>NC_034591.1:7264356-7307724 GCF_900095145.1 Mus pahari
CCAAGCCTTAGTAATGCTCTCGGGCGCACTCCCCTCCTCGGGTGAGGAGAGGCGCTGGATGCCAGGCAGACACCCCTCCTCGGTCGGGGAGGAAAGGTGTTGGGTGCTGGATCAGCCTGCGGACAGCCGCCAGGCGAACACCCCTCCTGGGCAGGAGAGGCGCAGGACCATATTATTATCTCTTAGATATAATATTAGATCTCTTAGAATTTACTTTATCTTAATTTATAAATCCCTAGTGAGTGGTTTAATACATTCCAATTATTTCATCTGTGATATAGGTATTCATCTCGCTATGCACATCTTTGATTGTTACTCTGTGGTGTTCAGTATCTATGAATGAACAATTTTTAGGTATATAAAGCTCAGCAGATCTCAGAGAAACTCAAAATTCTTCCTCTAATGCAATTTACTTTTCCCTCAGCACCTCCCAACTCTGTTTTTGCATTTGTTTAACTACATTAAAGCATACTGAGTATAACAGTATGTATTAAATTTACTTTGTGTCATTTAATGCCAGGATAATTAGAAATAGCAGCAAAATTTGAATGGTAATCTAGAAATTTACCAAGGTTAGAATCTGCAGTTTTTCACAAGACACCCCACCCCCAGCAGGTGCACATTACAACTCTTCTTAGTTCCCACCATTTCTCCAATCGCCTTTTTAAATCAGAGTTCTACTAAGCTCAGGATCCTCTATAGATAGGTGATTGTGAGAGTGGTGTCATGTGCACTGCCTTTGACATTGATTGATTTAGGGGATTTTTGTTAGAGTAGAGAAGATCTAGGGACTAAAAAGCAAAGACAAAACCCACACTGAATTATGGAGATTGAGGCAATGCTAGACTTCGAGCTCTGTTGGGGGAAGCATGAAACAAAGAAAAATCCAGAAACAAACATAAAGATTACCATAATATAAATAAATAAATAAACAAATAATCGATCAATAAATAGAAAATATAAATTAGGTAAATTAAGCAGAAAATTACCAGTAACTATATGATGTAGTACATTGCCAAAGTTATGTAGAGTGCTTCCCTGCTGAGATATTATGGATGCCTCATAGTACTACAGCAGCATCAACTTCTGTAGGTAAGACACCTCTGTTCATGAATTCACAAATAATTTCTCCCCACTGAGGCATGTCATGTTTTATAAAGATTGCCCATGACTGAAGATTGATAACAAGAAGGACAAAAATCTCTGTCACATGTCATTGAGCACCAGTTAATGACAGAATTTGTGCAACAGAATTCACCAATGTATCTTGGAGTTGTAACTCTATACTGTTAGGCATTTTAGGATCTATAGGAGCTGTTCCTTCAGCAACAAACAATGTTTTTGTTTTTGTTTTTCAAAATTTTTATGAATTTAATTTAATTAGAGTAAAATGTTACTATTCATCATTTTAAAACTTGTTTAATATTCAGGAACTGCGATTATTGTTGATTCTAAGATGTTATATTTTCTGATTCAGTACCTTGAATTATCTCAAAATTAATAAAAAAGAACATATAGATAATTTCTCATTTTTAATTGGAAAACTGTGTAAACATTCCCAGAAGATCTGGAATATTTATCTATTCAATCACATGACTCGTTAATTTTGGGTTTAACCATTTTAGAAAGTGTATTTATTTAATTTTTCTCATAGCATATTTTCGCATAGACACTTGTTTAAAAACTTCTAAAAATTAGCATATTCTGGGACTCTGAAAACAACGTATAAAAGGCCAGGAAAGCCTACCTGCTCTGATGCAGAAAGGAACCAGGGCAAATATGCTTTGTATCTTCTGAGAAAAGAATAAGCTATCCTTACTCAGTACAACAATTATATGTGATATTTGCTATCTTTGTAGATAGGACTGAAAAAATCCACAGTTGATGTTTTCATAAAAGATGTTTTCATAAAAGCTTAATAAGTTGCATATTTCAAGATTTCTTTTATTAACTTCATTATTTTTCAAAAATTGGATATTTTATTTATTTACATTTCAAATGTTATCCCCCTTCCCGGTTCCCTCCCCCCCCACACACACACACAAACTGCCTATTCCTTCTGCCCTACCTGTCTCTATGAGGCTGCTCCCCCACCCCCATCTGACTCATCACCCTAGCATTCCACTATGCTGGGTCATTGAGCCTCCACAGGAACAAGAGGCTTCCCTCCCACTGATGATCCTCTGTTAAATATCTAGCTGGAGCCATTGATGCCCCCATGTGTACTCCTTGGTTGGTGGCTTAGTCCCTGGGAGCTTAGGGAGGTCTGGTTGGTTGTTAATGTTGTTCTTCCTATGGGGTTGCAAACTTCTTCAGCTCCTACAGTCTTTGCCCTAACTTCTTCACTGGGGTACCCACGCTCAGTCCGATGTCCTATATCTGTCCTATATCTGCTTCTCTATTGGTCAGGCTCTGGCAAAGCCTCTCAGGGGACAGCTATATCAGGCTCCTGTCTGCAAGCACTTCTTGGCATCAGCAATAATGCCTAGGTTTGGTGTCTGCAGATGGGATGGATCCCTAGGTGGGGCAGTCTCTAGATGGCCTTTCCTTCAGCCTTTGCTCTAGTCTTTATCCCTGCATTTCCTTTTGCCAGGAGGAACTCTGTATTAATATTTTTGAGGTGGGTGGGTAGCCCCATCCCTCAACCATGGGCGTGCCTATCTACTGGATATGGTCTCTAGAGGTTGTATCCACCTTTGTTGGGTATTTCAGCTAATGTCCTCCCCATTGGGTCCTGGAAGCCTCTTGGATCACCGGCATCCAGAACTTTCTAGTGGTTACCCCCAGGACACCTCACCCACTGCTGTACCCCTCCTTTCAAATTACAGACCCTCTGTAATTCTCTCCCATCTCCTCCTATATCTGAACCGCCCCCCTTCTCCCTCCCCCTCCTCTCTCCCTGCCAGATCACCCTCTCCATCTACTGCCCAAGATTCTGTTCTTCCCCCTTCTCTGTAGCCTTTTTTTTAAATTATAGTCAGTATTTACTTTCTAGAGTTAACACATTAAAACTTAGAGTACTACTGTTCTTCACAAAATCCTAAATAATGATATATTATATAGTAATAATGTAGTATAAAAATTAGTTTCCACATATCATCACACCATAAATAACACAAACCAGTTATATGATAGGAAAAAAATTTAACAACACAGAGACAGATTCTTGTAATATATTTCTGTTCTTCCCAGGTACCATGTAATGTCAAGATATATAATGATATATACTCTAGATATATAAGATGATATATACTTCATATATACAAGCTAATGTATAGTTCAGATATTTAACATATATTCTCCAGATATAGAAGATATATACTCCAAATATATTAGAAAAATGAGAGAAAGCATAAACATAAAAGTCATATACAACAGCATAAAAATTAGAAACATAGTAAAATCTTGCTAGCATATACAATAGTCTGAGTTTGGTGGCTGTCTCATATGAGGCTATGCCAGTGCCTAGCAAATACAGAAGTGGATGCTCACAGTAAGCTATTGGATGGAACACAGGGCCCCCAATGGAGGAGCTAGAGAAAGTACCCAAGGAGCTGAAGGGGGATGCAACCCTATAGGAGGAACAACAATATGAACTAACTAGTACCCTCAGAGCTCATGTCTCTANCTNCATATGTAGCAGAAAATGGCCTAGTCGGCCATCATTGGGAAGGCAATCCCCTAGGTCTTGCAAACTTTATACGCCCCAATGCAGGGGAATGCCAGGGCCAAGAAGTGGGAGTGGGTGAATAGGGGAACAGGGCAGGGGGAGGGTATAGGGAACTTTCAGGATAGTATTTGAAATGTAAATAAAGAAAATATCTAAAAGAAAGAAAGAAAATAGTAGTATGTGTAGCAAATAATATCTAAATAGTAATAATTGACTCAGTTATAGCATGATTTCCACAACAGGCTACTGATACTGCTAACAATATCTCCAACAGAATTCCACCCCTCCTGGAAGCACTGAGATGAAACATCTTGAATGGGTTTGGTATTAATCCATTCAAGCTAGAGTTTTAACTTCAGGGTGAAGCAGTCAAGGCTTCTTATGAAAAGAGATGATGGGGACCAGGAAGTGTCAGACCTAGATTTGAGACCTGTCCTAGAGACCATCCAGCCTCCCCAACCAGAGGCAGCATTCTGCAGTGCCAGTTATGGGCCGTGCAAATGATGACACTGTGGTGCAGTGCAATGGAAGAAGCATCCTGCTGCTGTAGCTGATGCTCGGGCTGTTTTGTGCTTGCCAGTTATTATCTGTCACAGAAAACACCTCAGTAGTAAAGCCTGGGTTAGAAGTTCAGGCTGGAAAAATGAAGACAGTTTGAGGAATGAAGTATCTAGGCCTGCCTACCTCAGAAGTATGTGTTTTAGCCGTAGAGCTGAACTAGAGAGTGGAATAGAGTGCTACAGTTACAGAGTTCATTTCAAGATACACGTTCAGTTTTATGACTTGGACAAACAAGATGGCCAGCAACAGCATGAAAGAGACAGATAATGCTTGGTATTCAATTCTAATGAGTCACAAGGCAGCTCATCTGCTACAGGCAGAGGGCTACAGCCCATGTGTTGTGCTGGATTATATCTAAGCCAATAGATATAAATATATCAGCTACTAGTGTTTCCTGGTGAGTTTCATAATCTCTCTAAGCCTTCCCTCTAAGGTTCCATCTGTAACCATAGAAAAGGAAAATCTACCTTTCTAAGCCTCAGGAAATACTGCTCAATGGAACTTGACAAATGGTGGCTCTCTGAGGACTGTGCACAGGCAGGTGAGATGATTCCTGATTTAAAACAGGGCCATCTGGGAGCTGGGGCGGGATTAGACATCGGTTGAAGGCTGTATCTGTTTAAAAGACACTGAGGAGAAAGGGAGCCAGCAACCTCTGTGCAGGCAGCAATTGCTTGGCATCAGCTCCCCTCTGTAAAACAATACATTGCTGCTGAGGGACACCTGGCACATACTATCCTATGGCATGGGATATGTGTTGTAGTTTTGGAGAATATAAGATGCAGAACTGTGGAGACAGAGGAGGCCTGTGACAAAGAGGCTCAAAACAGCCAGTGGATGGGGGATTTCCAAAGATAGTGAGTGAACTGTGACTAAGACACCTACTTAGAAATTCCAGACTAGGAATACAGCACCCAGGTAGACATACACATAGAATGTCAGAGAGAAACAAATAACATCTACTGCATGAACACTCAACACAGTTCATTCAAGATGCACCAGTCATAATACCAGTTTGCAGCACACACGAAAGACTCATTTTACTTCTGTTAAAATTGTCAGAGCGAAAGCAAACGTCTATTTTGTGACACAAACTGTGAAATGAAACTGAGTTGACAGTGTGAAAGTTTCCTTTTTTTTTTTCCTTTTTCCAATCATGTGGCCATTTGAAACTAGGGGCCCAACTTACCAGGATTTATGAGATATTTTGGCTGATGAAATACAAGCAAATATTTTGGAAAGCAGATGGTGAGGTAGTATGAGAGATCCTGAATAAAAAGGAATTGAAATAAAAAGCCGCTTGTATAATATCTACAACTAGCATTACAGAGTATTGACTGAATCTCTTCATAACCCCTTCCTATGTGCAAACCACCCCCACACACCCCACACACCCCACACACCCCACACACCCCACATACCCCACACACCCCACACACACAAGAAAGAAAAACAGGTAAACAACTCCTTCACTTATAGATCCATAATTTGACTAATAAACTGTTCTGTCTCTCAGATTAGGAAATATATGTAGCATACAGACTTTCCCTAACCCTGTTCCAATTTGGAGGCTCAAATCTGAACTCAGTGCTCTCAGCTAACACAGTTGCCCTCCACCATATTTCTGTCCCCGTGTGCTTCTAGCATTTTACAAGCCCCACCCATGGTTTGCATGCATTACTCACTAATGTCTTACTTTCTGCTGACAAAGGGCTTCAGGTCATAATCAGGAATCAAATCAATCTGAAGGTGATTCAGCTGCTCAACCAACACAGTTTTACAACATTTCTGCTGGCTGCCTAGGCTTGCTGAGAGTCCTAAAGATTGTTTTCCCTCCTACATACTTAAATGTGATGTGTGTGTTACCATAACACCGCCAGTATCATGAATTAAAGATTTGTTTGTTTAAGTGGAGTGTATGCTTAGCAAGCATTTGAAGTATCTTGGAAGTGTAGAGGACTTCAGTTCATTTGGGCTCACAGACTGACATGTACCTTGGCTGAACTTTAAAATGAATTCTTCATTTATCACTGTTTTACTGCATCCTATTATTTTTGTTGGTCTCTTCACAAGCATGCTTTCTCTTTGATCACACGAGCATGCTGTGTGCCTATACAGAAATTTACAGAGTTAATCTACAGTAGCCTTAATTCTACAAAATCCATGGTAAGTTGATGCCATGTACAAAAGGTCACACTCAAGGTTTTTGAGCCTTATATTTTTTCTCACCATTATTCATTTTCTCTGTCTCTCTGATTCTCTGTCTCTGTCTCTGTCTCTGTCTCTCTCTGTCTCTCTCTGTCTCTCTCTCTCTCTCTCTCTCTCTCTCTCTCTCTCACACACACACACANCACACACACACACACACACACACAAACACACACATGATCTGTACAACTTCCCAAGTCAAATCATCTACCAAAATTTAAGTAAACCTGTAATTTAAATTTTTATTATATCCTAGGAGTTCTGAAATTTTAATACTATAAATTCACTGAGTGATGTTTGTTTTCCTTTTTAGAGATACTTACTTGAAAAGTCAACAATTATTGTTTACTTCCATCTCAACGCAACCAATCCTTTCCAACAAATTGTCCTCGGGCTCTCTTCTCACCCATAAAGCCCCGAAAGGTAATCCAGTGTGAGAAGAGGATGCATTGACTTCTAGATTCCTCCACGCCCTGCAGTTGGTTTGCTAAACTCAGTGATTGCACTGGTCTAATAATAAGTGATCTCAGTGTTTTGATGTTTTCCTATCCCTCCTTCTCTTGTTCATTCTTTCCTGCTTGTTTACAATCTTGCTTTCCTTCTTTCCCTTCTAAAATGCATATTTATCCTCAATTGTTTAAGTCCCAATTGCTTTATGATGGAGAAGTGATAATTGTATAGCTTCAGATTTTAAAAGTTCAGAAAAGACCACGAGGCTACAGGATGAAAGGTGACACGAGAGCAAATGGCTTGGAGATGGGATGGACTGCTTTATTTCATGTCCACTTAACATGGCCAGTCAGTGCTGTGGCTACATCAGTGGTGACAGTAACTATAGTGTCTAGTCGTCAGGCTTCGTGACCAGTTACTTTGAATTCATTACTATGAAGCTCACTGAAGTCTCTGCAATGACTTTGGTTTCCATCACTGGATTTACCTAAAGTCCTCTTTGTTACAAGAGCATAGAGCAGCATTTGGGTTTGCCCTTTAGTTGGTGGCATGGTCTTACTTATCTCTGTTAAAGAGACCACTAAAGCTCCGTGTGAAAGAACATGAGCATAGTATTAGGAGAGTACTATGCTACACATTTCTACAGTCATAGCTGAAGGATTTCTCTTAAATAGGACTTTTATGTTCAGTCCAGAGAGTCAAATGGTTGAGTACCAAAAGATTTCTGTGACTTGGTTTGCAGTGTACACTGAATTGAAAAATAATCACAGGCATTACTGTGCTCTAGAGGAAAGCTGCTAAATGTGATGCAATTAATGATAACGACGCCTTCCACAATGCTGAGCCCCAAAGTACGCAAACATGTGTGTTGTATAGAGGCATTTTGATCGCATAGAGAATTTGAGATATTTTCTTTGCAGAAATGCTAGTGATTAGATATTTGTTAAAACCTCACTCTTTAAATAAACTCATAACCGCATACTGCCATGTATTCTCAGAGATGCTATGTAGGAAACTGTGGGTGAGATGAGAGAAACAGACCAACAAGCAAAAATAAACAACAAAAATTACAGCAGTTGTCAATGCCAATCACCCTACACTATGCAGATTATCTCATTTCAATCCTAACTCTCCCAGGGTTGGCTATTCAAGAATCAATGGAAAAGTGAAGCTTGGTATAAAACAATGGCACCAATTACGTGATAGACTCCTATTTAAGTGTCTGGCACTGATATTTTGATTCTGTAATTAGGGCATTTAGCAGAAGTCCCAAAGGTATTCATTTGGCACAACTTTCAAAAGGAGATCATAATCACTTTCCTTTATAGTACTTGATAGTTTTAAGTCTGCCATTTACAATTTACAGCATTCTGTCCATTTGAGAGTATTTACCGATATTTGGTAAGTTATACAGAAATACCAGAAGTGATTATTACATGGCTACATCATTCACCTAACCAGTCACCTATGTGATGATATTTGTTTGGTCTTATAAAAGTGTCAGTACAAAGTCATTTCGAGAGTGAACATAATAACCACACTCTGCCCTATGGTGAGTTGAGAGGTCCCAGTCTGGCTTGAGTTTAACATGAACCCTAAACTTCAATGGAGATGCTGCTTACCCAAACATCACAATTGATCATCACAAATAATTATGAAGTTGACCTAGCCTAAATTCCTTGAGAGGCATCCAATATAGGTTTTTCAGATAACAGTTGATAGCTCCTGGGGCACAATGTGCCTTGTCGTTCCTGAGAGACAGATAGACTCCCTTGGGCTGTGAAACATTCAGGCAGCTTTGTGTTTCTCTGTATGTGCTCTTAGTGTCAAAGAAACATGACAGGACAGTCAGTCTTAGACAGTAATCTTGTGTGCCCTGCATAGCTTGCAAACTTCATTTATTCTGGCAACTACAACTGTATTTATTGAACCTGGAAACGGTCATTATATTCCGTTTTCTGATAAAGATATAAAACATCTGCTTGCTCTCAATAAAATTGCCAGAGTTTAAGTTTTGCTGTGGCTCCTCCAATCAGCCTGATTTGATTCTTCAAGGCCATGTCAGGTGACCTTGTTCAGGTAAGTAAGCATGGCCTTACAGCTCTTGGAGACTGGGAAGTTAAAGTGACTCTTCCCAGACTTTCAATTGACAGCAACTTTAAATATGCCACGGGCTACATTCTTCCTTTAGTTTGAAATTTGTGAGATGAAGAAATGAGAATACCTTCATCCAATGATTCTTCTGACTCTTTAGTATAATCATTCTAACACTTATGTAGATAGTACACAGAATTAAATAGCTTTTAAAATACTTCAATGGGACTGAGTTAACTAATGGCATCGTGGTATCAACTTTTTAATTTTTACTTTGTATGTATATATGTATGTATGTATATATTTTCCTTTAAAATGTATGATACAAATTGGTCTTCTTAGTAAACACCTTTGTAACATTTTGAATAAATATTATGATCCTCATTTTGGTTTGTGTTTTGGAGACTTTAGAGGAAATTTAAGTTGTAAGGATAGGTGTAGTCGAAAACAATACCAATAGCCTGTGTGTGTTGGTGAGCTCCTGGAGTCTTCAGGAACAATAAGAATCAAAGGACAGATCCCAACATCTGATACTGTAGTTTTTATGTAAACATCTCGGGCTTCTGGGAGAAGCATTATACACTAATACGGGTTACCTCCCTTCAAACTCTATTTTTTAAAAATTGTATACTTTATTTTTATTTTATGCATATGAGTGCTTTTCCTGTATGTATATATGTGCATCATGTACATTCCATGCTTAGTGTTTACAGTGGCCGGGGAGGGTACTAAATATCCAAGATGTGAATAGTTGTGAGCAAGCATGTCTGTGCTAAAAAACAATCTCAGGGCCTTGGTCCATCAGTAAGTTCTTTTAACTGGCGTTCTATATTGCCAGCACTGTTAATTATATCTTTAGATTAGATTTAAAAATAGGTTTCCGTATGTCTTGTTTGTGCATCGTTTTTGTAAACAAGTCCTCTTTACTAAACTTCTTTCTCCCATCCTCGTTTTCCCACCTGTCCTCAACCCTTTCCTTTGCAGTATTCACTGTCTCTATTCAGACACATAATGTCTTTGCAACTGGACCCTATCCAGAAAGGCTTTTCCCCTGAAAACTTCCTGTCTCCTTTGTGATCCTTGTATGCACTTCTGATTGAAAACACAAATCTGAAAATTCTAAGTTAGAATCTCCATAAGAGAGAGAACAAGGTGTTTGTCTTTCTGGGCCTGAGTTGCCTCACTCAAGTGTAACATTTTACAGTTCTGTCTTCATTCAGAAGTTTTCCACCTTGTATTTTTAACCTCTTAATTACAAAATGCCATAGAGACGATTTTGAGGGGGCCAAGTCTCTTTGGGGCTTAAAGGTTTCTTGTGTTTGGATGGTTTTTTTTTTTCTTTTTCTTTTTCTTTTCTTTTCTTTTCTTTTCTTTTCTTTTCTTTTCTTTTCTTTTCTTTTCTTTTCTTTTCTTTTCTTTTCTTTTCTTTTCTTTTCTTTTCTTTTTCTTTTTCTTTTTCTTTTTCTTTCTGGGATACATTGTGTTGTAACACTGCCTTTAAATTGATTCCCTTTCAGCTTGCTCTCTGCCTCGACTTCTCAGGCTCACCTTACGGATCCGGAGTTCTTTATGTCCCGATTGCACTTCTTTATGAATATTACACCACATTTCTACTTGGTTCAGTCTATTGCTGATACTTTCCCCTGGTTTTCTCATTGAAATAATTGACTTTTTCATTTGCAGAATTACTCTTTGCTCCTTTTTTTTAACCCCTGTAAAATTTTCAGTTCCCCTCCTGTATTTTTTCCACATTGCCGCCATTGTCATTCATTTTTCTGATACCTTTCCTATTTGTGTAGACCCTTTCCTCTCTGTACCTATTCCGCTATACTCCAGTTTCTTCTATCGAGAGTGTGGATTGAATCTCTGTGCTTTGTTTCTATCATCTTTGAAATCCTTTGTCATTTTTTCTTAGGAAGCTGTTGAAAATCTTCCCTAGGATATCACTTAATTTCAATAGCCTTGAATTCAGTAGTGGAGAGGTTATGATCCTATAGAGGGAGGAGTCACAATCCCCTGGAGGGAGGAGTTAGTTATGATGCCCTCTGGGGATCATACTTACGGTGCTTTTTCTTCTTTCTGTGCCATGATGGTTCATGCCTTAGTGGGTTTGGATATCTTTTCGGACTTTATTTATAGATCTTATTTTGTCATTTTCTTAAAGACTCAAACCTGGGTATCGCACAGGGAGGAGAAAACAAACTGATTTAGAGGAGGCTTCTGCTTCCCCTCCATCCGTTTAGGAGCTGGGCTGCTACTTTAGCTCCATCCTCCCAGCGGGTTGATTTCTTTTCTAGGGAGCATGCAGTTGTTCTGCCCCCATCTTTCTGAATTCATTCCTTCACTTCCTACCTGGAAATCTGGACTGGGAAACAGAAACTCTTTTTTTTTTTTCCTTGCTTTGTACTTTCTGCTAACTCCTTCTACATACAACGCTGTCTTCCAAAATTATGTATTAGTAGTTGTAAGCCCTATGTTTTCCCCAACTTGTGAAAGATGCCATAGTTTAAGTCCTTGTGTCATCTGTTTTCCATTCAGTCTTATTTTAATTATTTCTCTCTCTCTCTCTCTCTCTCTCTCTCTCTCTCTCTCTCTCTCTCTCTCTCTNTCTCTCTGTGTGTGTGTGTGTGCGTGTGTGTGCGCGCGCGCGCGCGCGCGCGCGCGTGTGTGTGTGTGTGTGTGTGTGTGTGTGTGTGTATGTGTGCTTTCTCTGAATGTATGTAAGTACACCACCATGTGCAATATAGTGCCTGGGAAATCAAAAACACGTATCTGGTCTACTAAACGTAGAGTTACAGCCAGTTGTGACACCCCTTATAGGTGCTAAGAACTGAACCTGAGTTTTCTGCAAATACTTTTAAAAAGTGAACCATCTCTCTGTTTTCCTATCTTTGATTCTTAGTTTCAACTTGCTATATAGTAATCTTGGTTTGCAGTGACTTACAGTTTTTCTAGTTTGTAAAGCCCAAAAATAGACTGTTCATTGGTCAAATGGTCACAATAAAATTTCTGGTAGATTGAATGTATCTCCCACAACTTTTTTGCTGAAGTCTGATATCTGGTATGATGATGTTTGGTAGTAGAGTCACTAGTAAATAATTAGTCACTGAAAGTAGAATCCTTATGAAAGAGACAGTGTCCTTACAATAAGAGATGAGAGCTTTTTCTTAGTTATCTCCAAACCAGAATGAGGAAGCTGTCCAAGAGTCCAAACGTGCTAGAAATCTGACCTCCAGTTTCCACCCTCAAATACATTTCCTCTTTAAATACACAGTGTTTTTAAAGTAGCCAAAGTTGACTAAGATACTTCATGAATGTGTAATAATTTAAATACGAAAAACTGAATCAGAAGGCAGTTTATAGTATTATCTTTGGAAATACTAATATGTATAGAATATTAGTTTCTGATTTTTCTTCTTAGTAGTCTTTCAAACATCATTTGTCAATGACAATTATTATCAAAACTTTAAATAAATCACACAATAGACTAGTGGGTAGAGTAGTCCATAGGAAATTCCTGAAGGATCATGGACTCTGTTTATTTTGTAGAAATTGGCTAGAAAAGCCTAGTACACATATCTAGACATGACCTGTCCCACATTGCTATGCATAAATAGACAGTTGAATCCACAAACTAAGTCTATAATGCTTGCCTTAAATTATACTGCAACTTAATTTATCTATCTATGCTGCCATGCTAAGAACAATTAAGTGATTTGGAAATGGTATATTGCTAAATAAAAATCATAAGGTTCATTTTACTTTTAATCCTCCTTATATCTAGTCTTTACAAAGTATGTTTTTAAATCTCTATTTCAAAGATGTCACACTGTTATTATTTAATAATCCTTGAGGGATTTAATTATAACCTTAGTATTTTATGATGGAAACTATCTGGTATCCACAAATGCTTTGAAAAGAAATGGTACCGTATCAGTGGAAAACATTAACTGATGGGGAATTCAAAATCCTCAGCTGTAATTAAGTTCGGTGAATAGTTTTATATACTAGACTATAATTTCTGGGACACATTAAGAGGATGGCTGGAATAGCTCACTGTCTAATTTTTCAAAGGACATTAAAAGTGACAGCAATCCTGAAACACTACTTGGCTTCTCTTTAGATTGAAAATGAAATGGACTACCAGTTGTTCATATATTTACTTAAGAGTAATTGAAGCTTCTGTTCTAGATATTAACTCTAAACCTATCCTTGAATAGCCTGGAAAAAAATCCACCTCTACAATCCAGGAAGGCAGGGTTTCTATAAGCTAAACTTATAAATAATATAAATTTAGTTATTACTTATTTTAGCAAAATTGTATGTTTATCATTTACTGAAGCCTTTTGTTCTTGTAGACAAAAAGAGTATAATGAGAATGAACAGATGAAAGGTGAATGAACACGAGGGATAGTGGTGGCCGAGAGATGACTCAGGGACTAAGAGCACTTTCTTTTCTTGCAAAGGATTTGGGGAATCCTGGTTTGGTTTCTAACACCCATATTGTGGCTCACAAAAGCCTGTAACTCCAGTTCCAAGGGAATTGATATCTGTGAGCTTCTGCATGCATGGATACATACAAACACACATATACAATACACACACACACACATACACACACACACACACATACACACACACATATATAAATATATATATATATTTATATATATGTATGTGTGTGTGTGTATGTATATATATATATATATATACATACACACACACACACATACATATGTATGTATGCCAGATGTTTCCTACCTTAATGGTTCAATCTTCTGTCATATGTAGCAGTGTTTCTGATACACACTAGATGATTCACACTTGAAGTGAGAAATCAATATGAGGAGAGAACAAACCATGTCTCAAAGTATTGTGTATGTTAATGACTCTGACTCTGTGTTTGTAGTTTAATAGCAGTTTGCTAGGTTTGAAATCAGTCGGTAACTACATAATGATAAAACATCCATATAAAGAAATTTAAAAGATATCAAAAGCTGTCTTAAAGTGGATAGTAGAGATGTAGTACATTACTAGAGTACTTCCATAGCATGGTCAATGCCGTGCGTCAACAGCACAGCATCACAAAGACCTACTGCAGGGCTGCAGACCGGCAATCTTCAGCACTTGAGAGGTGATTTAGAAGATGAGGGATTCAGAATGATGGTAGAATGGATAATGAATTTGAGGCCAGCCAATACTATACAATGTATACACACACACACACACACACACACACACACACACACACACACACACACATATGCTTAAATTTCCACAGAAGTGTGCACTAGCCTGAGGAATAAAAGACTACATTTATGCTTGATAGCAACTTGCTTTTAAAAAGTCATTCTATGAGACTCAACTATGATGTAAAAACTCCTTAATACAAGTGACAATAGGAAGCTGGGTAAATAAACCCTTAATTTGAAAAACACTTCTCAGTCAAGGCCACTTAATAGAGAGTTAACCAGGCTACTCTATAAGTTTTCTGATGAAAAGTAACATTTCAGTGGATATAAAACATGTGTTTTGCTAAAAATGAAAAAAAAAAAATCCTTCTGTAATATAATTGACAAGTTCAGGTCATGAAGCCAGGGCATTGCTGTGCTTACTCGTGTGGAATTCTAATTTAGGCTGCAACATGAATTATGTTTGTATTGCTATAGTAGCCAAAGACATGGGAGACTGCATCTCGTCACGGATGGGGTGAGAGCTAAGTATGTTCCTTCTGCAGAGGTAAAACATGATCTTATCATAGGTAAAACTGTTCTTAAAATGGAGGATATATGTGGGGAAAGTACACAAGGAGAGAGAGAATAAGAGAGGACCTTTATAAGACAGGCCTTTATAAGGGAGGTCATTTATAAGGGAGGCCCTTTGGCTTCTTACAATAAAGTAAAATGGAATTTACATTTCTACAACAATACAAAAATCTCTAACAATCCCATGTTCTTATTCTCAAATGCAGTGGCTAAATGAGGAAGAAAACGATGTAGAAAGAATCCAGCTGTGGTATTCATTTTTAGCCCAAAGTAAATAATCATTGAGCATAAGTTTCCTTTCCACATATTACTGGCTTTCAATGTATATACAACCATAAGGAAGAGTGAGTGAGTTTAAGCTTGATGTTGCCTGTAGAGCTCACGCCAACACCTCTGTGGCTCTGGAATCTGACCCAGCAGCTTACCGCTCACAAACTAATGTTTAAAATGATGAAAAAAAATTCTTCTTTACTTGCTAGAAACTTGTTTTCAAAAAAGTCATAGCATTTGATAAGCAATAGTTAAAATATCTTTTGGTTTTAGAGTTAGCCAAAGTCATGGCAAACAACCACAGCCATTTGCAATTGCTGACATTTAAGTCAAGGACATTTAACAATGGATCTAAAATATCTAAAGTTTATTACAACTTGGCTCTTTCTCTGTTCCTTCCATAATGGTTGCAGATTTTTTTCTAGTCATAATTAAAGAACTTCAATAGCACCAAAGGCTCCAAAACCATAAGTGACTCCCTCAAATATACTGTGTGATTAGCCAATTATTTTTAACTCTTTCATTCATATATACTCATTCAGTAAAGATTGCCCAAACATTTCTTAAGCCTTGAGTCAAATATCTGAAATACAGTTACAGAAGCACAGTATGTTCTTTTATATTCTTAAAATCTGTACGCAATTTTCTAGTGTGTATATAAATATGTAAATTATTCATGTGTGTGTACAGCCATGAAAAGAAATATGTTGAACGGAACACACTTTGCATATTTCATTAAGAGCCAAAGGCAGTGCTGTGAATGAAAAGTAAAACACACTTAAAAGACTGCTCCTTACTTAAGTCAGTGTACTTTCAAAGGTAGTTCAGCATGTCCATTCTTAGGAATGTTCCTTTAGGAACTTTTGATATTAATGTGATTTTACAAGATATTCTTTTGGGTGTTTTGTTGTATATTCTTATCATGGTCGTTGTACCTCCTGCTCACATCCTTCTGTCACTGAGTTAGATGGTATCAATATCTAAACTCCTTGTCTGTCTGTTTTTTTTGTTGTTGTTGTTGTTGAGTTCTCCTGTCCTTAGCTGTGGAAGTTGCTGACAACAGTTCCTGGGAGGATGTGATGGATTTGTTTATTACTCCTTAGCTTGGCTTCAGTTCTTTAGAAATAAGAGCTCAAACATATTCAGAGACTGTAGATAGTGGGGTATGTTCTGGTAAAATAAGATTTTGATATTTACCCCAAAACAACAGTGAAAAGGAAGCCTTGCATTTTGGTCGCAGTTGCGGCCAGCTTAGGACTCGTGGGCTGTGCTTTTCTGTGTAATGCTGGCATCTCATCACATTTTTCTGTGTAATGCTGGCATCTCATCACACTTTTCTGTGTAATGCTAGCATCTCACCACACTGCTCAGAGGCTCAGTTTTCGTTGGTTTATTATCACTTTTGTCAGGCATTCTCTGTTCCCTGTATAAACCAAAGAGATAACATTTCACGTGAAATTTGATATCCATTTCCTTTTTATGAAATGAGAAAATTTCACACACAGAAAATAACTCTTCATGGAAAACTTTGTAGAGTATGCCCTTGCTATGGATATTGATATCTTCTGAGAGATAGACTTCGTGGTTTGAGGAGATTCTCCCCAGCTGATCCCCCAGATAAGCCAGCTCTCTTTATGGCATTTAACAGAGTACATAAGCTCAAAAAAAAAAAAAAAAAAAAAAAAAAAAAAAAAAAAAAGAAAGAGAAAAAAAAATAATGTAGGGAAAGTAAAATTTGGGCAGAAACCTAACACCTGGCAAGCAGTAGTATCAGCAGAAGCATGGTGTCTTATAATAACAGTAATCATGATCATATTGACTGACTTCATGCAAAGTCAGTCAATATGGTATCGCTTTTGCCTTTGACTGTCTCTCAGAATTAGAAGTTAAGACTCTATTGCTGAGTAAGCCACACAGTTCAGACACAGAGCTTAAAAGTACTGAGTTGAAACTGATCCGGGAGTAGCTCTCACAGTATCGGAAGGGTTTATGTCAACTTCCAAGAGAGAAAAGCAATCAATAGTCAGTCAGACTCAGCTGTCAAACCTATGAACTACAATGACAAGCATGGTGCAATATCCTTGAAGGTACAGATTATGCCACTTATATCTTGGAGCTTTCACATTGGATTTAAAGCCAGCTCAATAGGAAGGTATTCATGCCTGGTACTGTAACCTTCGTCTACTACCTATGGGTGGAGAGACCAGAGACTGAGAAGTGAATGGTTCTATTATATCCACATTCATAAACTAGTATAATCTTTAACTACATTATAAATCCTTAGCCTTATACTTACAGATAAATGAATCTCTCACACTTTATTAAATAAGCTTCTTTTTGCAGCAAAAGGGACCATTAAAGAAATCTATAACTGCTTTCAATGCAGAGAGCAAATGACTGGGATGCTCAACTACAACTCAATACCTACCCTGTGTCTAAGCTTCAGGGAAAAAAAAATCACAGAAGTACATGTAAAAACCTCGTGTGAGTCAGAGGCCCAGGACATTTGCTGTGACACAGTGTCTTCTACATACAGCAGGGAAGTTGCACACAAGGAATTTCAGCAATATGGTTACCTAAACAAGATCTGCACAGTAATAACCCCATTCGATACGCCAGTGTGAAGCAGGGGACTCTGATAAGGGCCCAGGCATCAATGAGGAACTACAAGCAATCAATTACTGCTGAAAGGAGTCAGTCTTACCCAGGGACTTGCACCCCTGATCTTCAAAGTCAGTCTTAGACACAGGCGTATATGAGTGACATCAAATGGACTTAGGAGGTTGTATATATATGCATGTGCTTAACAATAATAAAATAAGAGGTTAGGAATGAGAGCGAGGGGGGAAAGAGAGGTGGAAAGGATATAAATACAAAACTATTGTATAATTTTATTTTTAATTTAAATTAGGTCTGCCAGTATAGACAAAGTAACCATGGAAGTTTAGGCCTTATAACCAACCTATGAGGGCTCAAATTGGAATTGGAAGGAAGCAATGACAGTGGCAATACCAGTCTCCTTAAATTATTATGTTCTTCTTAGATACAGGGGAACCTTTGCTGGACCATCAAAGTTGTATCTTCGAACATTTTATTCCTAGTGAAAGTACGTAGGAGAGTTGATGTCTGAAGAAATTTTTGGCACGTTAATTTTAGAATTTTGTTATGTTTAAGATGCCTAGCCCAGTATTATCAATAAGCTAAATATTTGATTTCAAGCCAAACTAAAATTCACCTGGAAAAAAAATATATGCCCCACCCTGAGATGATATTGCCAGTTTGGCCTGCTTATTTTTATATCTGTTAGCAAGAAGCTCTCGTTACCCTTGAATAGAGAGACAGGAAGAAAAGCTAAAGACTTTCACTGGAAACACAACAGAAGCAGAGACGGAAAACTCAAGTTAAACATGGTAATATTTCCCATGAAAATGGAAGTAGGAATTGTTTTTCAAGCTCAGTGTCTCATCACTGAGGGAAAATTCAACTCAGTTTTTTTTTTTCTAGAATCTTAACTAACAGCAAGCACTTGCATAAAAGCAGCTATGTAAGCAGAGAACTGAGGAAGAATTGAAACAGAAGAAGAAGAAGCAATCAGGTCATGTCATGCAGTTCATGGCTTCTGACTACTTGCAGAACGCTAGGAAGTCATCGGAGCATGCGCAGACTTGCTCTCCTGAGGTATATATAAGCTGGGGTTTTTATAGGGAAAGAACTAGAATGTTATTTCTGAGCAGTTTTGGAGACCTCTTAGAGCATCCTGTGGTAGCCAAAGAAAGTCTCATAGCAAAGATGTATTGGAAATGAATTTTCATGCAAGTCCTTGCTGCTAGTTAAGATTCTAGAAAAAAACTGTGAGCTGAATTTTACCTCAGTGATGAAACACTGAGCTTGAAAAATGATTCCTACTTCCATTTTCATGGGAAATATTACCATGTTTAACTTGAGTTTTCCATCTCTACTTGTGTCATGTAGGAGAAACTGTAGAAGAGGGAAGTTCTGAGGGGACAGGTTTCTATCCAACTGTCGGATGCTTGGGCTTATTGTGATCAGCTAAGGAACATCATAGCATTGTGGATGATGATAAGCTTGTACTGATATAGAGTTGACCCTCTACCCAGAGTTGGCCAGTCCACAATGTGGATTTAGATACTACAGTGTAGTTTAATTAGATATATAGATATTATATTCCAATTAAAAATAAAAATTTTGAAGTATGTGCAAAGGTGTTTTCATATGTAGCATGTAGCTTTGTGTTTAATCATCATTACTTTGATATCACTATTTTAATATTAATAGTTGATATTATTATTTGAATTTTGAAAATGGTATGGTGTTTGTTCTTCACAGTATGTGCTGTTTCCATATTATAAAACATATTTTTGATTTAAATAAACAAAATATGATATCTAATATAAACCCTACTTAAAATTGTCCAATAAAGATGTTCTTTTTGCAATGGACCTCTCCCAATATTACTACATCACAAAGGTTCTGAGAAACCTTACTTTACGCTTAATATAACTTCAATGTAAAAGTGCAAAAAGATGAACAAAGCAAACTTCGAGATTCTTTCCAAGTCTAAAATTTCTGTGAAGTATGACCAGAAATTTACTAGGTAAGCTTGAGTATAACACCCACATAAATGGAACAATTTAGCTTTATTTGAGAGTACTTAGAATAAAATTAACCATAATAGCAGCTAATACACTAAGACTGCCAAGATCAGACTGGTCCAAGTGGTCACGCTGAGCTCAGGAGGAAGCAATTTAGCCCTTCTGCAATACCACCCTAACTAGTATCTGATAGTTAACCTAGTCCACAGAAAAATTAATATTTTAATGAGGAAAAAGTTACTAAACTTGGAAAAATCTCACTAAGTAGACTACTACATTAAAAAATAACTTTAAATCAAATAGGAAATGGGTTGCACCATATGTAACTGCTGTAATGGACGCTAGTTCCTAGAAAAGAGTTTGAAAAGAGAATTATGTACAACTCAAGTGGAGCATGGTGTAGGCTGACACTTGAGTCCTGAGCTGGGAACTGGCCCATCACAGGGGTTACTAAAATGTTTGGAATACTGTTGTAATACTCTTGCTTATTTTACTTTTATACAGCGCCTTACTAGTCTGTGCATTTATTTCCACAAAGGAAACACTATCAAATGAATTATGGAAATGACTCACTTTAAGTCCACTCAGGGATTTTTGTTTTGAAATCAATGGTTCATTAAATCGAGCTCATCTGCCAGCTGTTTCAGTTTTACTTGCTCAATTTCTTTACTTACATTAGCTTGTATAAGTATACACTGTGAGTTTTTGTTGAAAATATAATTGTACGTTGCTTATAGTATGATTTGCTAGATAACAGTACTCAATGAGCAAAGTAGTTTTTTAAAAAATTAAGATGGGTTCCTTTATATATTTTCAGTATATTACCTCTAACTCTTGATGAAGAAAAATGCATTTCTCATGTTGTGCACACACTTCCCAATCCTGAGCCAGATCTCAGTGGACTAGTTGAGTAAACGAACATAAGTGTCAAGGAAAAGGTAATGACAGAGAAGTGTGCATTAAACAAACACTACTTCAGTGTCAAGAAAGATTCCCTCAGCAATGACCATATCCACTTAAAAGAACGCTTTCAAGGTGGATTGTGAATTCTAATGAATTATATTTCAGGTTTAATAAGTTCCATCATTTTCAGTTCTAAAAAAGTCTAAAAAGAACAGGTTTTTCCTTCTTGGGTAAATTTTTAGAAGCTCACAGTTAAAATGAAATTCCAAAGAATACATATTTTAAAGAATAATATTTAGATTGAAAAAGGACAGTCCATTTGAAGACATTCAATCAGCTTCATGTAACAATACTTGTTAACTTTAAGGACCTTGATTGAAGCATAATGCTAGGAATGGATTTCTATCATAGTTGTATTATAAATAGGTCTTGATGACTTTACTACTCAAAATGATGTTTCTTGTTTTGTTGTTGACCTGCTGCTGCTGCTGCTGGTGCTGCTGGTGCTGCTGGTGCTGCTGGTGCTGCTGCTGCTGCTGGTGGTGGTGCTGCTGGTGCTGCTGGTGCTGCTGGTGCTGGTGCTGGTGCTGCTGCTGCTGCTGCTGCTGCTGCTGCTGCTGCGGTTGTTGTTGTTTTGTAGGCATCCCAGGAAAATGGGGGTAGAATAAATCTAGACGAGAGTGGGAGGGATGGGGAGGACTGGGAGGACTGAAGGGATGGGAAACTTGCAGTCAGGAAAAAAATGTATGAGAGAAGAATAAATATTATGTTTTTAGTTCTGTTAATATAGGTTTAAGAGAACAAAGTTATGAAATTGTTATCATTTTTTACCATCTTTAGTGTTTCTCTGGATTACAAAACTTCAGTTTTTGGAGAATATGAAAAGGAAACTTCTCCAGGTTGTTTCTGCATATCCAGTCCCCACCCCCAATTTAGCAATATGTGATCTATGGCTTTCCCAGGTATAAGGTGGTCCTAGAATATGCATAGGAGGAAATCTACAAAAATAATACCCATAGTAGATGAATATGATCAACTTTACAAAAAAAGGGACAATAGTAAAGCCAGTACCATTTCCAGTATTTCAGCAAGAGATGGTTCCTGTAATAATGGCAGAAAGAAGAAATAGTAAAAACCAACTAAACCCAAGTAGGCAACAGACTAGTGAAATCCTTATTTATTTCCTCATTTGACAAGCTTGAGTCACCTTCTTCAGTGTGCTAAGAATCAAGCTAAATGCAAAATTAAAATGAAAAACTGGTAAGCCATTTATTTTCTCTTATGCAACTGTTACAGTTTTTGTCTATCTGTATTCTTTCTCAAATTTTGAAACTTCAATTTTTGCAAGAAGGAAAATGACAAGGAAACTAACCTTCCGGTAGAGTAGAAGAGATAAGAAATTTAATGTATAGAGTGCTTTAATAGAAAAGTAAATGTAAGCTAATCAAGAGAGTAAATACACCGTAACAAAGATAAACAATGAGCATGGTTACAGAAAGAAGAGGCATGAAAAAAAAAAAGAAAAGAAAGAAACTTGATAAACAGTGTTGGTCATAGACATAACCAGGGACCTCTTCCACCCTCCCTTTTTGCTCTCTCATTCTGGGTAACACCTGTTGAGCTTTTGCAAGTTTTCCTTGTATATTAGCACATTTAAATTTTCTCAACAGCAGAAGCACTACCCTATCCAAATATGTATATGACATAGGAGTACCATGTTTAGAATTAATTAGCTCTATGTCAAACATTTTATTTTTCAAGTAGCCAGAATGAGTAAAGGACACACAATATTTTTATACAGCTAGATAAAAAGTGTGACTCAAAACATGTTTATCATGTCAGGGGAGAGTGTTAGTACTGCATGGGTACTGTTTGTTTATAGGCAGAGTTTTCACTGTACTCGTTGCTTCAAAAACATTAACATGGATAAATTACGAGAAATACAATCAAAAAATTTGAGTCAAAATAAAAATTAAAGAATATACGCACCTCTATGTATGTATAAATGATACATTTCAGTGCTATTGCATTTGGCTTGGTAGTATTGTACTGAGGACTTCTCAGACACTAGTCAGTACTTTTCTAATTTTACTCTTTGTTCACAATGTTTGGCCACTCTGGTGGGACCTGGCATCATGCCTGTGCTTGTACTTTTTGCCACATTTGAGGCATAGTGACATTTTTTTAAAGATTAAAATTTCTCATCAGCAAATCTGTGTGTCCTCGAGCGTTCCTTGGTCAGGAGACTTGTCACTGTCACATCTGATTCTACCTCCGTGATGATTATTTGGATATTTTTTGTGTGCTTTTTAAAATTATTCTCTCATACATTACATTCCCCCCACTTCTTCCTCTTTTGCCTCTACCTCCCCTCTCCCTCAGATCTATTCTTCCTCATCTTCATAAGAGAGAGAGAGAGAGAGAGAGAGAGAGAGAGAGAGAGAGAGAGAGAGAGAGAGAAAGAGAATAAGACTGGGTACAGCCCCTCATATCACAGCTGCACATGGCAACCCAGTAGGAGGGAAAAGGGTTCACAGTGCAGGCAAAAGATTCAAAGGCACCCCCCTCCCCGCCACCACCCCTGTGGGAAGTCACACAGGGACACCAAACTATAACCATAAGTTATACCCAGAAGACCTACCTTAGACCTATACAGGCCTCATATTTGTTGTTTCAGTCTTTGTGAGTCCCTACGAGTTCTTAGTTGAATCTGAACTCCATGTTCTCCTGATGTCCTTGACCCCTCTGGCTTCTACAATGTTTCCTCCACTCTCCTCTGGGGTTTCCTGGCTCTGCTTCGTGTTTGTGAGTCCCTGCATCCGCTCACATCAGTTTCTGTATGAAGTCCCTCTGATGATGATTGGGCTAGGTACTGACCTAAGAGATTAGAATGCCCTTTTTTTTCTAGTTATGTTTGATTCTATCCTAGGTGTAGTGTCTAGGCTGTCTTACCTCTGGTTCCTGGCCATCAAGGCAGTATCAGGTCTGGGTTTCTCCTTTTAATTATTCTAGGTCATATATATATGTATAGGTCAAGGAATTTTTCTACTTCCTCTACAGATTTAGAGAATGTAAGCTTTTCTTTTTACATTATTTTAGACTGCTGGTCTATGCACAGTGTAGTGCCTCAGGATTGTTGTTTCTGTTGGATAATCAAAAGTTGGGGATGAATTGTAGGCATAAATTTTTCACAACCTGTCTCAAAAAACCAAAATAAAAAAAGTACCAGTATGGCATTTCATTTTTTAACATTATGCCTCCATTAAAAGGGTACTCATTTTTGTAAAAGAAACACTACCACACACCACACATGTTGACTCTTACCTATGGACTGTGGAAGATTTCAATACCACATTCTCACTAATGAAGCAAAGATTAAACAGGGAAATGCTGGAGTTACTTGATTTATGAACCAAATTAACCTAACACATATTTCACTCAAACACAAAAGATTAGAATGTCTCAGCACCTCACAAAACTTCTCCAATATTGACTACATACCCAGACACAAGAAGATTCTCAATAGATGCTAAAAAACTGAAATAACTTCTTACATCCTATCTGATCATGCCTGATTAAAGCTGGATATCATCAAGAACAAAAATGACAGAAAGTTTACAAATGTGTGGAAAGTGAACAACTCTCAACTGAGTGAAAATTGGGTCAAGACAGAAATAAAGAAAATAAAGATATTCTAGCATTTTATGGAAATGAAATCATAGCTTAAAGGATGCAATGAAAACAGTGATAAGAGCAAAGTACATAGCACTAAGTATCTACATAAAAGAAAGTAAAGTGATTTTATACTAGCAGCTAAATAGCACCCTTAAAAGTTCTATTACACAAAGAAGGAAGTGTACCCAGGAGGACAAGAAATTGCCAAATTGAGGGCTGAAATCAATAAAATAGAAAAAGAAAACAATACAAGAATCAATACAACAAAGAGTTGTTTCTGTAAGAAAATCAACAAGATAGACAAGAACTTATCAAACTAACTAAAAGATTCAAAGAGAATATTCAAATTAATAAAATGCAAAATGAAAAGGGAACTAACAACAGACCAAAAGGAAATCCAGAGACTCTTAAGGATACACTTTAAAAATCTTTCCTTCACTGAACTGGTATTTCTAAAAGAAATGAATAATGTTCTCAATAGGTGCCATCTACAGATTCAATGCAATCCACACCAATATTCCAACAGGATTCTTAACACACATTGAAAGGATGATCCTAAACTTCCTATGAGAAAAAACAAAACCAAAAACCCAAGAAAACCCCCCAAAATTCTGGATATCTTGCTGAAATAACCACAAAAAGTAAAAGAACTGATGTGGGTATAAACATCACTCATTTCACTTTGTATTGCTGAGATATGCTAATGAAAACTGCATAATGATAGCATAAAATTGGATACATTGATCAGTGGAATACAAATGAAAGAGACATAAATCCACACAGCTATAGGATACCTGATTTTTTTTTTTTTTTTTTTTTTTTTTTTTGATAAAGAAGCCAGAAGTACACACAGCATCTTCAAAAACGGTACTGGCCTAACTGGCTATCTGCATACAGAGGAATATAAATAGATCCATATTTATCATCCAAGACAAAACTCAAGTCTAAGTAGAACAAAGACTGCAACATAAACCAGATACACTGAACCTCATAGAAGAGAAAGTGGTAAATAGCATTGAACACACTGGCATAAAAACAAAACAAAGCAAAGCAAAACAAAACAAAACAAAACAAAACAATCTTTCTGAACATACCACCTAAAGTGCAAGCACTAAGATCAACAATTAGAAAATGAAATGGGGGGGGGGGCGTCTGTCTGTGCCTGGAGCTGATCCTGTGCCACAGCCCTCCCTACCCAAATAATGCCAAGAGAGAGCTGGTCTCCCAAGAGTGCTGACACACCTGTGAGCACAGGTAGGACCACTACTTCTGCTCAGGGAGACCTGCCCAGAGCCCTAGGGACAACCTGGGATAGGACCTTCCAGGTTGTCTCTACACCCAAGACTGACCCTGTGCCACAGCTCTGCATACACAAGTACTGCCAGGAGAGAGCTGGTCTCCCAGGAGTGCTGAAACTCCTGGGACCTGGTAAGACCACCATTTCTGACCAAATTCCTGGCCCAAGAGGGACTTTGACAGAGACATTAGGACAAGAACCTAGGAACCAAGGAACGGCCAGGGACAGGATTCTTCTGGTTTCCATCTGCACCCTGGACTGAGCCTGTGCCACAGTTATCCATACACAAATTTCTCCCTCCAAGAGAGAGCTAATCTCCCAGGAGTGCTGACACACAGGCTTGCAGGAGGGACAAGCCACAGTCATAGACAGAAAGACCAGTAACACCGGAGATAGTCATATGACAAAAGGTAAGATCAAGAATATAAGCAACAGAAACCAAGGCTATTTGGTACCATCAAAACCCAGTTCTTCCACCACACACCCCAACACACCGGAAAAGCAAGACTCTGATTTAAAATCACATCTCATGATGATGATAAAGGACTTTAAGAAGGACATAAAATAATCCCTTAAAGAAATACAGAAGAACACAGGTAAACAGCTAGAAGCCCTTAAGGAGGAAACATAAAAATCTCTTAAAGAATTACAGGAAAACATAACCAAACAAGTGAAGGAATTGAACAAAACTATCAAGGATCTAAAAATGGAAATAGAAACAATAAAGTAACCACAAAGGGTGACAACCCTGGAGACAGAAAACCTAGGAAAGAGATCAGGAGTCATAGATACAAGCATCACCAACAGAATACAAGACATAGAAGAGAGAATATAAGGTACAGAAGATACCAAAGAAAACATTGACAAAACAGTGAAAGAAAATGCAAAACGCAAACCGATCCTAACTCAAAACATCCAGGAAATCCAGGACACAATGGGAAGACCAAATCTAAGGATAATAGGTATAGAAGAGAGCAAAGATTCCCAACTTAAAGGGCCAGAAATATCTTCAACAAAATAATAGGAGAAAACTTAAATAACCTAAAGAAAGAGGTGCCCAAAAGTATACAAGAAGCCTACAGAACTCCAGTCTGAATGCACCAGAAAAAAATTTCCTCCTGTCACATAACAGTCAAAACACCAAATGCACATACAACAAAAGAATATTAAAAGCAGTAAGGGGATAATGACAAATAACATATAAAGGAAGACTTATCTGAATGACACCAGACTTCTCACTAGAGAGTATGGAAGCTAGAAAATCTTGGGCAGATGTCATAGAGACCCTAAGAAAACACAATGCCAGCCCAGGGTACTATAACCAACAAAACACTCAGTTACTATAGAAGGAAAAACCAAGATATTATATGACAAAATCAAATTTACATAATATCTTTCTACAAGACTAGACCTATAATGCATAATAGATGGAAAACTCCAACACAAGGAGGGAAAAAATTCCCTAGAAAAAAGCAAGAAAGTAATCGTTCAATATACCCAAAAGAAGATAGCCACACAAATGTAATTCCACCTCTAACAACAAAACTAACAGGAAGCAACAATCACTATTTCTTAATATCTCTTAACATCAATGGAATCAATTCCTCAATAAAAAGACATAGACTTACAGACTGGATTCATGAACAGGACCCAGAATTTTGCTGCATATAGGAAACTCATCTCAGTGACAAAGACAGACATTACCTCAGAGTAAAAGGCTGGAAAACAATTTTCCAAGTAAATGGTCCCAAAAAACAAGATGGAGTAGCGATTCTAATATAGAATAAAATTTACTTTCAACCAAAAGTTATCAAAAAAGATAAGGAAGGACACTTCATACTCATCAAAGNNAAAATCTACCAAGATGAACTCTCAATTTTGAACATCTATGCTCCAAATACAAGGGCATCCACATTCATAATGGAAATTTTACTAAACCTCAAAGCGCACATAACACCCCACACAATAATAGTGTGAAACTTCAGCACTCCACCCTCAGCAATGGACAGATCATGGAAACAGAAACTAAATAAAGACACAATGAAACTAACAGAAGTTATGGACCAAATGGGTTTAACAGATATATGTAAAACATTTCATCTTAAAGCAAAAGAATATACCTTCTTTTAAGCACCTCATGGTACCGTCTCCTAAACTGACCATATAAACGATCACAAAACAGGGCTCAACAGATACAACAATATTGAAATTATCCCATGCATCCTATCAGATCACCATAGACTTGGTCTTGAAGAATGACAAAAATAACAGAAAGCCCACATACACATGGAAGCTGAACAACACCCTACTCAATGATAACTTGGTCAAGGAAGAAATAAAGAAAGAAATGAAAGACTTTTTAGAATTTAATGAAAATTAAGGCACAATATACCTAAACTTATGGGACACAATGAAAGCAGTGCTAAAAGGAAAACTCATAGTTCTGAGTGCCTCCAAAAGAAACTGAAGTGAACATACACTAGCAGCTTGACAGCACACCTAAAAGCTCTAGAACAAAAGGAAGCAAATTCACCCAAGAAGTGTAGATGACAGGAAATAATCAAACTCAGGGTGAAATCAATCAAGTAGAAACAAAAAGAACTATATAAAGAATCAACCAAACCATGAGCTGGTTCTTTGAAAAAAAATCAAGAAGATAGATAAACCCTTAGCCCCACTAACCAGAGGGCACAGAGGCAGTATCCAAATTAGCAAAATCAGAAATGAAAAGGGATATATAACAACAGAAACTGAAGAAATTAACAACAGCAACAACAACAAAAAACTCACCAGAATATACTACAAAAGCCTATACTCAAGAAAACTAGATAATTTCAATGAAATGGACAATTTTCTAGAAAGATACCAGATACCAAAGTTAAATCAGGATCAGATAAACCATCTAAACAGTCCAATAACCCCTCAAGAAATAGAAGTCATCATTAAAATTCTGCCAACAACAAAAAAAGACCAGGAACATATGGGATTAGCATAGACTTATATCAGACCTTCAAAGGAGATCTAATACCAATACTCTTCAAACTATTCCACAAAACAGAATGAGAAGGAACACTACCCAATTCATTCTATGAAGCCACAGTTATGCTGGTACCAAATCCACACAGAGGCCCAACAAAGAAAGAGAACTTCAGACCAATTTCCCTTATGAATATTAATGCAAAAATACTCAATCCAAATCCAAGAACACATCAATATGTTCATTCACCAAGATCAAGTAGACTTCCTCCCAGGGATGCAGAGATGGATCAATATATGGAAACCCATCAATGTAATCAACTACATAAACATACTCAAATTGTAAAAGCCACATGAACATTTCATTAGATGCTGAAAAACATTTGACAAAATTCAGTATCCCTTCATGTTGAAAGTCTTGGAATTATCAGGAATTCAAGACCCATACCTAAGCATAATAAAAGCAATATGCTGCAAACCAGTAGCCAACATCAAACCAAGTGGAGAGAAATGTAAAGCAATCCCACTAAAATTAGGAACTAGACAAGGCTACCCACTCTCTTCCTATCTATTCAATATAGTTCTTGAAGTCCTAGCTAGAGCAATTAGAAAACAAAAGGAGGTCAAAGGGATACAAATTGGAAAGGAAGAAGTCAAAATATCACTATTTGGAGATGATTTGATATTATACTTAAGTGACACCAAAAATTCTTCCAGAGAACTCCCACAGCTGATAAATGACTTCAGCAAAATGGCTGGATATAAAATTAACTCAAACAAATCAGTAACCTTCATCTACTTTAAAAGACAATGTTCTATAGTAACATCACATTTTTAGCATTTCATAAATAATCTTAATACAAAATATTATATTGAATAATCTTTTAGCTTTTGAAAAATAATTATTACAATAATTACAATTATTATATAATTATATCATTACCTTACCAAAAAATCTCTCATGTACCCTTCCTTGCTACCTCCATTCAAATTTCAGATTTCTTTTTTCATTCACTGATGTTACCTGCATATGTGTATAATTGTATACATACTTAGTCTGTATAATATATATATATATATACATCCATAAATATATAAATACACACACACACAATCACACACACAAACACACACACACACACACACACACACATTTTAGAGCTCACCATTTTGTTTTGGATAAAGAACTGACATTTTTTTTTCTCCTATCTCAGCAACCCTAAGCTGTCTGTAGTTCTTTCTGTATGGTTAAGGTCTCATTGTCTTGCCCCAGTCCATTTTGGAATATCCATTGTTGTCCTTGTCAGCTCATATTTAAGCACCAATCATTTTAAAGTTTTATTTAGCTTTTATAATTTTTCCACAGGATTATTGTTTTTGTAAGATAAAGGGAAATATAGTCAACAGCAAAAGATATATTTATATTGGCATTGTGAATAGAAGTAAAACCTTATTTTTGCCCAATGTTTTAACATTTAAAAGTTTTGGCTTCACTATTGAAATGATATATGTTGGCATACATGACACTTATAGGGTTTTTATTGTTGGCAATCTAATTCCTTTCTCAGAAACCTCTTGTTAATAGGTGTGATTCTTTGACATATTGAGTTTGGCCTCACTCTTCAGTGGTTTCAGTTTTATTTATACAGTAATAAAACTAACAGCATGTGTTGAATTCAAAGATATGTTTCCATAGCACATCTGATAAACACAAACCTGTCTGATTCAAAGAAATGTCAATCTGTAAGAGCATTTTAGCAGTCCCACCCCAGTCCTCAGGGACTTTCTTATCAAGAATATGTGACTCCACGCCAGCCTAATTAGCTGATGGAGAAAACATAAGAATTAGCAGGAAAACATTCCTTTACAATCACAAGTAGTTCCTCAGAGAGATGACACAGGAAGACTGGATGATGGTCAAATTCTGTTCGGGCTGGGTCAGATGCAGAAGAGAAGACACAAAGCAAAAATAATCAAAACATAAAGTTGCTATGTAGTAGGTAGAGTCCAGGAAACCCATAAGTTCTTCATTCTCCAGGGACATTTTCATTATGACATGTTGCTCTTTCGAAATGAAGCTTGACCATGGACATCGTCCTATGTTTTAATTTTGGTCAAAGTTGTATGGAAGTTTTTTGTTCACCTTGTAAATGTTTCTACAAATGATTACATTCAACTTGCTTTGTGTTTAACTTAGCACACACACACAAACACACACACACAAATACACACAAAAAAACCCCACATACACATACACATACACATACAACGTGTTGGTTTTAACATGTCTATAGCAGAAATGGACACTGTCTTTCCTCTTTCTAAGATTCAAATGGGAAGTAAATTGAAGGGAGCTTTTGCAAACAGGGTATGTGGTACATGACTTATCTGGAGTCATGAAGAGATGGTCTATCTTTCATGAGTTTTATAGTCTCTTCCCATCTGTTGTGGATTTTGTCTACAATTTCTATTAGAAATTCCAAATTTTCTAAAGCCAAGATATTCAAAGGAAAAATGCCAGGAGACTAAATAAAAGAATTCTTTCAACCTTAAAGCAGTGATGGATTGGCAACATTGGAGAAGAGCTGGGAGTTAAATCTTGAATTGAAAGAGTACATAAAATATTAGAACTTTCCTACAAAGTAGAAAATGACTGAGGGGAATTTTTACAAGCTGGTTATTTATAATTCCTTTCTATTTCCTCCAAAAAGCTGTTCCTACTTCATACATGCCATGTTCACTCATCTTCATGTTTTTATGTCACCTATTTACCTTCATTCTTCTGTTGAGCTTGAGAGGCAGTGCTATTTTTTCTATCTCCTATTTAAGATCTCTCCTTGTGAAAAGAACTCTCATATCTTTTAATTTGCTTTTCCTCACTTTAAAATACATGAATTGGAACTTAGGGAGCTAGAGAGAGATCTAGATACTTTTCTGATTGAGCTGCATGATTCAGGAGATTGCATGCCCCTATTGCACCCAATTTTCAGCTGCCTTACTTGAAGAGTACTTCTTTACATAGACTCTTTTTCATTCTTCATGTACAGTATTCTCCTCTGGCCCTTGGTAAAATTATGCAGTGCCAGGGAAAAGAGAGCACAGATGAATCAGCAGTACAGGTGCCAGCAGATGAACACAATAGGAATTTGGGGTTGAGAAGCTGAGATAATCACACTAACATCACAATAGTCTTGATCAAGTAGAGAATGTGTTCAGGAAAATGGTGTCTAAACCTTAAAGCTTCCAGAAAACACAATTAAATGATAGCATTGGAAACAGCTCCTTACCCTGATTACAATATTAATAGTTTTGCCTTTGCGTGAACAAATCAGCAGTAGATAAACTACCTTAAATCTCAATGATATGACATAGTTGCCCAGATATGCCAGAATAAGGAGACTGGCAATTTTTCTCCTCAAATTTGCAGGGCATAAAGGATTAAAAACAACCATTTCCATTTTCTAGGGATTGAACACTGTGAAGTGTTTTTGCCTGAAAATCTTCTAAGTTGAGGTAAGAATGTCAGGAAACCTTTGAGGCTCATTGTTTCTTGTGTCACAACTTTTACAGTCACTGAACTGTGCATCAGGGTGGTCACAGACTAAGGAAAGGGGCTGTGAGAACCAGGAGCTTTGTCTTTGAGGTAAATAGGCACCAACTCATATTGGAACATTGAGCTTTTACAATACTTGATAGTACTATTGGAAGACTTGATAATATATTGGTTATGAGTGAGCAGTCAAATTCTTACTAGAGTGCGCACATACAAAGAAGAGGCCTAACAACTCAAGCAAGTTAAATGCTCTTGGTCCAGAGAGAACTAAAATATAGAATCTGAACTTGAACATACTCATTTATTCACGCAGAGTCTAGTCAGTGGCATAAAGAAGTCTTATTGTCTCCAGATGCTTGAACACAGTGTTTTTCTAATAATCAGCCAACAACTAAACTTTGCAAACAGAGGAAAATATTTTGGAGATCCAGATTCTAAAACAACAACAAAAAAAATTAACTCAATAGAGGCATCTGTGATTTTACACCACACCAGAAATAGATTTAGCCAAAATGAATATCTGAAGTAATAAGTCACCACATTAAAAAACAAAACAATAATAATCGCCACCTTAAGATCAATTAAAAATTTGTTGGTTAAAATGTTGGTTTTTCAGGAAAAACCATGAGTCATGTAATGAGTTAAGAATGTGTTGTGTTTGTTCTCATTAGAAAGAGAGACAGAGAGGTGGGTGTGAGGAAGAAAGTCAGAATGCCAGGGGGTTGGCAGGAAACCTTGGGAGGTGAAATGCTTGCCTCAAACTCTGATAATCTGACTTTAATTCTTGAAACCTAGAGAAAGACTAAAAGAAAGAACAAAGTTGTTCCCTGACAAAGGATACTGATATAGCTCTTTCTTGTGAGGCTATGCCAATGCCTGGCAAATATAGAAGTGGATGCCCACAGTCATCTATAGATAGAACACAGAGACCCCAGTGGATGAGCTAGAGAAATCACCCAAGGAACTGAAGAGGTCTGCAACCCTATAGGTGGAACAACAATATAAACTAATCAGTAGCCCCTAGAGCTCGTGTCTCTAGCTGCATATATATAGCAGAAGATGGTCTAGTCTGCCATCGTTGGGAAGAGAGGCTCCTTGGTCTTGCAAACTTTATATGCCCCATACAGGGGAATGCCAGGGTCAAGAAGTGGGAGTGAGTGGTCAGGGGAGCTGGGTGTGGGGAGGGTATAGGGGACATTCAGGATAGCATTTGAAATGTAAAGGAAGAAAATATCTAATAAAATAGTTTAAAAAAAAAAGTTGTCCCCTGACACTGCCCTTGATCTTGCACTTGGCAGTCAAAAAGGTCAACATGAGTACATTAGGAAAGCGATATATAAAGAATTAAAGAAGTCCAGAACATTATAAATCAATAACAATTCTCACTAAATCCAGATTTTTTATAAGAATGAAAATGAAAGAATTAAGATGCCCTGGATATATTATGTATATTATATATAAAGAATATATATATATATATATTCTTTATGTACTTAACAGCAGATATTGCGTGAAGAAAACGAACAACCAGCCAAACACCACGTTGAAAGCCATGACTGTGATTTATCCTGATGTCCTCACCTGAAACCTAAGCAGTGAAAGGAAGCTGATGAAAAAATCAAAAGATCTCACAGATGGGTCAGGAATGGGAAAGCACTAAAATAACCAAAACAATGAGAAAAGCAACAAGGACTATAGACTTATACTGTCTCATTTCAGAACTAGAAGTAACATTTCTGCTTCAGAGGATACCTGTAAGATGTGATGACGTGCCTCTGATTGGGACAAAATGTGTGAGAAACATGAGGCCTTTTCACTGAATGTGAAAATAACAGTTTCATTTTCTTAAATCAAAGTAGTAACCTAAATAAAATGCATGCAATTAAACATATCAACTGTGCACACATGTGCACATGTGTGCATAAACACATACACACATGCATGCACACACAATCTTCCCATATATGCTTATTACAAATTGAATATTCTACATAATTACATTTATTTTTTATAATTATATTTAATGTATAATTAAAGTGAGAATCATACAAACATACAGAACTATATAACTTATAATAATTGTGAGAATGGTAGGAACCAGAGATATTAGGATTCCCCCCATTGCTTAGAGGACATAAACTTGTACAGCCACTTTAGAAACAGTTTAGAAGTATCTTTAGAAATTAAACCCAAAATACTGAATAAGCATAATTCCATAAGCTCTTTATCAAAATAAATCAAAACATGTTTGCACAGATGTGTTCTTGAATGCTTATAATAGCATTGTTCATAATATCCAAGCCATGGAAACAGTCCACATCTCCGTCAGCAGATGCATGGATAAGCCCAGCGTGCTGTGCTCAACAGTGCGATACTATTACAAAAGAAAAGAATGAATTTTAACAGGATTATCTTAGGAACGTAACAACCAGAAGAAGCTGAATTCAAAACAATATATACTGCATCATTCTACTTACATAAAATATAAAGGGAAGGAGAGTGCTGAGAGGCAAAAACACATTGACTATAGTCTTGGCTTCAGTATAGATGCAAGATGAACTGTAAAGGAGAGGGCAGAGCATGGAATACCTGTTTATTTGGGAAACAGGGTTCTAAAATGTGATGATTCTTGCAGAAATCTACAAATACCCTAAACTTCAGAGTTGTAAATATATGGCAAGTTATCTTTAATGCATGTTGCAATTCATCCCAGTTAAAAAGAGACTTTGTTTACATTGGCATATTTGATACTATATGTTTTTTTATATAAATCTTTGAAGTTCATCTTTAGAGAGCATTCAGTAGTTTATTTATCATTAAAAACTAGTTATGATTATGGACTAACTTCATAGAGTTTAAATCCCTGAGTATTCCAATACAGAAGTGACACTAATCTTAAAGATACCTTTTTCCCCAAACCTTTACATGTATTGTTTTATTTTAGGTATATGGTGTCCATGTATGCATGGGCTCTTATAGTCCTGGTCCCTCTTGGATTAGAAGAGGGCATCTGATACCTTGAAACTGAATGTATGTGTGGTTGTGAACTGTGAGTGGATACTGGGAACTGAATCCCAATAGTCTGAAAGAGCAACAAACGGTTTTAACAGCTAAGCCATCACTCCACCCCTTGTGAATTTTTAGTTGTGAAAGGAAAATTGTACAGATTTAACGCTAAAAAATGTAAAACTAAGGGAGTTCAAGGCCCGTGGACGGTGTGAGGCCGGTAGCGGGCCCCCGGAAAGCTGGGCTCCGGTCTTCCCGGTGGTGGGTTGCTTGGGAATGCAGCCCAAAGCGGGTGGTAAACTCCATCTAAGGCTCAAGGCCGAACACTGTGAAAAGAGCGCAGGGGGGAGTGCCTGCCCTGCCGGAGCTAGCCTGCCCAGCTGCTGGGACTAACGAGGCTGTAAAGATAAGGGAATGCCTGCTGCCGCCGCCGCCGAGGCTAGCGGGGAGGGAGCGAGATGGGGAGCAATTACCATTACCGGGGCTGGCACAGAGGGAGTGCAGCGAGCAAACTATCAGCCAAGGAGACATCTCACCCCCTCCCCGGCTCACTCAGGGTCACATGCTGACTAGAGGTTTCATGGGCCGTTTCAGGGACTCAGATAATCCCCCCTGGCCTCTGGAATTCCCCCGCTCAGGCTGGCACGTAAATCTCACTACTATGTCAAGGTTAGCTCACAAACCATCTGGCAAAAAGATATCTCCCCCAGTTCGATCAGGGTCACACACCACCCGCTCGACACGCTATATTGTAAATTTCAATACTATCTTCACATGAGTCACTTGTTTGTAGTCTTGGCAACCCTCACTTTCCCCGTTTTCCCCCCAACTCTAACCCTATAAGAACCCCTTACTTCTGAGAGACTGGGTCGACTCCTCTGTCTCCTGCGCGAGATATGAGTCCACCCAGAGTACTCTGACATTAAAGTACCTCGAGTGTTTACTACAAGTCGGCTTCTCTGTTTCCGAGGGACTCTTCCTCATTCCTGCGTCCTGCGGACCCGAGGGAGTTCCCTCACTCGGGGGCCCTACATTTTGGTGCATTGGCCGGGAATCAAGGGGGGTCCCTGGAAACTCGAAGACGCCTCTTGGAGGTACATCTGTGTTCTGTGTATCGGTGTTTGTGTGAGAGTGNGGTGTGTTGGTGTGCGGCCGCTGTGGTATTTTGGCAGCTGTTGCTAAGTCCGTGAGGGCTTAGTGACGTGCGGAGAAGACGGGGGACGCCCCGGGCTGCTAGCTGCATCTCTCCCGGGAGAGAGGGGACCCTGGAGGAAGAGGAGCCCAGGGTATACGATAGTCGATAGTCGGGGTGCCTCTGACTGTCGTCTGGAGGGGGTGGAGATCTCACCCCATCTAAGGTTGGCTGGTTGTATAAGTCCAGGTGCGCACGAGTGTGTCTAGACGTGTTAATAGCTCTTGTCTCTATCTGTGTGTAGTCTCTGTTTTTGTTCTCCGTCATGGGTCAGGCTGTTACAACCCCTTTGTCTTTGACTCGAGACCATTGGACGGACGTTAGGGCAAGAGGACAGAACCTATCAGTGGTAGTCAAAAAACAACCCTGGCTGACTTATTGTTCCACGGAATGGCCCACTTTTGGAGTGGGCTGGCCCTCTGAGGGAACCTTTGATTTACCAACCATCAGGGCCGTGAAGGCTATTGTTTTTCAGGAAGGAGCAGGATCCCACCCGGACCAGCAGCCGTACATCGTAGTATGGGAGGATTTAGCACGGTTCCCACCCCCGTGGGTCCGTCCATTCCTCCCACCCTTTCGCCCTGGTACTAGGATCCTGGTGGCCCGGGAAGACGAGAAGGAGAAGAAAACAGCACCGAAACCTGATGAGGAGTGCCAGCCCAGTCCATCACCTGCATGCCCTCCTAAGATCTACCCCGAGATTGAAGAACCCCCTGAATGGCCTGACTCCCCACTACCTCCTCCTTACCCACAAGTCCCCCAACCCCCAACCGCTCCCGTGCCCCTGCCCGCGGCCCCTCCTATGGCCCAGGCCCCTGGAATTGGGGGCGGAGGACCTTCAGCCAGAATGAGGAGTCAGCGCGGAGCCTCCCCGTCGGGACCAGCAGACTCGACCATTGCACTCCCCCTCAGAGCGGTCGGGGTTCCCCCGGCTGACCAAAATGACTTACAGCTATTACAGTATTGGCCTTTTTCCTCTTCCGATCTTTATAATTGGAAAACTAACCATCCCTCCTTTTCTGAGAACCCCACAGGGCTCACAAGCCTGATTGAGTCACTAATGTATTCCCACCAGCCGACGTGGGACGATTGCCAACAGCTTCTACAAACCCTTTTCACCACCGAGGAGAAAGAGAGGATTCTTCTTGAGGCTCGGAAAAATGTCCGAGATGGGGCTGGGCGACCGGTTCAGACCCAGGTCGAGATAGAAGAAGGATTCCCATTGACCCGACCCCATTGGGATTATAACACGGCACAAGGTAGGGAACGACTGTCCAATTATCGCCGGGCTCTGGTGGCAGGTCTCAGAGGTGCCGAGCGTCGGCCCACAAATTTGGCCAAGGTAAGAGAGGTAATGCAGGGGGCAACAGAACCCCCTTCAGTTTTTCTAGAAAGNCTTATGGAGGCCTATAGGAGATACACCCCGTTTGACCCGACATCTGAGGGGCAGCGGGCTTCAGTGATTATGGCTTTTATTGGGCAGTCAGCCCCAGACATTAGAAGGAGGTTGCAACGGATTGAGGGACTGCAGGACTATACCATAAGGGACATAGTGAGAGAGGCAGAGAAAGTGTATCATAAGAGAGAGACAGAGGAAGAGAAGTTAGAAAGAGAGAAAAGAGAAAGGAGAGAGGAAGAAGATGAAAGGGACAAGAGACAAGAGAAAGCTTTAACTAGGATTCTGGCCGCTGTAGGAGAAAGAAATAGAAGAGGCAGGACTAGGCAGCTAGGGAACCTGAGAGACGAAAAAAGGCAGGAGCCGAAGAAGCCCGGAGAATATCAATTACACCTGAGGAGAGACCAGTGTGCATGCTGCAAAGGTATTGGCCATTGGGCTCGTGAATGCCCCAAGAAAAAGCAGGAAGTGAAAGTACTGTGCCTAGATGGTGACGAAGACTAGTGGGGACGGGGCTCGGCCCCCCTCCCCGAGCCTAGGGTAACTTTAAACGTGGAGGGGACTCCTGTAAACTTCCTGATCGACACAGGTGCTGAGTTTTCCGTTCTGCGCACACCTTTGGGAAAATTAAAAAGGGGTGAAAGGACTGTGGTGATAGGGGCCACTGGGCAAAAATCGTATCCATGGACCACCTCCCGGACAGTAGATCTAGGACGAAATAATGTGACTCACTCATTCCTAGTTATTCCGGAATGTCCGATGCCCTTGTTAGGAAGAGACTTGCTAACCAAACTAAAAGCGCAAATAACTTTCGCCTCTTACCAACCGGAGGTATCCTGGGGAGTAGGAGAGTCTCAGGCCCTGGTGTTGTCTCTACAACTAGGAGAGGAATATCGACTCTACCAGGATAAACCGAGACCTCCTGAGGGAATCCAAGACTGGCTGGACCGATTCCCTCAAGCATGGGCCGAGACAGGGGGTATGGGAATGGCAAAGCAAGTTCCCCCGGTGGTAATCGAGCTCAAGTCTGGAGCCACTCCCATTGGGGTATGGCAGTACCCCATGAGCAGGGAAGCTCGGGAAGGCATACGCCCCCACATTACCAGACTTATCCAACAAGGGATTCTAGTCTCATGCAAGTCCCCGTGGAACACCCCCCTGCTCCCGGTAAAGAAGCCAGGGACTAATGACTATCGCCCGGTGCAGGACCTCAGGGAAGTTAATAAGCGAGTTCAAGATATCCATCCTATGGTGCCAAACCCCTACAATTTACTCAGCACCCTGCCACCTAATCGAATTTGGTACACTGTTTTGGATCTCAAGGATGCTTTCTTTTGCCTGAGATTACATAGCAACAGCCAACCCTTGTTCGCTTTCGAATGGCGTGACCCAGAAAGTGGGCAGGTTGGGCAGCTGACTTGGACGAGATTGCCTCAAGGATTCAAGAACTCACCCACACTGTTCGATGAGGCTTTGCACCGTGACCTGGCCCCTTTTCGGGCCAAAAATACACAGGTAACTCTTTTGCAATATGTAGATGACCTTCTATTAGCTGCAGAGACTCGCAAAGACTGTGAAATCAGTACTCAAAACCTTCTGATCGAGTTGGGTAAATTGGGGTACCGGGTCTCGGCCAAGAAGGCACAGTTATGTCAAAAAGAAGTGACCTACTTGGGATACACACTAAAGAATGGACAGAGGTGGCTCACAGAAGCTAGGAAGCAGACAGTAATGCAGATCCCAACCCCGACTACATCTCGCCAGGTAAGAGAATTTCTGGGCACTGCGGGGTTCTGCCGGCTTTGGATCCCGGGGTTTGCGACTATGGCGGCCCCGCTATATCCCTTAACTAAAGAAAAAGGGGAGTTCACCTGGACTAAAGATCATCAGCTGGCCTTCGAGGCTCTCAAGAAGGCACTGTTGCAGGCCCCAGCACTAGCCCTTCCGGATCTAAGTAAACCTTTTATCTTATACATTGATGAGAGAAATGGAGTAGCGAGAGGAGTCCTGACCCAGGCCTTGGGGCCTTGGAAAAGGCCGGTGGCCTACCTATCCAAGAAATTGGACCCTGTAGCTAGCGGATGGCCTTCCTGCTTACGAGCCATAGCAGCAACAGCTGTACTAGTCAAAGACGCTGACAAGCTGACTATGGGCCAGAACGTTGCTATAGTGGCCCCACACTCTCTTGAGAGCATCATCAGACAACCACCAGACCGCTGGATGACTAACGCTCGGATGACACACTATCAGAGCCTGCTGCTTACTGAACGAGTGAGCTTTGCTCCGCCAGCCATCCTTAATCCTGCTACTCTACTACCGGAGGCTGATGAAACCCCTGTGCACAAGTGTGAGGAANTGCTGGCAGAGGAAANGGGAGTTCGGCCAGACCTCACAGACCGNCCATGGCCAGGGGCAATGACTTGGTATACAGATGGAAGCAGCTTCGTGGTAGAAGGTAAGCGGAGGGCTGGGGCAGCGGTGATAAATGGAAAAGCTGTCATATGGGCCAGCAGTCTGCCAGAGGGCACATCAGCCCAAAAAGCAGAGCTCATCGCACTGATCCAGGCTCTAAAGCTAGCAAAAGGGAAGGCTGTCAATATTTACACCGACAGCCGGTATGCCTTCGCTACAGCGCATATCCATGGGGCAATATACCGGCAGCGTGGACTCTTAACATCTGCTGGAAGGGACATAAAAAACAAGGAAGAAATTCTTAGCCTACTAGAAGCTATTCACCTCCCTCATAAAGTGGCAATAATACATTGTCCAGGACACCAAAGAGGGGCTGGGCCCATAGTAAAAGGAAATCAAATGGCAGACCAGGAGGCAAAGAGGGCAGCTCAGGGACCTATGACTTTGTTGATAAGGACTAAATTGCAGCCGGTGATGGAAGAGCTAGGAAAAAGAACTCTCACAGAAGANGAGGGGCAAGAATATCTGGCTGATATACACCGCTTCACCCATCTGGGGGCTAAAAAGTTAATAGAATTGGTTAGAAGGTCACCTTACCATATTCCTGGACTAAGAAAGGCTGCAGAAAATCTAGTCAAAAACTGCCTCGCGTGTGCGTTTACTAATGTTGGGTCTAGTAAGCCATTAGAAGGAAGACGCCTAAGAGGAGATAGACCTGGAACCTATTGGGAAACAGACTTTACAGAGGTAAAACCGGCCCGGTATGGAAATAAATATCTCCTAGTCTTTATAGATACCTTTTCAGGATGGGTTGAAGCATTCCCCACAAAAAATGAAACTGCCAACGTGGTGGCCAAGAAGATACTCGAAGAAATCCTCCCCCGTTTTGGGGTACCCAAGGTACTCGGGTCAGACAATGGGCCTGCTTTTGTCTCTCAGGTAAGTCAGGGGGTGGCCAGACAACTGGGGATTAATTGGAAATTACATTGTGCGTACAGGCCCCAGAGTTCAGGTCAGGTAGAAAGAGTAAATAGAACAATAAAAGAGACCTTGACAAAATTGACCATAGAGACCGGTGGAAATGATTGGACAGCCCTTCTTCCTTATGCCTTATTCAGGGTTCGGAACACCCCTGGAATTTTTGGTCTAACTCCTTTTGAATTAATGTTTGGAACTCCTCCTCCCACTCATGTGTCTATATCAGATAAAACTAGCCCAGATGTATCTTTCTCTCCTTCTTCCAACCTCTTGATTCACCTCAAGGCATTAGAAACAGTAAGAAANGAGATATGGATGCAATTAAAAGAGACTTATATTGCTGGTGACACACAGGTGCCACACCAGTTTGAAGTGGGAGACGCTGTCCTGGTGAGGAGACATCGAGCAGGAAACCTAGAGCCAAGGTGGAAAGGACCATATCTGGTACTGCTGACGACGCCCACCGCGGTCAAAGTTGAAGGAATCCCCACCTGGATCCACGCATCTCACCTTAAGAGAGCACCCCCTGAAACNGATCAAGATGGATGGACGCTGGAAAAGACTACTAACCCTCTTAAACTGCACCTACGTCGCTGGCGCAGTCCTGAAGATAAGTGATAATCCGCATCAGCCCATGATTCTCACTTGGCAGGTGGTGTCTCAAAGTGGAGACGTGGCCTGGAGTGTCACCAAAGAAGCCACCCCCTCCACCTGGTGGCCTGCGCTTACCCCTGATGCCTGTGCNCTGGCTGCAGGGTTAGACTCGTGGGACATCCCTGATGCAGACTCGAGAACTTCCAAACGAACAAAACCCCTGAACTCGGACTATTCTGCCTGTAATGACCAGATCTCTTATGGAAAGATAGGATGTTGTTTTGCCAGGGCCAGAAATGCTATGGCAAACAGTGAGTTTTATGTGTGTCCCGGGGATGGGCGGGATAGAGAGAGAGTGAAGAAATGCGGAGGAATGGACCATTTCTACTGCAGAGAATGGGGGTGTGAGACGACGGGACACGCTAATTGGAACCCCTCTTCCACTTGGGACCTCATCACTGTCCGTAAAAACTGGACTGGTAATTCCTGGAATAAGTGTCACCATAGTGGCCATTGCCAGCCCCTTCGCATTGAATTCACCCAACAGGGAAAACAGTTTGAGGGATGGAATAAGGGTAGAGTGTGGGGACTGAGATACTATGTGTCTGGTGCCAACCCTGGGTTCGTGTTTCGAATCCATCTCAAGGTTGAGATCCTATCGGGATGGCCCATAGGTCCTAATAAAGTGCTAGTGAGTCTGGGCCCCCCGAGCAAGACAAAATCACCAGTCCCCATGGACACTGCACTAATCTCGGGACCTGTGAACTCCCAACATGTCAAAGGACCCTCAGCTACTGTTCCCATCCATCCCTCCACAGGCCAAAGACTATTTAACTTGGTCAGAGGCGCTTACTATGCCCTCAATCAAACTGACCCAAGCGCTACCTCTGATTGCTGGTTGTGCCTATCCTCGGGGCCCCCTTACTACGAAGGGATCACATCTGAAGGAGACGTCAATATGACTGCAAGTCATGCTTCCTGTTCTTGGGGGACAGAGAAAAAATTGACCCTAACTGAGGTCTCAGGGGACAGCCCAGGCCTTTGCATAGGGACCCCACCATCCACACACAAGCATCTATGTAACCGGAGTTATTCCATTGCTAAGACAGACTCTAATCATTACCTCATACCAAGTCCTGTCGGGTGGTGGGCATGCAACACAGGACTTACCCCGTGCGTATCAACTAGTGTTTTTGATCCCTCACACGATTTTTGCGTCATGATCCAGCTTATGCCCCGTGTATATTACCACCCTGGTGATAGCCTTGAAAAAGAGTACACTAGCACCAGGTTTAAAAGAGAACCAATAACACTTACTCTAGCCATGCTTGTGGGAGCGGGCATGGCAGCAGGAGTGGGGACAGGAGTAACAGCTTTAGTTGAAGGGAGACAGGGAATTCTATCACTCAAGGACGCTGTTAATGAAGANNTAAAGCTGTTAGAAAAATCTATAGATGCCCTAGAAAAATCTTTGACTTCTTTATCAGAAGTAGTTCTACAAAATTGGAGGGGGCTTGACCTGTTGTTCTTAAAAGAAGGGGGATTATGCGCTGCCCTGAGAGAGGAGTGCTGTTTCTATGCAGACCATACTGGAGTAGTCAGAGACTCCATGCAAAAATTGAGAGAAAGGCTGGAACACAGAAAAACGAGAGCGTGATGCTGAAAAAGGGTGGCTCGAGTCCTGGTATTCTCGGTCACCCTGGATGACCACATTGTTCTCAGCACTATCTGGGCCCGTGCTCCTTGTATGTCTAG
>NC_034591.1:7308799-7324177 GCF_900095145.1 Mus pahari
TTACTCTGTCAATTTCTTCAATAGTTCATCCAATAAAAGTTCTAAGACTATTTTAAGTAACCCATATTTAAAATGTTTATAATGGGCAAACAAGGAAATAAGGGCAATAATTTACACTGCTTCACAATCTCTGGGATCCCTACTGACTAAAATCTCCTAAGGAAATATCCTATACCTAGGTTTTGGTTTTCAGTTTGATGTAACAGTGACTTCTTGGAAGTGAACATAACCCTTGTGCATGGTAACTCCTTTTAGGGTCTTTATATTCATTTGCATTTTGGGAGCTTACAAAATAGGAGTCATCTATATAATGCAATATATAGATGGATAGCCTTGGTTTTGCTTATTTCTCCCCCAACCTTCCTCTGCCTTCCTTCCACACTTCAATTTTCCTCACTCCTTTCCACGTTATACAACTTGTGTTCTACTCTCTCTTTTCTTTCTCTCCCCCAATGGACCTTTCTAGTTTTTTTCCTTCTATTTTTACTCTCAATTAAACCCACAGAACTTAAGATTTAAAGGTAGAATTCACATAAGACAAAACATGTTGTTTTGGTTTTTGTAGGTCTGGGTTACATTAAAAGACACTTTATTCCAGTTACACATGTTTACCTGATAATTTCATATTTACAGGTGGATAAAATTCTGTTTTTATAAATCTTTTATAACAGATTTATAATTCTGTTTTTATATTTTCATTATTGATTCATGAGTTGATGGACACCTACACTGTTTTTTTTTCCCTTAGATATTGGGAATAGAGCATCTCTGAGCATGGTAGAGTAGGTCTCTCTGCAGTGGCATATAAATTCCTTTTGGTGGAATACCCCACACCTAGGAGTGGTAGATTATGTGGTAGATTTATTTTTAGATTTATCAAGGAACTTTTTATTTTCATAGTGGACACACCAGTTTGCATCATTCCCCTCAACAATGAACTAGTTTTTCCCTTTCGCCACATTAATATTAATGGTGTGTGTGTGTGTGTGTGTGATCTTAGCCATTCTGACTGGTTTACAAGGAAATATCTGAGTAGTTTCCATTTAAGTTGCTCAGATGACTAAGAATGTTTAACACTTTAAGAATAAATTATAGCCATTTGTACTTTCTATTTTCTTTACAACTCTTTGCTCAGTTCCGTGGACCATTTAAATTTTGAAATGTTTGGTGTCTGTGTTTCCTGGAATAGAAGGCATTACACACTTTGATTATAGGACAACTAGAAATCAAATTAGTACTGCCCTGAAAGCCTCTCTCTCTCTCTCTCTCTCTCTCTCTCTCTCTCTCTCTCTCTCTCTCTCTCTCTCATGTCTTATAGCCATTTTTATTTCTTCTTTTGAGTACTCTGAAAAGATCCATACTCCATTTTTATTTTCTCTCGTTTTTTTTCTTTTTTAATTATTTATTGGTTCTTTTGTTCATTTACATTTCAAATGTTATCCCCCTTTCTGGTTTTGTCTTCTAAAACCCACATCCCAGTGCCCCTCCCTTACCCATTCATCCACTCCCACCTCACTACCCTAACATTCCCCTAAGCTGGGGCTTCGGGCCTTCATAGAAGCAAGGGCCTCCCCTCTCTTTGATGCCAAACAAGGTCTTCCTCGGCTACATATGCAGCTTGAGCCATGGGTCCCTCCATGTGTATTCTTTGGTTGGTAGTTTAGTCCCTCAGAGCTCTGGGGGGTCTGGTTGATTGATATTGTTGTTCTGGGCAGCCAACAGAAAGTCCCAAATGCTAAGAAAACAAGAGGCTCCCAGGACCCAACTACGATGACATTAGCTGAAATACCCAACAAAGGGGAGATTGAACCTGTAGAGACCATATCCAGAGGTTAGGCACAGCTCACGGATGAGAGATGGGGCACCTGCCCTTCTAAAAATTTTAACCCAGAATTGCTCCCGTCTAAACAAAATACAGGGATAAAGAGTGGAGGAGAGACTGAAGGAAAGGTCATCCAGAGATTGCCCCACCAGGGAATCTATTCCATATGCAGCCACCAAACGGAGATACTATTGCTGATGCCAAGGAATGACTGCTGACAGGAGCCTGATATGGAAGCCTCCAGAGAGTCTCATCTAGACCCTTACTGATACAGATGGGGATGCTTGCAACCAACCATCGGAATGAGCAGGGAGATCCCAATGGAGGATTTAGGGAAAGGAATGAAGGACCTGAAAAGTTCTTTAAGCTATGACAATGATTTGCTTAGGAAGATATGCTTATGAGTGCAATGACAAATGATTGTTTTAGACTCTACCGATTTCTCATTAAAGTTAAAATCTACTCCATAGGAAAAAATTAATGCCTAGTAATAGAAATCTCCCTAAGAACTCATAGATGGGAAACAATTAGACCCAAAGTGTAAAACTATTAATACTTGGTAGTGGATATAACATCAAACACATTCTAAATGATATCAACTCCATATGTACCAATTAAATAAATTTATACTTTCATCTTATCAGTATTTTTAGTTATCACAACAAAATCCTACATTCTAGTTGGATTAAACAACAGAAACTTATATTTGCACAGGTATAGAGTTTAGAAATCTGAGATGAAAATCCAGATGAAATTAAGACCAATTCTTCCTGAAGACCATGAAAAATGGACCCAATAGAGGCTTCTCTAGATGCCAGTTTATCTGTCTTCCAGTTGTCTTCACTCCATCCATATCTTCCCTCTATAAATTTAGTGTAATAAGATGAATGATCATCTTAACTTGATATCTAGTTAATGATCCTATTTATAAATGCAGTCACATTTAAGGGATGCAAAGTTAATGTCTCCAGTGAACATTTTTGAGTTCAATTCATAGTATATATACAATCACAATGCATTTTTACAAAACTTAAAATACTTAGAAATTCAGTGCAATATTTTCCATTTTTAGTGTAATTTTTAGTAGACAATATTTTCCAAACTAGGAATATAGCATGAAAAATTTAATAATACCGAAAATTCATTTATGTTCCTTTATTTTATTTTTCTGAACAAATGTGTTCATTATGAAATCATGATAAGCAAAAGTACTGAACAAAACATAAAGTCAAAGCTCAGTCTTACAGCATATGAGTATCTCTTACTACAATAAGGCAGTCAGCACTCACTAAGACAGCCGTGACCCAAAGCTGGAACTATCAATTTGGGGTTGATTTTGGAGCATAACCAAGCTCCAACCTCATTCCTTTGCACTAAAATGTCAGTAACACCCAAGTGGAAGTTACAACGTCTTATAGGTAAAAACATGATAGCTCCCATGTCCTGTGAATTCCAGACTAAGAGAATTCCTAGATGTTCCAAAAAAAACAAAGAAAACAAACAAACAAAACAAAAACCAAACCTTTTAACTTAAATTTGTAATGCATGCAATTATATTAAATATATGAAATAGGAAAATATATCTTTGAAGTTGAACATTTAATACACAATGTTTTATATTTTATGGAAAATGGATTTTTCTCTCTTATAATACATCCTGACCAGTTTTCCCTCCCTCCACTCCTACCCTGGTATCTCCTCAGCTCTAATCCTCCTCCATTTTCCTTCAGATAAGGGGAAACTTCCAAGGGACAAGAACCAAACATGACAAAACAAGATACAATCAGACAAGGTAAAATTCTTTTGCCTGAATGTTGTGACTGCTAATAAACAATTTGTATGTAAGATAAATGACTTTGATCCAAGTACTGTCTTGCCCCATAGACGATTTTATTTATTTGAGGATGAAGGGTTAACTAGATTTTGATTATTTATAGGAGATGACACCAAAGAGAAATAACACCAAGCAACAATGTTGAAGTGGACTAATTAATCTAAAAGTGGCGAAAGCCCATAGATACACCCTTTTATTACTGAGAAGCCTACAACAAATTAAATGCTTATTTTTTAATGGAAAATATGTAAATTAAAATGTAAAATTATTAATTCAACTTAGTCAGATATTAAGGAATAAATTGTAATTTAAGAAAAGTGCAGAAAGTGTGTCCTTCTTTCATGTGCACTGATTTCAAAAAAGCTGAGGAGAGGGAGATAAGGAAAGGGTGAGGAAAAGATTAGTTCTTCACACACAAAATAATAGTCTGGATTCAAAATGATTAGCCCACAAACATACTTTTTTTCATATTAATTCAATCTAGGCCCATTATTCCCTGATTTTCCTTGTAATTCTTTCAAACATAACATTATGAGCAGTTCTATGTCTAATTTCAATTCTTGACAAATTTTGTGAATGACAGCACCCAACAGGACACATGCATGGCTCTGGGCTTATTACCCTTAGGCTGAGGACATTCCTGTCATTTAATTACCATCCACGTGTTTCAGAGTTTAAAAGTGAAAGTGAGAGGGGAGAGCAGACAGCTGAAGGAGTGTTTCCATAAAAGAAGAGGCCAGTGAAATGCAATAAACCTAATCTTTTACACAAATGCACACAGCTGTGCGGTCTTCAGGCTCTGGAGAACCTGTTGGCATGTAACACAATATTAAGAGAAAACACTCCTGTTCTCAGAAGAAAGTTCCCCATTCCTTTTGCTTTCTATTTAAAAATAAATCTTGGACCACAAGTCATCAGATGCATCCAGAAAGGCTTCTTCTTCCTGACAGATCCCTGTCCTAAATGATGAATACACACTCAAAAATATCCATTTCTACATCTAATTCCAACTGTTACCATATGGGAAAAAGGCCATTAGCTTTAAGAGTGTATAACAGTTGGGGGGGTGTAAATCAATGCCAATATTTCTGAATACACATTATTAATTCATTAAGATATCTTGTTATTCTTTATTTTTCTAAGTAAAGCTCCTAACATAAGATGCTAGTTTTCTAAAAGGAATGAATGAATGAATGAATGAATGAATGAATGAATGAAAATCACAGTTTTCCTCATGACCAGTACTTTGTCTTAGGTAATTATCAAACTACATGAAAACTGCTATTTTAAATAAACAATTCATAAATGTATAGGACATTTGGGTTCTTGAGATTTTGGGCTCAGGGATTTACAACTCTCATAGAAGAAACCTACAGAAGGGTGAGTGCTCTGTTAAGTCCATTCTGTGAGACCACATGGTTTAGCTGATGATGAGGCTTTAGTGAGCTTCTAATTACATTCCTGACATAGATCTTCTTATCATTTACCCTTTACCAACTCAATGATAATTAGGAGACTCAAAATACACAAATCTGTTATATAGGGTATGGGGTTAATTCTTAATCAGTTTTATTACTAAACCATGGAAATACAAAGGCACAGAACACCAGGCAAGCAAGCCTAGAAGCCAGTTGAAGCTCTATGGAGCCAATGTTTAGGGCAGGGGACTAGGCTTTGAGTATTAAAGAGGGAGAGGTGCAGTCATCTATTGTCGCTGGGTGACATGATCTGTATGGGTATAGAGAGAATACAGGAGCCATTTTACTCTAAGCGGTTGATGCTTATTTCTTTCCTGCTGCGTGACATGGTGGACATTACGATGTCTTCCAGGAGGTAAAGATTCTGGTTTTAAGAACCACACAGAAACTTTTCTTCTGACAATCAGCATCCATCTGAAAAATTGTACCGCAGCCCTTTACCTGTCAAGGAATCCAGAGAATCTTTCACTTCACACACTGATATTTGAAGCAAGTGAAAGGAATTACAGTGCCCTTTCTGGGCGCATGCTAGTCTCTATGTAGGGAAAAGGGGGTCACCTGCACCAGTCTATTGTTCTGTTTTCAGTGACCTCGCCTCCTTGGTCTTCTTTCTTATGAGTCATTCAGGGGAAGAAAAAAAAAAAAAAACTATAAAAGTTCACACATTTGGCTTAGTACATAGAATGTGAAAGGACTTTCATTTTCCCTTAGGTAGAAAACCAACTTGAAATAAAAATGAATATTTCCTCAAATCAGAAGCATTAAGATAGCAGAGTAGGGGAAAATGGGAGTGTCTGTGTTAGAAAATGAGAAGAGGGGAGGCTGGGGTTAAGAACTTGCTTGCTGCCTGCACTAAAGGTGGGGTACACCTGAGGATCCCACTTTCCTATTGTCCTCCTCCCTTTATTACAGAGCTCTTTGCCATTGAGCTGGGAGCAAAGCAGGGAGTACAAAGTAGACCTTGTATCGCTGATGAGATCAGAGGAGAGATGGGTAAGGACTACCAGTGGAAGAATAGAGCTGATGCACTCACTGTGTAAACTTGAGGACCTCAGTCCTATCCCCAGAGCCCATGTAACAAAGACCAGACATCAAAGACTGCACTTGTAATCCTAGTGCTGGGAGGACAGAGACAGGCAAACCCCTGGGGCTTTCTGGCCAGCCAGTCTAACCTACTTGGCCAGTGTTAAACCAGTGAGAAATGCTGTCTCTACCTTAACAAAAAACATCTGAGGTTGTCCTCTGACCACAGTGCCACCCCCATCCCTCCACATACACCACACACACACACACACACACACACACACACACACTACACAGGCACACATACACACAATGCACATAAACATGCAAATATACACATACAGAAGAAAGATAGAAACACCACTGATGGATGGCCTGGAAGTGGAGCTTAAGTCCTTACTTAAGAGCCTACTTAAATCTCCTTCTCTTTCTTCCTTCTCAAAATTAAAGAAGTCTTCATTTCAAGCTTGTAGGTCTGGGATCAATCGTATGTGCTAGTCAATCACTTAAAAAAAAAAACAATATTATTTGAACATTTTATGCATGTATACTAGGAATCAGAGCCAGTCACTTCACTATCTCTCTCCAACTGCCTTTATGGGTTAAAGTTTTCACGTAGTCTTCATGCTCAGGATTGTTAACATATTTATATAGCATATTGATTGGTTCAGCTTGAAAATGTTATCTTTTCAGACAGACTCTTTGTGGCTCAATCTGTTTTCAGACTCATGGCAATACCCGTGCCCAGTCCCTGAATGCTAGGATTATAGAAATGTCCTACTGCAGCAGATTTAATACTTCTCACATGGATCTCACTTGTTTCGTATTTTGTTGGCTATAGTAAACAGATCAATATAGAAAAATAGTACAATAAATCACAAATGAACACCATAAATCACTGCCTGAAACGAACAAGATTTACACTTTATTCACGTAAAAACTGAAGTGAAGAATAACAATGGGATTTTTCCAAAGTAATAATAAGATTCACAATTATAATTCTTGTATCTTAGAACCTAATTTATATAGTCTTCTTCATTCTGAACATAAACTAAAATATAAAATCTCTGAAATACATGTCCTAATAAAAGAACATTAATAATAGAATGATTTATTTCCTTAAATGCAAAAACTATTCAGAAACTATTATAAACTATATTGCTTTGTTTTCCAATTACTAGATATATTGTAATATACTTACAAAGTAATGGGCACTTCATTAGAAGTATATTAATTCGTCTATATAATAAATTATAATAGGCTGATTTTTATGGTATGTACTTTAACATGAATTTTGAAATTAAACCATGAACTGTGACAATTATAGAAATAATCTACAGCCAAAGTACAATAGCATATTTTCATATATTAATTATCGTGATAATAGACTTATATTTTCCCTTTACTTTACTTATGAAAGCAAGGTCATAATTTTGTTCAATTTCCACGACAATTATTACACAATTGCATTTTCAAATAGGAACCAGATACAATTTCTTGACTCCTGTCTATCACTTAATGCCATGAGTCATCAGAGTTTTAAATTGTTCAAAAGGACATATTTGCTTAAAACTTTCTGGTAATTTTAGAAGTCTTTTCTATAAGATCATGATGTTATGCATGCTTCCTTGGTTATTTTACATGAAAATTAATTTTCTGTAATCTGCATTTACTGTTTTAAATGACCACAGAATTGCTTCCAATGTGAAATCGTAAATCTAAGAGGTAAAAAGCCTGAAGTGAAATGCTAGGAGTTGTCCTTGATCAGGACACAAGTGACACTGATAGCATATGACATCCTTCAATTAGAAGTGTTGTCATGCATGTCGATGTGAAATTTATGGGTAGACCTTTTAACTCCGGTCTTCCATGGACAGTATGTTTTGCCTTCTGGAAGTGAGGCCCTTTGTTATCAGAATGTAACTCAAGTCTCTAGGATATGATTACATACTTAAGGCACGAAGACTTAGCAATGCTCTCAGCAGTCCCCGTGGACTAACTTTGGCTTTACAAGTGATCAAGATGGGTAGCTGGCTCACTAACCTTCCCCACATTACATTCCAGAGGGAAGTTATAACCACGCTCTTAGTTTTGTTAGGTATATTATTTATGATAACAGTGAAGTCTTATGCTAATATTAACTGGGTAACTACATATAATGTACCATTTAAAATGCCTAGCCAATGAGGGTAAGAATGAATCTTGATTTTACCATTCACTTAGAAACAACATTACAATTTGGAAGCAATCTTATGTTATGCTAAAATTTCTTAATATCTCTTTTCTATCTTGTTTCCTAACAGGGCTACTTTTGTGCTTAAAAGGGAATAAAAGGCATACTTTTCAGAGAAAGTAATTTAAACACCAAAGAATAAATCTTTGTCACTTAGTCATTAAAAAAGAATCTTGATGAAATGCCATTTATGTATGAAGGAAGAAGACAAAATATAATCAGTGCTCAGGTGAAAAGTTTAAAACACGCAGGGAAAATCCCCTTCGTCCATGTTTAATGTGCATGGTTCTTCTCAACATGGCAAGGGTATTACAGATAGCCTTTGCACATGTTTAAAAACCTAGTGTGTATTCCTGACATGCTTAACTTAATCTAATGAGCATAGAGATTAGGATACACAATTGAAACCTCAGCAGTTTATAGTTTTTGGATAATTTCAGTGTGCTCTGCTTGCTGGATGTCCCTGGCGGTAACACCTATAAATCAGATCATGGCTGACATGATTTGCTTGTGTGCTTTACTGATGAAATAATATTAATATAAGCATTTTTTGCCAATTGTTTGGTAATCACTGCAATGTGTTTCACTGTTTCACACTATGCATTTGCCTTCATCAAATACACAATCTTTATGGTGACGTTTATACTTTGCCCTCTTTGAAACACTATGGAAAGCATTGCTATGATATTTTAAGAATCAATATGTTATAACTGCTGCTAATTAACCCATGACAAGAAACTAGTATGCCAGCAGTCTTGTGAATAAATTTCATCTCCAGTCACATACTGATAACTGAATCTGGAGCAGTTCAGCTAATTTTGACAGAGATTGATTGCTACATTTTCTAGGCCTCTGTCCAGAGGTTTTTGCATTTTTTATTATCTTTGAGTATGAATTACCTACACATCCAGGTTACAAGTATCAAATTGCAATTGGAGTATTTCATACAAACAGAAAAATTCTTTCTTAAAATTTTATTGGATATTTTATTTATTTACCTTTCAAATGTTATTCCCTTTCCTGGTTTCCCCTCTGGAAACCCCCTTATCCTATCCTCCCTCATCCTGCTTTTATGAGGGTGTTCCCCCTCCCTCCTAAGGTCATGTTGCCATGGCCATAGGTTGGATATCCTTCAAGGCATGCCACTGTGGAAATTCAAAGTAAAACTCTTTTCAAATTCCATCTTACTCAAATTACAATGGCTGAAATACAATAAAGTAAATACAAATTATAGCAAACACTGGCAAGGATCTGGGGGCATAGCAAAACATATTCACTGCTGGAGGGGGTGCAAGCCAATGCAGACACTGTGGAAGTCAGCATGGCAGTTTTGTAAAAGGCTACAAATATATTTCTTTAATGTTCCAAGCACACTACTTTTGGCCATATTCTCAAAAGATTTCAATATCTCATCTCAATGTTGGTGGTGCACCCCTTTAATCCCAGCACTTGGAAGTTCAAGTGGTCTTGAGTTCAAGGCTGGTCAGGACTACAGCCAGGGCTGTATAAAAAGAAATCCTGTCTCATAAATCAATCAATCAATCAATCAATAAATAAATAAAAATAAGATTCAATATCTCACTGCCAGAAGACTTGAAATAAGTTAGACATCTATCAAGAGGTGAATGATACATTTACACAATGTGATTTTCTTTCAGAATTAAATAAATTTAAGTTATGAGACCCATAAGTCAATAAAGACGGAAAAGAAATCATTGTGAGTGAAGCAACTCAGCTGTAATCCTACAAATGTCACATGTTTCACTGCTGAATGTCAGCTTAGGGCTCTTAGCTATGTGTGTTTGGAATGCCCACAGAGGTCAGAAAGTCAATAAGGGGTTGTTTTGGAGATATTTTAAGGGAGGAGGCATAGAAAGAATTGGTATAAAGGAGGGAAAGAGAATATTGGAAAGGAAGGGCTAAATGGAGTGGGGCGTGGGATGCCAGGGTTGAGGTGTAAGCTCAGCGGGCACAGGAGAAGCAGCACAAAAGATCTTCTAAAAAGCCCTTGGTCTTGTGAAGATCATATGCCCTAGTACAGGGGAATACCTGGGCCAGGAAGCAGGAGTGGGTGGGTTGGGGAGCAGGGCGTCACAGGGGGCAAGGGTATAGGGGACTTTCAGGGTAGCATTTGAAATGTAAATGAAGAAAATATTTAATAAAACATTGTTTTTGAAAAAAAAAGTTAAAAAAAAGTCATATTTAAACTGAATACTGAAGAAGGTCCATAAAACACACACACACACACACACACACACACTTTAAAATATTTTAATGGGGTGACTCTGTTTAAAAAAGGGAGAGAAAACCCACAGAATAGCAAATCAAAATCCCAGTGTTAGTAATGATACGAGTCTATTACTGAAGGTAACACACATTTGTGTCAAAGAACACTGGGAAACCAAGCAGATACTTACTTGGAAACTCCACCCCACCCCCCCACCCCCCACTGGCTAGCTTTTACAGTGCTAAAAGGTGCAGTGCATGCAACTAAAGGAGAAAAAGTAATCATGGTACTTACCCAGATGTGAACACTTTGAGTTGCAACACTGACTGACCTGTTGGGATGTGTGATACTGGCCCAGAGATGGCTGAGCAGTTGAGTGCACCTGTTGCTCTTGGAATGGACACAAGTTTGATTTCTAGCACTCAGGTCTCTCACAACAGTTTGTAATTATAGTTCTAGGAAATCTGAGAATCTTTTCTAGCCTCTGGTGGTACTGAACATGATGAACATGCATGGTGCACAAACATACATGTGTGCAAACAGTCACACATAAAATAAGATGAATAAATCTAATTAAAATAATTGAAAAACAATATATCCATTCCTACAACTGTGGCAGCAATCCTATTGGATGATCACAGTTTATGATTATATGTTAAAGCCTACTCTACATGGTGGAACTCATACCTCACACCTATATCAGGGCCAACAACCAGTGTAAAAATAGGCCCCAGGGGAGGACCAACTCTGCTAAATGGACATAGTACTTGATTACATTTTAGTTACTTATTTATATTCAAAGTCTAGTACATGTCTCAAGCCTCACCAGAAATGCTTCCTTTTAGAAGATAGTGATTACCACGGAGACTTACAACTTGTCAATATACAGAGAACAAGTCAATGTGGAGTGTGACATCCTAAGTGGGATAGATATCTCAATTCTCAGGGATTATCCTGAAAATAGAGGTGGGAAGGTTGTGGCTGCTCAAAACACAACACCAAAACAGTGTTTTCTAGACACAACGGGACAAATGAACTCATGCATAGCACATGTGATACTGTGCACAAGACCTATGCAAGGCTGGGTCACATGGCAGTATCTGAATACCCACCTAGGGTATGGGGATAACATGCAATAGCTCTGCTCGGGGAGAAATATATCATTTAATATATATATTAAATGATGTCTACAAGTTGGGTGAGTTGGAAGGCATTGTTGATATGGGAGGAATTGGGATAATGAATATAATCACATCCTTTCCAACAAAGACTTAAAATATGAGAGTAATTGTTGACCTATTAGCATAGATGTTGTCTTAAATGCTTTTAATCAGCTCAATATTTTAAAATAAGGATTTTGAAAAATGCCGGTCTTGGGAATGAATTCCCTTTCTCAGACCAAGAAGATTTTATGTTTTCAGTTCACATTTATTATCAGTTGTTTGGTATTTTAATAATTTCTTTTTATCAGCCTACCTCGTTTATGATGTTTCCTGGAATTTTCCTTTTGCACCTTAAGGACATGTGTTCTGTAAGTTAAAGCACAGATCTACTCTTTCCTAGAATTTACAATATAGACTCGTAGTTCAGAGTCTCATTAATGGACTTGAAAGTGTACAGATGGAACAGTCTTGGATAAATTATTGATGCTGATGTGTTTCAGATTTGTCTCCACCAGAAAAATGGTAAAAGATTGAACATTAGTAATACTATTACCTCATATTAATATTAAAGTATTAAATCTTAGATGTTGTAAGATTTGAATATGTAAAACAGCACTATTTCAGACTCAGAAAATTTAACCACAAATTCCATTTTAAAGGTACTTCAGTGAACACAGAGTTTTGAAGAGAATACTTGTTGTCTTTGTTTTCTGTGAACAAGGATATTTTCTTCCACATACACCCTTTACCCTAAACCCATAAGTTATTCTCATCTCAGCTTTAGAACTATATTATCAATGAAAGTTACTATATGTAAAATAACATTTGTAAAGAGCCAAATGAAAAAATATTATAGAAATTAAGATTTAGAAGTAAAACTGAAAAACAATGATCATCTCAACTATTTTAGTTTTTATTACAATCATTATCTTGTCAGAATGAGAATTTAGTGATTTCAAGAAATTATGCTTAAGCATTTTGTGTGCTGGGAAGCTTGAACATCTAAGGTTAGAAAAGGCTCCAAGATGACAAAGAACACACTCAACAAAAATGTAATGAGAGAAGACTTGAGTTTGTTATAATTTACACATGAGGTTTTTACTTTCTTCTGGATAGCATACCAGCATGCAGTCATCTATCTTCCTCTAAAATAGTCAGAGAAAGCACTGCATGTCACGGCAAATGCTAGAGATAAATCTAGTAACAACTACTTAATTGAACTACAAGAAAGAAAGAAAGAAAGAAAGAAAGAAAGAAAGAAAGAAAGAAAGAAAGAAAGAAAGAAAGAAAGAAAAAAAAAAAAAAAAAAACCTCTTCTCTCCTTGATGCCTTAATGTTCCTGGTGATTTACATTTCAAGATGTCCACTTCATATTGTTTTGGTTGGATGATTGGAGGAGAGAACCCTTTCACTGCTGTTTGCTTCAGTTGAGTTGAGATGGAATGGTTCCAGTTGTGTAAACAGCTCTTGGTGATCTCCAACCTTCTTTCCAGTGCCCCATGGAGACACAGTTGATTAAGCAGGGCACCATGTGGGCAGGTGTGGAGCATAAGCCCTTCTCAGTTCCACTAGCCAGGGGCCTCTGTTGTGCTTCTTGCCCTAGTTCTCTCATGGCTTGGCACACAAAGCACAATTTACTTTGAGGAGATTTGGGTCATGTACACAAATTGGAGATAGAATTAAGTTAATAGAGGGCTTTTATCATAGGCTTGGTTGAAGCCAGTCCTCTTGAGAACAGGGACTAATTGGCTGGTCACTTCATGCGTTTACATGCTCTGTTGGAATGCTCTGAAGATAAGAGCATTCAGGCAACAACAAAGAGGATCCAATTAACAAGAACACTGAGCTGTTTCTGTCTGGAATTGCTCAATGGTAACAGTTTATGTATCTTGTGGATTTGTTTATTTGTTTGTTTGGTTGTATTAATGGAGGGACTATGGAGACAGAAAGGGAAAAAGAACCAATCACAAAAAATATCCTCAACAAATCTTTTGCAGATTCTAAATGTTGTGTACAAGTAACTGCTTTGTGCATTTATGAAGAAGGAATTATAGTATTTTCTAACAATATTTTATATATAGTTTCAGAGTATACCTTAGAAGAAAAAGTTTAATGCTTTAATCTGCCATCGATGCATAAAGTATTTTAAAGGAACTAAATACCTCTTCTAAAATATCTCTCTATATGGTAGAAATTGTTTATATGGCAGTAAGGAAGGTTTTATGAATATGCTTGTTACAACAAAAGAACAATTACATTACTTGGATACTTTAATATATACTAAACAATGACTTAAATTTTATTCAACATATTATGGGGTACAGATTTTAAATTATGTAAAATTATTTTGGGTGATTATTCTTATGAGGTTCATTCCCTTTCTTTCTTTTGCCTAAACAAGAGGAAAATCAAGTTTCTTGCATCTCTTTATATTCAATACTACAATGATAGTTTAGATGAAATATAAAGACCAAAGTTTTGAAAAATAATACTATACTATATTCTGCTTAAAAACTACATATGTGTTGAGAGATATTTTAACATATACTCACTAAAACAATAAGAAGTTGAAGAAAATAATATAAGCCAGACAGACTTCCTTGCTCACAGTCTGGCATAATTATTAAAGTAAATGAACATGCTTCAAAAAGCAATCTCCAATTTCAGTATAATTGCCTACAAATTTCTAGTGTAGTTGTTCAAAGAAATTAAAAAAAAAATCCCAACACTCATACAGAAATGCCCATTATAACCAAAATAATCTTAAAAAAAATAAAAAGGAATTCTGAAGTTATAACCACCCCAATTGCAAGTTATACAAATAATCTATAGTAATAAAACCAGAATGGAATTGGCATCAAAACAGATATTGATCAATGTGAAGAGAAGTGAGGACCCACATATAAGCCTATATTCCTACAGACACATGAATTTTTTCCTTTCATGTTTACTAAGGCCAAAATTATAAACTGGGAGGGTGGGGGTGGGAAAGGAGTATACATTTCAACAGTGCTGGTCAAACTAGTTAGCTACATGCAAAGCAGATTCTCTTATCTTACCCTGCTCAAAACCCAACTCCAAATAGAGTGCTTCAGGACCTCACATAAGCTCTGGTACCTTGAAAGTGTTGAAGGAGAAATGTTCTTCCTCTGGTAGGCAGGAGAAAAGACTTTCTGAATAGGACTCTAATAGCATGGGCATGAAGACCATAAGTGAGAAATGGAACCTTATGACACTCAAAACTGCCTGTCCAGCAAGAAGCAGTCTACATGATGAGAAAAAAAAATCTTTACCTGGTATACATCTGACAGATTTTATGTTTACAATATACAAAGAGCTAAAAAAGTAAACTCCAAGAAAAACAAACTCATGAAAAATTTGGTCATGATGTTAGACAAGAAGAATTTCAAATAGCTAAGAAATATACTTTTTAAATGTTCAGCATCTTTATACTATTTATTTATTTATTTAGTTAGTTAGTTGTTTATTTATTGGTTTTTCAAGACAGGGTTTCTTTTCAAATAGCTAAGAAATATACTTTTTAAATGTTCATCATCTTTATACTATTTATTTATTTATTTATTTATTGGTTTTTCAA
>NC_034591.1:7324357-7357552 GCF_900095145.1 Mus pahari
TTTTTCGAGACAGGGTTTCTCTGTGTAGCCCTGGCTGTCCTGGAACTCACTTTGTAGACCCGGCTGGCCTCAAACTCAGAAATCTGCCTGCCTCTGCCTTTTTTTTTTTTTTAATGGAAACAAATGGTTGCATGGATATAAGAAAAAGAGAAATTATATTCATTGCATAATGGTTATATCCAGAGTCTTCTTGGATCCTGTCCCAGATGTCTTACCCTGATCAAGGTATAATCCAGTCTGTGGGCAAAAACAAGTTGTCCACCATGCCCGGCTTATTTACAACAAATCTATTTTACTGTCTTTTTTTCTACGTATTTGGTTGATTACAATTTAAACTAATATGTCCACAGATGACATAGTTTAAATTCTTCCTGATTAATTATGTTCTTGCAAAAAATCCAAGAATTTGGTAATTTTTGTAGTACAAAATAACTCTTTTATTATGTGCCCTTCCTATGTGATAATTATGTACGTTGTTATCACTAAACTCTTAGCTTCTAAACATTTTTTTAATGTGAAAGTGTAATTTCAGATATGAGAAAATATCTCCTTGCTATAATCGAGAAAATAAAGTCTAAAACTAGAGTCATTTAATGTGTTATTCTGTGAATATTATAGATATTTAAAATATATTATATATATTAGTGGAGGGCACAAGGGTCGGAGTATGGTCATGGATAAAATGGGAAGCAAGTGTGATTGTGGTGCATTATATGAAATTCCTAAAAAAATTAATAAAAATATTATGTAGAGGAAAAACCACATAGAAGCAGACAAATGTTATAACCCCAAATATGTTTTTGTTTTTTTATATATCAATCACAAAAATTGTTCTAGGGGAAATCCTACATCAATAGAAATTTCCAGGGGTAAGAAAGTAGTTCAGTGGAGAATGGTGCTTACTAAGCAAACATGTGTTCCTAAGTTCAAATCCCCAAAACTAATGTGAAGAACAATGATAATCATATGTCCTTGTAATCCAAGCACTGTGAAGGAGCAGACACAAGAGAATCTCTGGGGGGTTGCCAGCTCTCAGCCTAATTTCAGGGTAAGTGAGAGGCAATGTTTTAAATGAATAAATCAGAAAGTAATAGAATAAGACACCCAGCATCTTCTGGCCTCTGCAAGTCTACAGAAGTTTATGTACATGGAAACATATGTTTACATACACCACATACACTGAACCCATAAATACACAAACAGACAAAACCCAGCTTTCTTTGGAGTCAGGAGTGAAAAATGATTTTTTTTCACCATATCCTTGTAGGTAACAGTCCATCAATGAGGAAAGTCAGGTCAGGAATTTGAAGGCAGGAACTGAAGCAGAGGCCATGGAGGAATACAGTTTTTGCTTGCTATTCATGACTGGTTCACCCTGCTTTATTATACCACCAGTGAGGATGATCTACTTAGGGGTAGAGATGCTCCAGCCATTGATTAGACCCATTCATATCAATCAGTAGTCAGAAAAAATATACCCCTTCACAGGCTAGTCTAAAGACAATCTGGTGGAGACATTTTCTCAATTGTGGTTTCTCTTCCCAGATAAATCCAGATCCTATTAGTGCAGAAAAAAAAAAACCAAAAATGCACAAACAAGCAAACAAACAAATGAATCTGAACAACTAATCCTTTTTTTCTGAAACACAAACATATCACTATTGAACTATTACCTTTCCTTTCTTACCCTCGATACTAAATTTTAAAAGTCCAACAGTCTTCAAAATGTTCAATACTTAAAAGCCCAAAGTTTCATTAAAATATTCAAGTATTCCTAAAAGTCCAGAGTCTCTTAGCTGAGGGCTCTTGTACAATAAACAAAAACAAAAATAAAAAAACCCTGTACATAACAAGAGCATTGGTCAAAACCCATGGAGGATTTACCCCCCCAAAATTTTGATATCTTTTTATAAATTTATATTTCCTCATGCTATTAATATAGGAAGATGAACAAATTTATCTAAAAGTATTTACTTATATATTTAACACCACTGTATACTTTATTATCACATAGAATATTCTGTATTAATAACAGAATAGAGAAATTTATCCGAACAATAGTACTTTGTAAGTTTTAGAGATGTTGAATATACAAAATGAATAATAAGATTTTTTACACTCAAAAAATAACCATTAGAAACAAGTCAGTTATGAATAATTTCAATTTGAGAAATTTCAACTATGCTGTTACTAACATGGTCTGTTTGATTTGGTTGCCCGTGGAATACAGAAGCTTTAATTTTTCTCTTTTCCATGATTTAAAATGCTACATTTTTGTTTGTTTTGAGTAAAACAATAAAGTTTGCACACTATTGACAAATTTGTATATTTTCACACATTAGTAGAGTTGGCTATTTCTCTTTCTGAATGTGGAACAAGGAAAAAGTCAAAATGAGACACTTTCTCTTCTCCATAACATAATAAGAGGAAACAGAAAAGAATTTCATAAAACATTTTTGCTTTAAAGTTTGCAGTAGATGGGCATAGGGTGCTTTGCCATGATAAGACTATTTCCTTAGAGACTGGGGCTATAGCTCAATGGTTAAGAGTATGTACTGCTTTCAGAGGACTGGAGCTAGCTTCCCAGCTCCTAACGCAGGACAGGCAACTCACAACAATCTGTAGTCCCAGCTCCAGTGGATTGGAGGGCTGCTATGGCCACTACGGACACCTGCACGCTCTTGCACATGCCCATATCCATACACAGTTGCACGCGCGCCCGAGACACACACACACACACACACACACACACACACACACACACACACACTTAAAGCTAAAATAGTTATTTTCTTCAACACAGAAATACATTTTTTTTAAAAAAGGGTCTGTGATAAATTACAAACTTAAAATTTTACTCCTGTGACCCTAATAGTGCTTCATTAGAATACACAAAATTTCCAACTGAGACAGCTGACAAGTCCTTTCTATGAAGTCCATTCACCCTGATTTTTCTGATTTTTTTTACACAAGACCTATAACAACCAGTAGAGTGAGAAAGTGGTTTTTACAGATACTCTTGTTACTGGTTCTAGAGACGGTGTCTGTTTCGGTGAGTCACTTATCTGCTTATCATCAATCAGTCAGCACAACTCACTGTGCTGTAAAACCCTGACTTTATCATCAGTTCCACCTCTGCTGCCCGACGTAGTGAATGTTAATCCCAGTTCCTTCCTCCATTCCCTGTATGTGAAAGAAAGAACTGGTGAGAAAGGGTATTACCTGAGCAAGCCATGCCATTTCTGAGAGGTCTTTTTATGTTTAGTTTCAGTCTGAGCAAATGAGCTTTTAAATACAAATTTCAACTTTAGTAGACTTGGCTACCAGATTGGAGTAAATAACAAGAGTGTCTTCTCAGCCATCAACTAAAACATTCCTTTTCATCCCTCAATTGTGAAAATATTTGACTTTCGGTGAATTTTTTCCCACTCATCAGAGGCCAAACATCCTTTCAGAAAATTCACCCAGTGTTCTTCGAACTATTTCCATTCAGTTCTTTAGGATGTTTCAGTGACAGGAGATGGGCTGTGGCATTGACCTCTAAAGGGATTGATTTTCTTTGTTAAAACACTAGATTCTTTAACACAAAAAATGAGAAAAATATGTTGCTCAGTGTTTTGCACTGTCAAGCACGTGCTTCAGTGACCCATGACCAAAACAAAACATTAAAAGTGACATAGCCAGAAAAAAAATGGTTTTGAAAAGAGGCTGTTATACATAAATAAAACCTTCGTAGTGAATATAAAAAGCTAACATATATGCAAAAACTTAACTGTTTTACAAGGTCCAGGATGTTTTGTGCTTATATGTTTTACTTTGTCTATATGTCTATAGACAGATAAGAAAACAAAGCACATCAGAACAGATAGGGTCATATCAATAAACCATCACATTGTTCTTTAGCTAGAAAGTAAAGAATACTATGATTATATTCAACCTTTTCACAGCACAATTACCAGGTACTGCAATTATTTAAATCATCCTGCACATTCAAAACTTGTACCATATAACTATGGAAAACTCTGTGTGTGTTTATACATATGCATACACCTATATGGGCATAGACACGTGTGGGCATAAGACTGGTAATGGAGAAAAAAAGTGTTCCACTAACTGTTTAAGAGTGGAGATAAATGCCCATGCAGTCAACTGGTTTTGTTTCATTGTCTACCATTCATCCTTCTGCTCATTTTCATTAAGAAAAAGAAAAGGTGACAAAAAGTGATTGAGTGCTGTGAGAATCCTCAGCATTCTTATCAGCTCACCCCAAACCATTTTAATATTACTTCCCAAACTGCTGCAGTACTCACAGTTAGAGAGAATGAAATGTAAGTCTCCACAGGAATGAGGGAGCAGCCAGTCCTGCTGATAGCTTGGGGAAGTTGTTTATCACTCTCTAACACATTCTGTTTTCTGCTTTATCTTTTTCCTTTTTTTTTTTTTTGACTCTTATCTTTTTTTTTAAAATCTTTTATTTATTTATTTATTTATTTATTTATTTATTTATTTATTTTCATTCCAGATTTTATTCCCACCCCCAGTCCACCCTCAGACTGTTCCACATCTCATGCCTCCTCCCCACGCCTTGTCTCCATGACGATGTCCCCACTATCCATTCAGCACCCAACCAGACCTCTCAACTCCCTGGGACCTCCAGGTTAGGTGCATCTTTTCTGACTGAAACCACACCCAGCAGTCCTCTCCTGTATGTGTGTTGGTGGCCTCATATCAGCTGGTGTATGCTGCATGGTTGGTGGTCCAGTGTTTGAGAGATCTCCAGGGTCCAGGTTAATTGAGACTGCTGGTCCTCCTACGGGATTGCCCTTCTCCTCAGTTTCTTTTAGCCTTCCCTAATTCATCCACAGGTGTGAGCATCTTCTATCCATTGGTTGGATTCTAATATCTGCATCTGACTCTTTCAGTTGCTTGTTGGGTCTTCTGGAGGGCAGTCATGCTAGGTCCCTTTTTTTGAGCACTCCATATCTTCAGTAATAGTGTCAGGCCTTGGGACCTCCCCTTGAGCTGGATCCTACTTTGGGCCTGTTGCTGAACCTTCTTTTCCTCAGGCTTCTTTCCATTTCCATCCCTGCAGTTTTTTTTTTTTTTTTTTTCAGACAGGAGCAATTATGGGTCAGAGTTTTGACTGTGGGATGGAAACTCCTCTCTCACTTTATGCCTTGTCCTCCTGCTGGAAGTGGGCTCTATAAGCTCTCTCTCCCTACTGTCTACTGTCAGGCATTTCATCTAAGTTCCCTCCCTTTGAATCCTGAGAGTCCCTCACCTCCCAGTTCTCTGGTGCATTCTCGAGGGTCCCCCCAATCTCCTACCTCCGGAGATTGCCTGTTTCCATTCTTTCTGCTGGCCCTCAGTGCTTCTGTCCTTTTCTCTCACGAAATATCAGATCAGGTTCCCCTCTCTCCTTTCATGCCTGTCCACTTCTCCTCCCAGGTCCCTCCCTCCCTCCCCACTTGTGATTGCTTTCTTCTCCCTCCCAAGTGGGACTCAGGTGTCCTCACTTGGCCTTTCATCTTGTTGACTAGTTTGAGTCCTGTGGACTGTATCTGGGGTATTCTGTACTTTTTTTTTCTTGCTAATCCAGTTATTAGTGATCATTAATGAATTAATAATAGTGCATGAAGAAAAATATCAGTGGATTACATGGTTTATTTCACTGTATTCACCTCTGTTGTTATATACTTTAGTTTCAGTAGCCATTTTGTCTTTGAGTCTATTGCATAGGGAAAAATAGGTATCAATGGACTACTATTTGGAGACATATTAATATCAGTGTAGCTACATTTTAGAGTTATGGCTTTGTATTCAGAACAGTGTATATTCCCAGATAATCTCAGAGTAATATTATGGTTTCTATTCTAGATATTATTTTGTCATGATTCAACTGTAATTGTTATAAATGAACCTCATCTTGTTAACTGTTCTATTGTTCAATTCTACAGTAATAGACAATGTTTGCCAGTCATATTAGGATGATCCACTGAGGAAATTTACTATATAAGAAGTAAATAGCATCCTGTAATAAAAAAATAGCTTTGGATAAATTAATACTATAGGCATAGTGTGTGTGCGTGTTTTATTTTCTACATATCTTTTTGGATCATTTAAATTATAGTTCATTTACAATGATAAAAATATTTCATTGCAGCCTGAATAACATTTGCTTGGATATAATATTGAATTGTTATTACCTTAGTTGCCATTACTAAGAAAAAAGATCTGGCTATATAATCAGTCTGTTATGGTTTGGATGTGATTTGAGTGTGTCCCCAAAGATTTTATATTGAAATATAATCTCTATTATGAAGCTTTTTAAGGATGGGAATTAAACCTGACTATAATATTTAGTGGTGGGCCTTGTTGGATTTAACTGATATCAAAGAAGAAAATTAGAGTAGAGCCTTCATAGTTCTACATTAGTGGATTTTTAAGAAAAGAAAGGAGAAGCAGGGAACACACATGAACACACACACACACACACACACGAACACACACACATACACACGAACACACACACACACACATAAATACACACACACACACACACACACATGTTTGTACATGCAGATATGCAGTCATTTGCCATGTGAGGAACATCTTAGGACTCTGGAAGTAATCAGGCTATCACCAGATTCTGACTCTTGAACATCCAGATCCGAGAATTTAAAAGACAAAAACAAAAACATGAACTTATTTTTACAGAAATTCAACTTCAAGTAGTTAATTATAGTATCCAAAGGACTAATACACATTTCCATTAAACCCTAATTTTCAAATTAGCCTTTGGAACTCTAATTATTTGCTTAAATTTAGTTTGATAATTTTTGTAGACATTCTATAGACAAGTCCATGAAACAAATGCAGGACTCAAAAAAAAAAAAAAAAAAAAAAAAAAAAAAAAAAAAAAAAAAAGGATCTTTGAGGACCACCAAGCTGGCGTTCGCTTACAGCTTAGTTCCAATAGAAGTAAATAATCCCGTGTTAAGATCTGTAGTTTCTTTTGGAGCTCAGAGTGCTCATGTGTTTCTGGTTTATGTAACCACCCATGTCATTAGAAATAGTCAAATATGAGGTTAAAATACCCAGAAGTGATGAGAATTTCAGTCATAATAGAATCATGATATTTTTAGGCACTTGTCAAAATTCGACTGGCAAATGCAGAATTTTAATATGGCAAACCTCACTGAGTGGTACCATGGCTATCATAGCAAATCAGGCTCCTAGGAAAACGTTTACATTAACTTTTCATTGCTATCAAATTTTGTATTGCTATCGAAAATTCTGCATTAAACTTGGAAATATATTCTGGATTACATTTCATAGTACATTTGTCTACAAAAATGGAAACCCTAGGCAAATAGAACAGTGAACACATTTATTTGATTTTTTTTTTCTCCTGTGGTTTAGCCTAGCAAGAAAACCATCAAATAGTTACATATAAAATTAGGGCTCAAAAACATGCCTCTTAAAAACTACATTTCTATCTTTCCTGATGTATCAGTTAATAATCTTTAGCATAAGAAAACTCAGATATTTTTTTCATTTTTTCTTGTGTTTTTTCTGTGAAAGCTAAGAACCTCCTTAACTACAAAATGTTTGACTAAAAGTGAACAGAAAAATCCTATTATCTTTGCAAGTAAATATTTAATAAACTATTTTCATGTTTTGCTTATAAATTATTAGTTTATTCCTAAATCATATCTTATTTGAGATTCTGAAAATTGTAAATAACACAAGAAACATCTTAAATTTTACATCTCAACAAAATTAATCATCCAAAATAACTTTACACATGTTACTATTTTTCTATTTAAAGCAAAAATTATACAATATATTCTGATGGTGCTTTTCCAATCTTCCAACTCCTCTCTACTTCTCTGACCACACAAACCCTTTCTTTCTCTTTCTTTCTAAAGCAAACAATACACAGACAGATGAAACAAAACAAAACAAATCAAGAAATACATAGAGAAATACACTCACACACACTCACACTCACACCAATACACACAAAATTCAAAACCAAAATAACAAGCAAAATATCAATAAGACAAAAATGCACAGACAATACTGTATGAGACAAAAAGGCTACAAAAATATCACTGAGTTTGTTTCATGTTGACCAAATATTCCTGTACATAGTGCCTGCCCTGAAGTGTACTTAAGATATCCAGTGAGATTACACTATAGAGCGTTATGTTTTTACTTTTCTTTGCAAATGGGTGCCAATTGCAGATAGCTTCTTGGTCAGGGAAAGAGGCAAAATCTACTTCCCTTCTCAGTGCTGGGAGCCCATTTGGCTTGAACCTATGCAGGCCCTGTGAGAGCTGTCAAAGTCTCCGTGAGTTCTTATGTGCATCAGTCCTATTGTGTCTGGAAGACACTTTTCCTTGGAGCCATCCATCCTCTCTGTTTCCTTCAATCATTCTGTCCCCTCTTCCTGCTGAGTCTTGAGGGGAGAATTTGATGAAGGCATTTCATTAATTAAGCCATTTATGGCTTAATTCTCCAATATCTCCCAGTCCATGAACACTGTACAATTGTGTGTGAATCAAACTGTCAGTTCAAATCTATATTAGGAAGATATATATAGTGGTGGCTAAGTAAAACACTGGTCTATGGTATAATATATTAGGATCAATTTTACTGCTATGTTCATTAAGCAGAGGGTAGTATTTAATTTTCCCATATCCAGTCTCAGGTTCTTGGCTTCAGTAGAGAATGAGCCATAGGTTCCATTTCATGGAGTGGGCCTTAAGTCCAACCAGAGAGTGATTTATATCACCCCACAATTTTTGTGATCGTGTTGGTACAAACATATGCACATATACACACATATATCATATTCAGAGACTTTGGAGATGTAATTTAGATCCAGTGAGGTTATCAGGATAGAGGGATCATTACTGAATATTAGTGGATGTTAGGAAGACAGAGAGGGAATGAGGAAATTAAAGAATCACGTGTGTGTATGTGTGTGTATGTGATTACTCAACTAGTTCAACGTAAGATCCTTGAAGGAAGAAAGTTATATATGCATATATTGAGCCCTAAACAAATGAGCCACTGTTAAATGACTTGTTAAGCTAGGCATCCATGTGGCAGAAGGAAAACCAGAATACCTTTTTGTCTGCCCTGGCTTATAACTTCTTTGCGCTGTTTGGCAGAATTGGATTAAATTTTATGTGTAGGACTTATTGGATACGTTATATAAGCATGTACTCAGGGACTCCTTTCCTCTTTCACATTCATCTATTTTCATTTGTGCCACGACATAAATTTCCCAGAGTACTGACATAGACTTCCTAGAGTGGCCCTTGCCATCTTTGTCTCTAAAGTTACATTTCTTTACTGCTGTTATATTTTTTAAGTTAGAAATGCTCATTCTCACACTTCTTTGAAGCCATTCTTTAATTTATTAAAAGAGTATAAATTATTGAGACAATTTTCCTACTATTTAAAACATAGAGACTATCAAACAAATTCTCTTTCCTTTTGTAAAAAATTGGACTGTTTTACCCAATTAATTGTCTCATTTATCTAAGACAAAACTCCATTTCTTTCTTTTTTTTTTTTTTTTTTTTTTTTTTNNTTTTTTTCGAGACAGGGTTTCTCTGTATAGCCCTGGCTGTCCTGGAACTCACTTTGTAGACCAGACTGGCCTTGAACTCAGAAATCCACCTGCCTCTGCCTAAAACTCCATTTCTATTTCTTTTGCATCTTAGCTTTTTTTTCCAGGATGACTCAAGTAAATACTCAGGTAAGGTAAGGAAGATCCAGAAGATAATGTGTATACCATAAATTCCAGAAGTCACTTTCAGGGCCCCTTATTTATGAGCTTTACACACATCTGACTGAAAATTGCTGTTTTCAAGCAAAGGTTAATGGATACATGCTGGGGCAGGAGTCCAGAATAATTACTCCCCCCACCCACACGGAGGATAAATGTGAAAGAAGGCTGGGGAGATCTCTCAAGGCTCTCGCCAGACCTGTGCAGAGCACTGATTAATGGCAGAAAAAAATGTTGTTGATATTTAGAGGACAATGGACAAACAAAGGAGTATACACTGAGCTCCAGTTAATGGATACTGACAAAGGTTCTCATTGTTCTAATCACATGGTATTACCTTGAGGACATTGCAACTGACATTCTCTAATATATGCTTTCCCTTTTTTATATAGTATAATTTTCAGCCTATTAAGACTGCCTACAACTACAATGAATTTAATAAGCTAAAATTTTCCTCATATAAAATTTATAGAGAAATTAGAGTTTACATGTAAATAACCAGAGACAACTATAGTATTTCTATCATTATGGCATAATTTTAAAGTATTTTAAATGAAAAATTAATGGACACAGTGATAAAACCAGAATTGACTGGTTTCCCATTGTTTTGATGACATAGATCTATGCTATGAGCTTATGAGAAAGGATAATTTCAGACTGAGGAATGAATCATCTGAACCTAAGCATTTCCATTTAACTCATGACAGCATACCTCCTACGCTATACTTTCAGATTGCATGGGGAAAACTGTTACTCTGGAAGTAGTTATCTATTATTTTCAGTTATTCTTCCTCCACTAAGTCAAACCAAATTGAGCATTGTGTCAATGTATGGCATTCTTCTGGGGTCCTGATTTGGCAATGATACTGTGTGTAACTTCTTATATCTTACTTAATTTGAACAATGCAGAAATGTTGCACAAAGCCATTTTCTTTTTTAAACAATATTTTATTAGATATTTTCTTCATTTACATTTCAAATGATACTCCAAAATTCCCCTATACCCTCCCCCCGACCCTGCTCCCCAACCCACCCACTCCTGCTTCCTGGCCCTGGTATTCCCCTTTCCTGGGGCATAGAATCTCTGCAAGACCAAGGGCCTCTCCTCCCAATGATGGCCAACTAGGCCATCGTCTGCTACATATGCAGCTAGAGACATGAACTGAGGGGGTACTGGTTAGTTCATAGTGGGTACTGTTGTTCCTTCTATAGGGTTACAGACCCCTTCAGCTCCTTGGCTACTTTCTCTAGCTCCTCCATTGGGGGCCCTGTGTTCCAACCAATAGAAGACTGTGATCATCCACTTCTGTATTTGCCAGGCACTGGCATAGCCTCACAAGAGACAGCTATATCAGGGTCATGTCAGTCAAATCTTGCTGGCATATGCAATAGTGTCTGCATTTGGTGGCTGATTATGGTATGGATCCCAGGGTGGGACAGTATCTGGATGGTCCTTCCTTTTGTCTCACCTCCAAATTTTGTCTCTGCAACTCCTTCCATGGGTATTTTGTCCCCCATTCTAAGGAGGAACGAAGTATTCACACTTTGGTCTTCCTTCTTGAGTTTCATGTGTTTTGCAAATTGTATCTCGGATATTCTGTTTCTGCACTAGTATCCACTTATCAGTGAGTGCATATCATGTGAGTTCTTTTATGATTGTATTAGCTCACTCAGGATATCATCAAGATCCATCCATTTGCCTAAGAATTACATAAATTCATTGTTTTTATTGCCTGAATAGTACTCCATTGTGTAAATGTACCACTTTTTTTTTCTTTTTTTTTGTATCCATTCCTCTGTTGAGGGACATCGGGGTTCTTTCCTAGAAAACTACCAGTATTTCCTCTTCTGTATAGTTTCATTTTTAAAGCAAGACAGTATTTCAGACATTATTTCTAGTTTTTCTCATTTACATCTTTGTATTCCCAGTATTTTTCTGTTTTCTTAGCTCATGTTATATATCAGAGCCCAGTGAGTTTTCCTTAGAGTTGAGTTGTCTTTAGATAATGGTAATTTGTGCCTCACACAGTGCCAACAATTTTATGATACACAGAGGTGGAGAGAAAAAGGGAGAGAGAGACAGAGAGAGAAGACAGAGAGACAGAGACACAGATTCAGAGAGAGTTGGAGAAACAGGGATTCAGCGACAGAGAGACAGACAGAGAGTCAGAAAGATAAAGAGACAGAGAGACAGAGGCAGAGAGACAGAGTGAGAGAGAGAGAGAGAGAGAGAGAGAGAGAGAGAGAGAGAGAGAGAGAGAGAGAGTTTAGAAGCATCATGTTAACATAACTTTAAGCAACTCTTTAAATTGACATCCAGTGTCTTCCCTACTTGGTCTCCTATCTTATCTCACAAGACATAACTGAGTTACTCCCTTCATTAAACCTCTGGCTTTACCTATGCAATCAACCTCCTGAGTCCTCATGTTGCCAACCACATTCTTGATTCCCACCTAGTGTTTTACTGTTTCTAAGTTTTGGACAATTTTTAACTCTCCTTTTTTTTTACTATAAAGTTTGATTTATGTTATAGTGTCCTTTTCACATAGTGTCCTTTTCACAGTCTAAGATAATTATAAAGTTACTACATATGAAAATTCTAGGTTCAGAGTATTTGATTCAAAAATTGTTTTTAATCAGAAAAGCATAAGTTTAGATGATTTGACAATTAGCTCACAGTTGTGCACAGATTGATAGAAATTCTAATTTCTAAAATGAAGCAAAGAGAAAGTACCCAAGGAACTGAAGGGTTCTGCAACCCTATAGATGGAAACACAATATGAACTAACCAGTACCCCCAGAGCTCGTGTCTCTAGATGCGTATGTAGCAGAAGAGTGCCTATTTGGCCATCATTGGGAAGAGAGGCCCCTTGGTCTTGCAAACTCTATATTCCCCAGTACAGGGGAATGCCAGGGCCATGAAATGGGAATGGGTGGGTAGGGGAGCAGAGGCAGGAGGAGGGTATAGGGAACTTTCGGGATAGCATTTGAAATGTAAATAAAGAAAATATCTAATTAAAAAAAATAAAATGAAGCAAAAGGAAGATAATGTAGAGATGGTCACGATGAGTTTCATGGACTATGGGGATATAAATTCTACCATGGGTGCAGAACAATAAATTCTTGGGAAAATGTATAGAAATGCTCACTAGTGAATATTTGCCAAACCATCTTATTTCATGTCTTTTATGGAAAAAAAAATCATGTTTGTTTTGAAGGAAGGTTTACACTAGCACTTAATAAGTGCATCCAAGCACTTATTAAGAGTCTAGACTTGTAAATGTGCTAAGGAAGTATTAGGCACATTTGTTTCTTATGTAACCATCTTTCTGAATCCAACACAGTGAATGGACACCTTCCCCTGAAAGTACAGATCTATACGAGTGCCTCTATGCTAATAATGTGTGTGTGTGCTTGAATCTTGGAAAGAAGAGTGGCGAAATGTGAAACTGCGAAGGAGGAAGAGCCTACCCAATTAAGATGTGTTAACAGGCATGTCACCCGTGCTTACCTGAGGCTGAGTACCACACAGATTCCATGAATTTCCATTTGAGGGACAAAAACGGTCATCATTTATCCACGTGCTTCTGCACTGCATGGGTCAAAGACTTCTTTCAATTTTACACATGTTGAAAGAATAGGAATCTCACAGTCTTTATGACAAAAAAGTCTGAGTAAAGAAAGAAATATTCAGACTGCTGCAGGACACAAGAGTTTCTGAGATGAGGGGTGGTAAGGATATAGAAGATGCTGCATGAGAATTTCTAGTAAAGAATCCAGACTTTGGCAGAATTCAAATGAGCTTTCATTGTTCCATTTTTCAGGCTCATAATCTGCTAATGAAATTCAGAGGCAGATAATTCTGTGCTTTGTTCACTGTAATTTAAAAACACATCAGGCTCTTTAGGACAATTGTCACTGTTGTCAACACTGGGTTTTCCTTACTGCCTTCAGTTAAAGTGTCCCAATTGTCCTTTAGAGAATTAAACCCACAAAATAAATGTGGAGATGTGTAGAATCCCAGTCCTTCATAGTTAGAAACATTTTACAATATTTGAAGGTATATTTGACCTTGCAACCATTTCTGAAACTGACCAGAGAGGCCAGTAGGGATATAACATGAGGCTTACAGAGGAAATGTTTTAAGACCACAGAACACCCTGAACTGTCAGCACTGGCAGGAGGGAGACCCTGTGAATAGACAAGCAAACCCTAACATTTTCTTCTGTGTGGTTGCACTTCTCCAAGTTCACATGTATTCCACCTGCTTTAGGTGTCCAGCCTCAGTACTCCACTGCCCTTCCACAATAACTCTGACCCTTCTACCAGTTTTCATTCATTTATAAATGAAGGGTACTAACTAGATCTTTGGAATGCTTGCTTAATCTAACCATTGCATTTGTTTGTTTGTGCTGCATGGGAGACAGATTAAATGATTCTTGTGAGTCTGGATTTTGAGATGTGATTCACATGTTTATTGGCACCCGTTTGAGCATCTTTGCACATTTCTCTTCAGTGCTGTGGTCCTGTGTGACATCATTTGCTTCAAGCAATGCTCCCTTTTGCCCTGCTGTTTTCTGTTCCCTCTGGAATTCTTGGTATTGTTCCAAGCTCTAACTACATCTTTTGCTTTCCCTGCATAATCTCTCTCAACTGACAATGTTTAGGATTAAATAATTACCATCATTCAAATCTTGACTCCCTGATGCTGTTGATTAAAGCATACAGAGTCGATTTTGTTTACAAGTTCAGATGGTAATCACATGAATGCTATGTAAGCTTTGTTTAACTTTAACTGTCTAAAGAACATCTTAGTTTTCTTATCTTCAGTTTGTCTTTTACTGGAGACAAAGCCCATGGATCTTGTAGTCAAGTTGATTTGTGTTGATGTCCTGGAATTGCCACCCATCTTTGGGAAGATTCTTAAATGTGTTTTCCCATCCATGTGTGGAAATAGTTAAAATATTTACATATTTTACCTGCTTAGATACATGGAAATTAAAACCTATACAAGTAAAATGGGTGTGAAAGAATCTGAAAATCTGAAACAAAAACTAACGCTTATAATTAGAGTTACTAATAAAAATAAATTTCAAACCTCATTCGAAAATTTACAAAGTAAACCAAGTGTTTACTTTTGGGAAAGTACATTCAAATCAATGAAATTTGTGTGAACCAACATTTCTTATTTATTTTTAGACTTATGCTATTTTCTAAATTATTCCATTTTCTTATTAACTAGTGCTAAAACTCCTAAATCTTTTAAGAAATACTCTCCAAGATTTTCTTTTTCTTAAGCCAGTCTGCCAAAATGGTAGGGAAAAACTAATTGGACTAACTTATGACATTTGTAATCGAGCCTTGGCTATTTTGTAATCTAGCTAGAATCTGCAGGTTTAGATACTGCAAGGATAATGGGACATACATAGACAGAAGACAAAGATGTGAGTGAAGAATCAGATGAGTGAGACATTAAAGAAGACACCTAAATGTACACGAACCCATTAAGCCATGTATTTATGAATTCAGACATTAGTCATGGGCTTTACAGCTATATTTAATTTTTATAGGAAAATAGTTATCTCTCAATAATATTTATCAGTATTTGCCATTCTTTAGATATATGTTTTACAAAAGTATTCAATTAATAATACTGATGTAGACATTTATAGACTGAAAGTTTATCTACTTTCAAATAAAATTTACAGTTCTTAATAAAAATTAACAATCTTCCTCCCTCTGAGTTTAAGTTTCCTTGAGCAGAAAGTAGAAGAGAAAAAGTATCTGACTACATGTTCAGTTCAGCAGGATATTGAAAATAATGAACAACAAAAGCCCACTTTTCAGCAACAAATACGAGCTTTGACTCTGGAATCAAGATCAAAGATAGTTTCTATTCTGAGTCATTATCAAGCAGCATTAAATAAAAGTTCATAAATGTAAAAATGATGATCATTCCAGAATAAATATTGTAAAATATCATGAAATTAGTAAATAAAAATACAAGTAATAAAATATGTAAGTTATTATTGTCATGTTTCTTTTTTCTAAAGATATTATTTTTCACTATAAAGAATAAATTAAAACAGAATTCTTGGGTATACCGAAAACTATAAGATAGACTTTATGAATAGTATTAATGACTTAAATATTTTCCAAGAGATGTTAAACATACATATTTTGTTTAGGGATGTTAATATTATACACCATTTTATTAACACTTTTATGGGATCTTTAGTAAAAATATAACATCCATTTAATTCCTGTATATTAAATATTTAGTAAGAATTAAAAATTCTGTCCTTTACTAGTTTCACATTAATCTTCAGTTCCTCCCTATCTTGGATCCATAAAGCAAATGATTGTCTACACATCACTATTTAACTATTTCAGTCAGTCTTCATAAAATGTAATCTAGATCTCCCTTGCTTGAAATATACAGTATGGAAGATGCATGAACATTTCACCCCAAAATTTTATTTGAAATTTTATGTCTCTACAACAATATGGTCCATACCTATGAATGTAGTTCTTCATTCTTTGTATTTCAATTTATGCTTTCAATAAAACACAGACTTCCTACTAGAAGAGCATAAATTACTAGGTAGAACTATGTGAATATATTGTAATATTTAATTTCTAAGGTGGTAGACTTGTCAAATAGAACATAGGTCTGTTATTGACAAAGTCTGGGACCTTTGACAGAGAAAGAACATTAATGGCTCCTTGAGATTAAGGACAAGGGTTATGCTTCCCTGGAGGAGACACATACATGTGTTTTTGTCAATCCAGAATATGACTTATATTTTTCCATAGTTCAGAAAAGGGTGTGTTAATGTTAAGATATTTGAGAGGAAAATAAAACATACACTCATCAGTCACTGTGAGTTGTTATTTTTTCAACATAACAAGCAACAACTTGTTTCACTAATGTGTTTTTAATGGTGTCATAAGGGCTCTTCTGGCATTCCAATCTGAACCCAAAAGGTACAGAAGGATTTTATACTGTTCAGGGTGAAGCATGCACAAAGACTCAGTTGTACAAAAATGTCTGGTATGCAGGGCACGGCCTGGAGCTGATCCCATCCCTTCAAATCATGGTTCTTCCTTCTACCCAATTATGCATATGGAGCAATATTGTTCAGGGAATGTTATTGTTTAAGGTTTATCTGACTGCATTTAGTATATTTTTTATTTAGTATATACAATATTTATTTACCCTGCTAAGTATCACCTTGAGAGAAACACGCATCTAGTTAAATTTATAAAAATGTTTACAACAATCCATTTTTCTCCTTGCATTATGAAATTTGATGATAAAATTTCCTATAAGAAATAGAGGGTTTCTTTGCAGTTTTCCATAAATTATAGTCACAGTTTATGTTTTTCATCTACATTATTGAACAATATGATTTAAGACTCTAAAGACATTCTAACACAACAATAGAATAAATTTAAAAGGTTGTCTAGAAACATTGTTATTAAAATAAAGTCCTTTTAAAAAATACCCAATAAAGATTTTACTAGCATATACAGATCCTCACTATTGTAGGAGAACATAGATACTCTATAAGGAATTAAATGTTTTCACTAACTGAAAGAAAATATAGGTAACCATTAATAATATAAGAGAATTATTATTTTTTCTAATGATAATATTGATGTCTATGCTATGTCATTGTTGTGTTTAAACAGTAAACAGATTTAGTACATTCATTGAAAAGCTTGTCATATGGAAAAACACACAAGTAATCAAATGAATTCAACTGAATTTAAGTAAGTACTGAGATGTGCAAGTAGTATAAAAGCACACAAATTCTTTCAAGTATATATATGTGTATACTTGAAATATATACTTGTATATACATGCATTATATGTATACACATACATATCCTAGTAATGTCAGAAGCTAAATTCACAAAGTCTTACTAACACGACTGTCCAAAGATGAGTTGAACAAGGATGACACCAATGAACATGCTAAAGTAAACGTGGAAAGGCCTGAGCCCTACACCCTGAACTACAAAAAACTGAGGTAAACTAGGAGTGGAAGAGGTGGTCTTCGTCAGGGAAGAACACACAAATTGGTTGCCTAGTGTCAAATGGTGTAGCCCTGAAAGTATACATACAAGTAATATGAAAAATGTCCAGAATGTATTTAGGATTACATAGGTATATACATATATTCATACAATAACAGTGAATACAGAGTGCATGGATTTGAAGGAGAGTGGGTAAGGGTATATAGGAGGTTTTGAGGGAGAAGTTGTAATTACAGTATAATTTCTAAAGCATATTTAAAAAGAAGATATGTGTTAAAGAGCAGGAGGAGGAAAATATTGGATAGAGGAAAATAATAGAGAACCAGTTGAGAATTATCTGGAAATTTAGAGAATTAGGACAAAAGAAGCAATCACAAGGGCATAGCAATGAGTGACTATAGACATTTCAATAATGTAAAAATGTGAAAAAAAAAGACATGAAACGGTCATGCAGTAGAGATTGTTCAATTTGCGAGATGAAAACTCTATTAGCAAAGCATTAATGCATCCTGTTAATTATGGTTTAAGTCATGTACTATCATAAATATGAAATGTTACATGATTAAGACCCTGTAGTAATTATGAGACTAGGAATGACCCAATCATATTTAACATTTTAGATATACTGCTAATGTGAGAATGTAGTCTGGGGAGATATGTGCAGGAGAAACTACAAACATAAGAGAACAGAATATGAAATAATGCACAGCAGAAAGATTAGAGGATTTATCCCCTAAGTGCTGCTGAGGAGGAACAGCGAAAGGACAGGCATAGATATGTACACATAATGAACCATTGAACTCAGTGACTAATTAGGTGGCTATGGATGAAAGAGTGGTAGGAATTCAGTGTGATCGCCAAGTTCTTCCTTTTAGACAATTGAAAGGTGAAAACACCATTCAAATAAGGTATTCTGGCCTAGGAATGACATGTTTCATATGAGATGTCATGGAATTTCCAAGTACAGATAGCATTAGGCAATGAATTTAGAGATTCTGGATTTCAGATTTCTTGGTGTTCATATCAACTTTGTTCTTTCAACAAAAAATTAGAACACATGTTTTCTAAACTGGGTTTTCATGCCTTTTTTTTTTTTTAGCGATCCTTCTTGTGTTCTCAGAGTTTTACTGATTTGAGGATATTCATAGTCTTTTTTTTTTTTTCATGTTTCTTTCAAAAGTTAGGATGAAATTTGTCCTATTGCTACTCAGAAAAAATTGTGTAATTTCTTTCATTAATAGACACTGGTGAAAAACAGAAATGTCCTGTTTTTCCAGTGGCCCACAGCTTTAGTGTGTAGACAAATACATTATCACCATGGCACCTGCAATATTGGAAGGACTACACCTCAGCAAAGAAACAGTTACTGAGTTGATCTTACAGGGATATTACTGGATGGGATTCTTAATCTGATTTTACCATAAAATCACCAAAGAGCTGCTGCTGCAACATGACACCTGCATTATAAGACATAGTGAACAGCTGACCTCCTCCCTTATCTCTCTCTATATAGCTGTTCAAAAATCAACTTTAGCTAACCCTCATGCAACCAAAGTTATAGCTCACACTATGTTTCTGTCCAAAATTTTATATGTGTACCTAAGTTCCTCTGGATTTTGTTGTATAATACTTTATATCTTTTCTCTTTGCATGTTATTAATTGTGTATGTAAGATATTCAACATACTAGACTAAAAGGGCAAGAGAGACTATGGAGCACAAACCTTAATATTAATATTAATATAGAATTGCATTGCTGTTACCTGTTTAACTCACAATTCCTTCAAAAATTGCTTCTCAGGAGAAAAGACACAAAAGAGACTGACAGATGTAGATGTTTTTTTAACATGTATGTCCTCCATTCTTTAGCAATAAGGAGTTTATAAATAAAATATAAGGAAAATATGTAGTATATAACCACAGGTACACAGGTAGTTTATCTAGTTGAACCTATAACTTGAAGCTCGCTTTTTGCAGGGTGCTTACTCTTAACAGTTCTGAGAACTAAGCTCCCCATAGTTTACATTGTCCATTAACTTCCTACTCTCTTTTTGTTGCTGAGCTTAGAATTCTATAATTTGGTAATATAATCACAGACTTTAAAAATTTAAGTATCTTAATATTCTTTTACTTACACTATGATTATGTAAATGAAACAAATAAAGTGAGCCCTCATTTCAGATCCTGCATCTCATGCTTGATGTTAATAAGTAAAATTAAGAAACTAAGAAAATTTATGTAATATTAATTAGCTTAAACAGTGCAGGTAAAATACTGACCTGAGTCCCTATTACATATTTTTAATAATATTTTATATTTCAAAGATATTTACCTCAGAGCCAATGACTTGAAGAAATATAAGGCTACATTCATAATAAAAATGTCCTCAAATTTGTGAAGTTCACTTCCTCTCTAAGCTTCTTCATAATGATCTCATGTCTCACACATAAAAACCTTTATCATTTCTCCAGCAGACTAGCAAGTCAACTTGAAGATATTTATTGTTTTCTAGAAGATGTCCTCCATCCATCAAACCATGTCCCCTTAACTCTAAATTCTACCCGATTCAAGATTCTCAAGAGGTAGTTACAGTCAAACATTTCCAGAACTTTCCTTTATCCTTTACTGGGTATTAAAGTTTATTATCTATGGCACTGACTCTAACTCAGCCAGCACTAGGAGGTTTAATGTGGAAGTATTCATTTTTATCTTATTGAAGTTCCGTGTGGCTTCCATTTTCTTCTCAAAATATTCTCTTTAAAAGTGTATTAAACATTTTATAATTTTTCTCTTGGTTGGTTGGCTGGCATTATTTTATTTATTTAGTTCTAGAATCAAATATAGGACTTTCCACTTGTGAGTCACATTTTCTTTTTTTTTAAATTTATTTATTATTATTTTCTTTATTACATTTCAAATGCTATCCCGAACGTTTCCTATNCCCCNCCCCCGCCCCTGCTCCCCTACCTACCCACTCCCACTACTTGGCCCTGGCCTTCCCCTGTGCTGGGTCATATAAAGTTTGTAGGGGGCTGCAACCCTGTAGGTGCAACAACAATATGAACTAACCAGTACCCCCTGAGCTCGAGTCTCTAGCTGCATATGTAGCAGAAGATGGCCTAATCGGCCATCATTGGGAAGAGAGGCCCCTTGGTCTTGTAAACTTTATATGACCCAGCGAGTCACATTTTCTACCACAGAGGTTCATGTATCATTCCATAAGAGCTCTCTACGCATCCCTTCTTCTGTCTTCCTCCTCCTGTCTCTGCAGTGCTGGAGATTGTTGCTCATTAAAACTATTAAGTAATATTCATTTGCTCTTCAACAGAACCCACTCTACCTCCAGTTGCTGTCAGTGCCCTGTTGTCACAACCCCATTGACTTCCCAATTAAAAAGACATTAGTTGACTATCATCTTGGGAATATGCTATTGACTCTGACCTCCTGCTCCTTGGAATTCTTTTCTTGTGTTCTGATCCTCTGATTTGTCTTCAGTCTCCAAGGACACTCATTTCCTTGTCTGCTCTCTCCCAAAGCATCCACACTGGAGCTCTTTAGGAGCAACCTGAGCTTCCTGTCATGCCTCTTCACACATCCACCTGGGAGATAACTCCATTCCCACCACTCTAAATAATAGATGCATGCTAGTGTCTTACAGTATCACGTCTCTGATTACCACCTCACCAGAGAAACACAAATCTATCTATATACAGCTGACTTTCCCTTTGAAGTTTTGAGTACAGACCTTAAGGGAATCTCAAGATTAAATTATCCACAATAAAAATTTTTTTTAAAAAAAACCACTTGATTAGAATGCAGCCTGATATCCCCTAGCATATATATATATATATATATATATATATCTTTTCCCACAGTGCAGTAATCAGTAGTATGTTCACCTACCTACCATATCCAGATAAGTGGCTGTGAGCTTTTCTTAGCTTTCATCTACCCCCCATTTATATTCACTCTTTTCTTCCACACTATGACACCATGCCTTTAAGGGTCTTGTCTTTGCATTAGTTTGAAGCCACATGTCTATCTTTGACCCTACCATTTTAAGTCTAGTTGTATACATCTCTTGATTAGGCTACTTTGTATTGCTTTTAATCCAACTCCTACTTTCTATTTATCTATATACAGTATTTAACAAACTATACTTTTTAAAAATAGCCAACAAGAAATTGTAAGATCTGTTTTCTTTACACCCCCATTTATGCCATTTCTACACAGGCACTAACCTGCCCTAAATCTCTACACCAGCCTGTCCTTAATTCCTTCACCAGCCTACCCTTAATCGCTACACCAGCTTGCTTTTAATTCCTACACTGGTCATGCAGCAGAACTTATGTGTTGCAATTCTGTCTACATTTATCCCTTCCTGGATGTTTTATTCTTAAATTCTTAATTGTTACCGTTCCCAACACTCTTCTAAGCTGATTTAATGGTAAGCTTTTACTGATCATCCTATAAAATATAGTCTTCCTGCTGCCCACAGGCACTCTCTAACACATCACTTAGAGGCTTTCTTTTCTAGAATCATATGAAACTATATAATTATGTGATTTTCTTCCAATTGTTTCTTCTTTGTCATCTACACATAGATGTAAACACTATGATTTCTGACCATTTCTCTGGCTTGTTCTATCTTGCTTAATCATAATAGCCCCAGAATGAAAATAGAATTTGACACAGAGCAAGTTTTCAGTATTTGTTGACTAATTCAAAGGTGTTGAATGTGATAAATAATAGGTTTACAAAGTAAAAATGAAATAGAGTTTGTACTATGAATGTAAGCTGGAAGCATAAAATTACAGATAACGTAGAAGTATTCATTCCTCTAAAAACTGTCAAATGCTTGGAATGTTTGTAGGCAAAGGGTGGACACAAATGATGAAGGGCAGATAACCAAACCATTGCACATCTTGCTAAATATTTATTATTTTCTCCTTCAAATTAGTGATAATAATTGACTTTGATATTATCTAGGTAACTTTTCAATATCCTTCCTGTATTTATTACATTTCTTTTTATCTATTAACTTTTAAGAAATCAGCACACAGTATAATAGATATAACTATGCCATTTTTCAAATTAAACTTGTTTTAGTTGCTGTTCCTTGTCCGAGCTTCCCCCGATTCCCATTTAGCTCCCCTAAACCCTGGTTTCTCTGTGCTTTAATGACCATGTGTCCTTCGGTGCTGCCACTCTCTTGTTCTCTTTCTACACTCACTTGGTCTCCTTTTCTGATTTTCACTTGGAACCGTATACCAGAATCCTACTATGGAGATGCTTTGTACATTTTCATATCCATATATATTTGTTGCTCTTTTACAGTAGCAAGCAAGGACACAAAAAAGGCCCAGACATAGAACAATAGAGAGATAGTGAAAGGGTGTTATATATACACAATTGAATTGGACTCAAATGTCAAGAACAGAAACTAACTAACTTAATGAGCAATGCCAATAATGGAACTCAGGTACAAAAAGCAAGAACAGGAACTGTGTTCCTTTTGAGAACCTGAAAACTTAAGTAGGCTTGGGCTGCAAAATATATAGCTGCCTACATAATAGGTAATAAAGATAAGATTCACTTTTTCTTCTAGGTATTTTGTCTAGTACTATTGTTGAGATAATTATTTTCTTGTAGTTTTCTTTTGTTTCTTTATGAAATCTCAGCTGTCATATGTATGTATGTAGGTCATTTTACAGGTTCTCTTTTCTGTTTTTATCTACATTTATTGCTACCCTCTCATTAGAATTAGTTATTTATATTCACAACTAATTTGTTGCTAAACATTTGTTCAGTATAATAATTTTAAAGAAGATTTATCACTATGACAGATGTGGTACTCTCTAGTCTTACATGGTAAATATATTACATTTGTATTATTTTTCTAAATTGCGTTGAATTGTTCAATTATTGAAATATAGGATTGTTAACACCATTGCTAATTGCTTTCTTGTAAACATGTTAGTATCTTCAGAAAATATTTGCATTATTAATTTTGTTAAATTTTCCTTTACTATGAACAATGATATAAAAGAAGATAAATCATTTATCCATAATTATTGTTATTGGATTTCCAATATTTTAAATAATCAGTATTCGATGAATACATTTTGCAGTGTTTCGAATGGAATATCTGTAGTTATTAGTGAACATGCTTTTGTAAACATTCTGATTACAGTTACTTTATGTTGTTAACCATTTAGAAATCTTGACCATTTTACATAATACCTATCTCTTGTTTCTATTTGATTAGTGTTTTATTATTCATTTTAAATTATTTATTTCATTTTGTAGTATTTAGTTTAGTTTTCACATTTGCTAAAAAAAATATTTTTGTTGATGTGCATTTATATACATATGTTCTCCAAATTTAATTGGAAGTCTTCTCTTCCTTCCTCTCTTCTTTCTCTTTGTTCTCTATGATTTTTCTTTTATATCAAGTTTATACTATAGTGTATATATAATAATTATAGCATATATATTATTGATGCTAAAGTTTTTTAGACATCTTCAGTATGTTACTTAATTCCATTTGCCACATTTCATCCGATTTAACCGTCAATTCAGCTTCTGGTGTTTTTTCTCATTTGTCATTCAGCATTTTATTTTTTCATGTTATTTCTATAATTTATTATTATTCTTTTTCTTTATAAAAAATCCCCAGCTTCAGTCTTCTCTAATATATAGTCCTGTAATTAATGTAATTTTCAACTTTAAGTAATATTTTATAATTTACCTAATATTTTGAATATTATGGTAAAAATTTGGCAGAGTGAAATGATAACCTATATGATAGGAGAAATCTGACATTTTATAGATTTGCTATAACAAATACTTCAGACAATCAACCTATACAGTCATGCTGCATCTCATGATTTAAGAAGTTATAATGCCTGACTAATAGTACCCATTGTTTTGTGTCCCACAGCAAGGTGTGGCATTACAGTGGGAACACCAGGTTGAGGAACACTGTAGGACTCATCAACAAGAAAAAGAAAAGGAAGAAAAAGAAGAGGCTGAGTCCTACCTTCTCCTCTGAAGATACAAAGCTGACTAATGGCCACCCACTAGCTTTGGCCTCCCAAAGTTTTTGCCTTTGCTAGGCATACCCTGAAAATGCAAAATTTAACAGAGAGAATGTTAAGGGAACATTAAAGGTCCTCTATCTTTTTTTTTTTTTTTTTTTTAGATATTTGCTTTATGTACATTTCAAATGCTATCCCGAAAGTTCCCTCTACCCTCCCCCCTACCCTGCTCCCCTACCCACCCACTCCCACTTCTTGGCCCTGGTGTTCCCCTGTACTGGGGCATATAAAGTTTGCAAGACCTAAGGCAAAAGACACTGTCAATAGGACTAAAAGGCCACCAGCAGATTGGGAAAGGATTTTTACCAATCCTAAATCTGATAGAGGACTAATATCCAATATATAAAAAGAGCTCAAGAAGCTGAACTCCAGAAATTCAAATAACCCCATTAAAATTGGGGTACAGAGTTAAACAAAGAATTCTCAGCTGAGGAATACTGAATGGCTGAGAAGCACCTGAAAAAAGTGTTCATCCTTAATCATCAGGGAAATGCAAATCAAAGGGTTCTCTATCTTTTGACATTTACGAAAAAAACACTAAGAATCAGGTAATCTTATTTATGCCCATCAAAGATATGTGTATAATATAAATATGTATAGTTGCCACAGTTACCTACCTACAAGTGGAACATCAAATTATGTTATTCACTTTGCTCATTGGTATGAAAACTATCTGACAAAAGCAAATTAAGCACAGCCTAAATTTTTTACTACAGTTTGCAGGAATAATCACTCTTGGCAGAGTTAGTGCAACAGAAACATAAGGCAATTAACACATGCCATACATAATCAGGAAGCATAAAGCAATGAATGTTGGTGCTTCACTCTTATTCTTGTTGTTGGTTCTTGAACTCATGTCCATAGAATTGTTCCACCCATATTAGGTCAAGGTGGTTTGATGGGAAATGGCCCCTACAGCTTCATGTTTTTAAATGCTTGGCCTATAGTGAGTGGCACTATTATGAAGAATGGCCTTGTTGCAGTAGGTGTGGCCTTGTTGGACTCAGTGTGTCACTATAGGGGTGGGGCTTTGAGGGTTCATATGCTCTAGCTATGCATAGTGTGGTACACAGTCTCATTCTGGTGCCTGCAGATCAAGATATAGAGCCCTTCAATACCATGTTTGCCTGCATGATGCCATGCTTCTTGCCATGACAATAAGGAAACAAAATTCTGACACTGTAAGCCAGTGCCAATTAAATGATGTCCCTTATGAGAGCTCCTGTTGCCATGGTGTCTCTTCACAGCAATAGAAACCCTAAGGTACTTTCTGTCAAGCATATTAACAGATATATTCCTGTAGTAATTTGAAATTTCATGAGGTTGAAAAAGTTAGCTATCATGCAGGCTATAGACAATGATTATTTTGAGTTCACAAGACAATTTTAGTTTTTTGGGTTTTTTTTTTTTTTTTTGTGGTTCCTGTAAAAATAAACTCTCTTACTTTATATAATGAATATTCTCCCCATTCTCAACTTGACACAAGCTTGGAATTCATGATTTCAGTTAAGCTAGCTGGTATATAAATATTCACTTGGATGTGTTTTTTTTGTTTCTCTCATTAAGAATAATATTTAATGTTGCTTCATGTATTTGGGTAGCATTTTTATCAGTTACAGAATCTTCATTTATGTACATCCCTGGTATATTCTTGTTCTAAGTGGCAGAAAATTGTTCATATTTACACCAAGAAAATCAGAAAAGTAAAAGTCTTGAGGGCCCTTTGAATCTCTGGAAAAGTTATGAGGAAAATTTTTTGGAGCGCTTTTGTGTGAAGTGCATCCAAATTCACTCCTGCTCTCACTTGTTGTACATGGAAAATCAAGTCAATAAAGGGAAACAAAATTTTCCTTGAGCAATATCACCTTTGCTACATTTCAAAATGTTGGATTGAAGAAGCCTTCCTCATATTTAAACCAGGAATTGTAAATGTGAGGACAGCTCTTACAGAAAGCTTTAGAAACTGAAATCATATTTACTAAATAATCATAAACACAAGATAAGGCCATATTTTGCACTTTGTTATGGAAATAAATTTAATCTACTCATTGATATCTCAAGTTTAATACTTTTAAAATAACTTTTTGTTTTACAGAAAACAACCCACAAACCATTTTTTCTGTCAAATCACAAAAGCTTTGTAGCAATTAAAAACTAGTGGGGGGGGGGTTAAATAGCGCAGCAGATACAGTTAACCTCTGCCAAGTTTTAAGACTGAGCTCAATTCCCTGACTCTACATGGTGAAAGGAAAAGAAACTATCTATAAGGTGTCCTCTGTCCCCCGCAGCTAAAGTATAAGTAGGCATGTCCAGACATGTATACACATGCAACATAAATAAACAAATGAAGTGAAATTATTTAAAGGTTTTGGAAAATAAACGCGGACAACTATGAGAAATAAAATCTCTACAGTGACATTCAGTCAAGGGGAATCTGAGAGTTTTATGATTTTAATTCCAACATTTCCAATAGGACCCAGTGAAGAATATTGCAGAAAAATACCCTAAGAGTATCACTGGTAAGAAGGTCAGATGAGAGAGGAATAACTATTTGAAATATTCCAGTTTATCCCTTTCCTCTACAAAGACTTACTACAAGACAAATTATCCTATGATGTTGTAACTTTTTAACTGGATGAAGGACTCATACCTCAGCCATTCTCTCCTTGTTCTAGTGAGAGTCCTGAGAGAAACTGGTGAAATCAGGAGACAGGTAAAAACAAGGCTGACTTATTTATTTCTTTACTTTGAAACATTGTTTATTTTGCTATAGAAATAAACAATATGTCATTTTGTGTTGTGTTTTTCTCCATGAGGAGAAGGCTTGAAATATTTATGTTCCCTAAATTGTTTGATCATGTGATGTCTTGGAAATTATTGTCATTTAAGAAATGCCATTCAACAGAGTGACTAATGTCAGTCCTTGAATACAGTATAGAAGAATACCTTAGTAATGACCATGCATTTATTTTAATAATATTTTTAAAATTATAACATTATTACTTCATTGACACTTTCCCTTCTTTTCCCCCTTCCCTTACCATGCACCCCCTTGCTCTAAAATAAGGAAGTCTTTATAGAACCTCTGTACACTTCCTTCCAACTGAACTTTAGTCCCATGCTATTAACAGCTTGTTGATATGATCCATTAAACGTAGTGCTTCATGTCTACCTTTCAACAAAAGACTACAAGTCATACCACCAGGTAAAGGCCCAGTATGAAGAGAGTGTGAGGATGTTTGAGAAGTCTTTCTTCCTGCTAAATATTGATTTGGAGTTACTTGTAATACATGTTCCTACACTAGAGTAATCCATTCACTTAACATTCATTCATTTGCCAGAGTAATCCATTCATTTAACATCTGTCTTGAACCTAAGACTCTAGAATTGTGAGAATTATATTTGCATAATTTCTATCCCTCTCTTCACCCTTCCACTCCTCTTGCATTTCAAATTAATTACCTGACTTCAAATTAACATATGCATTATGGAGTCCATTTAGTATTAATCATATATGTGTGTTTAGGGTAGATTACTTAGGACTATCTATCAGAGGGGATAGTCCTGGAAGAAAATGGATTCTCTTTTTCTTAGAAGACATTATTTGCCTACAGCACTTAATCTAGGGGTGGAACCTTGAAAAGTTTCCCATCGACTTTGGCATATCCATTGGTGGTGTAATCATATATATCTTCCTTATGCAATCATATTTTGTCATATAATTTGTAATGAGAGTGATTTTTCATTTAAGCTGAGGAATTACAGAAGTTAAATACAAAAAGAATTCCAACAGTATTTATTTATTTATTTGTTTGTTTGTTTATTTATTTATTTCGAGACAGGGTTTCTCTGTGTAGTCCTGGAACTCATTCTGTAGACCAGGCTGCCCTCGAACTCAGAAATCCACCTGCCTCTGTCTCCCAAGTGCTAGGATTAAAGGTATGCACCACCATGCCCGGCTTATTTAAATTTTCTACTCTCTAATTGTACTGTTTTCCTCTGTGTCCTCCATCTCCATTCATTTTGAATTAACACAGGCTCCCAGTACAATTTATTTTCTCCTCCTAGACAAAGGATGTATTTATTTTATCTGGCACTATGCCTCCATCCTCAGTTTAGGATTGTAAAAGTGTGTCTTCAGTCTAAGCTTAATTTTTCGTTCATGCTTCAATCATAGTTTATCCTTATCTGAAAACACTTTGACTAGTGTCAGACATTTTCTCTGTTATTCACACATTACACCATCACAACAGGCTTTTCATTCTCTACTGCTTTGTCCTCAGATACCTTTCAGTCAAGTAATAAATAATAAATGAATAAATCTTCAATTAAATATGTATCCTTCATTCTTTGATATATAGCTGTGACGTTGCAATGCCTGTTACTATTTAAAAGGTTAGTAAATTTGACAATTTTCTAATTGAGCAAAAAGATTTGTTTTTCAAATTGGAAACAGGGTCTCACTTATGTAGCTTGACAGGCCTAGAACTCACTATGTAGACAGATATGACCTCTCATTCAGAGACATCTTCCTGCCTCTTTCTCATGTGCTGGTATCAAAGGCATACTCCATCACACCTGGTTATATTGCATTTATTAAAGTAGTGACTGGATAGAGTAAGATAGGAGTTCAGAGTTAGGTCAGTAAATTCTCAACTATGATGGCCAACAAGTCATCAAGTGCCACCTGTCAACAGACAGTCAAATATAGTCAGAAGGATGCACAGGAGGAAAATCTGAAATAAATAATGTGTACATAGGCATGTAAATTTGTTCACCGATCATCTATAATCCATCTGTCTTTGATCACAGTCATCTATATCAGTCAGTGCATTTTATAAAAAGGAAATAACATGCCATCTATTAACAATATATCTTTTATTTTTATTAATATGACAAAACATACTGAGAACAGTTCTGGTCTGTCCATCTGACATGTGGAATGGGAGTTAATGACATGCACACCTGCTCTAGCCTTTGTATAAACTCAGTTTACTCCTTAGCAGTTGTGAAATTCCTTAGGTGTTCATGTTTATCTGCAGCCTGAGGGCTTTTAGCTGCACTGCCAAGAAATTCCCATCAAATCTAAAAGAAACCTTTTCAGTGGTGGCAGAGATTCTCCTACCTGCCCTTTATTTTTTAATTTGTTTTGCCAAGCTATAAAATCTATTAAAAAATTAGTTAGATTCTATTGTGCCTTAAATATAAGTATATTATATAAGTATATTATATTCTCTTAATGTAAGAATAAATGATCTGTAAACTGGAAAGCTTTGCTTTATGTGCAGGTTTAGAAAGATACTTAGGTCCATCATTCTTTCAAAAGTTCTTCTGAGCTTTTGCTGAGTTTTTCTGGCAACTACATCTGAAGATGATTCAGGTGTTCGCCAGGGAGCTGATGGCCAAGCAAGGGTCACTGGGACCAAGACCACTGACCTCCCAACAATTTCTCATCACTCTCAGGACACTTGATTTCTGCTTCCCAGCTGTTCCTGTTCAGCTCTAATCAGTAAAGGAAAATGCTCCAGTAGGCATGCAAAAGGACCCTACTCTGGCTTTACTCACAGAAAGCTTGGTTCTTCGATCTTTTCCTCTGTCTCAAGATTGTTAAAGCAAGTCTGCTTCCAGGTGCCCGTTCTTTATTGAAGGCCTCAGAGTATACTCTACATTCCCAGGGTTACCCTGAGAAGACAACAGGTAAGAGTTCAATACCATTGCAAAGAAAACAACCAAGAATTCATGGAAGCTATCGTTAAGTTATCCTCAGCATTAGAGGGGTACTTCTATAAACAATTTTCCTTTATCAATGATAATTTCAGTTTGTAATTTCTAAGATCAAGAACTTCTTATTAAGTTATCAAATTAAAAAAATTGAGAATTGATGAAGTTCAATTATAAATTACCTATTTTTTTCTACTTTTGACATATCCTGGAGATATCATTTTCAGTATTTCCCTGTGATCTAAAGCTAATACAAACCCTTTTTTTTTGCCATTGATGAGCAGACCAACTTACTCTTGCTTAATCTGAAAACTTCTCTTTACTTTAATAATCATGGTGGTTTAGAAAAACAAAACTGATTCTTCATATAAGTAGGGGATTTTCTTAGTTTCATTATTCTTACAGCTGACATCTCTTCTTCTGTACCAGCTATCAGTACAGATAAAATTGCAAACACTGCATCTCATAGCTATGACATTTGCAAACACTCCTTTACTTTCAGTGTTAATTAAAACTGAACAAAGTCAAGCAAGTTGAGGGACTCCACAGGGGACTCTGGCTAACCATCCACAAGAAAATATGGAATTTCAGCTTTCCATTCATATATTCTCTCTACTCTCTGATGCCACATGAGATTATGTCATCCAATCATATACGTGCATATTCTCAATCTTCTCATAAGAATTTAGACACTCCAGAAGTAGTACTCTCAAACTCTATTTAACAAAAACTCTTTCAAGGGCACAGAAGGACTCTAATTGATCAATGGACACCACTTTTATCTGAAATTTTTAATATTCACAGAGATAGGTCATTACAATATGTCATTGGTTCATGTAATTTTCTGAATCTGATTACTTTCCAATCATATATCTGTTTCTAACATCTGTTGTTTAAAAACCATCTCACCCAGTACAGGAAAATCTCCTATATCAGTTACTTCAACACATTTTCCCTACAGTAAACATTAATCTTCTCAAGGTAATGTTTTCAATATGATATATTTTACATCTATTAAAAAATATATTTGCACTAAAAATAGAGATTCTCTCTTACTGAGTTTGACATGTCAAATAAAGATGCTTTTTTCTCTCAAATAGTGAAGCACATTGTCTTAGGGTTTCCATTGTTGTAAAGCATGAACAAGGCAATTCTTTTTTTTTTTCCTTTTAATTATTTTAATAGATATTTTCTTCATTTACATTTCAAATGCTATCCTGAATGTCCCCTATACCTTCCCCCCACCCTGCTCCCCTACCCACCCACTCCCACTTCTTGGCCCTGGCGTTCCCCTCTATGGGGCATATAAAGTTTGCAAGACCAAGGAACCTCTCTTCCCAATGATGGCTGAATATTCCATCTTCTGCGACATATGCAGCTAGAGACACGAGCTCTGGGGGTACTGGTTAGTTCATATTGTTTCACCTATAGGGTTGCAGACCCCTTCAGCTCCTTGGGCATTTTCTCTAGCTCCTCTGTTGGGGGCCCTGTTTTCCATCCAATAGCTGACTGTGTGCATCCACTTCTGTGTTTGTCGGGCACTGGCATAGCCTCACAAGAGGCCGCTATATTAGGGTCCCTTCAGCAGAATCATTCTGGCATGTGCAATAGTGTCTGGGTTTGGTGACTGATGATGGGATAGATCCCCAGGTGGGGTAGTCTCTGGATAGTCCATCCTTTCATCTTAACTCCAAATGTTGTCTCTGTAACTCCTTTTATGGGTATTTTGTTCCCTATTCTAAGGAGGAATGAATTATCCACCTGTTGGTCTTCCTGCTTTTTGGTTTTCTTGTGTTTTGTAAATTATATCTTGGGTATTCTTATAAGGACAACATTTAATTGGGGCTGGCTTACAGGTTCAGAGGTTCAGTCCAGTATCATCAAGGTGAGAACATGGTAGCTTCCAGGCAGACATGGTACAGGAGGAGCTGAGGGTTCTACATCTTTTTCTGAAGGAACTTAGAAGACTTGATTCCAGGCAGCTGGGATGAGGTTTGTAAGGCCACACCCACAGTGACATACTTCCTCCAACAAGGTTACACCTCCAAATTGTACCTCTCCCTGGACCAAGCATATTGAAACCAGCACAAGCATTTTCATAGCCCTGGGCAATACTGCTTCAAGAATCATTTCACATTTCTTTTCCTTTCCACCAGGATGAAAGAGTACATAAAAGCTTATTGGGCATATAAACATATGATGTTTCATAGGAGGATTATTCTATCTTATGTAGGCTTATATACCAGAATACTTATATTCTAAAGAGATTCGTTTTTTAATGCTGGCTTATTTGTTTTCTTTAATTAATTTCACTTTTAGAGTAGATTTATGTTTATCTAGTTGTATTTTCAAGAGAACTCTAACCTTCATCCTGTATAAACTTGGTTACTAGGTATCCCCACAATCAATACATCTTCAGAAACTTAAATGTTTCTCAGAAATATTCAGGACTGTACTGGCTAGTTTTGTGTTAACTTGACACAGCTGGAGTTATCACAGAGAAAGGAGCTTCAGTTGGGGAAATGCC
>NC_034591.1:7357747-7367628 GCF_900095145.1 Mus pahari
TGCTTCTTGGTCATGATATTTGTGCAGGAATAGAAACCCTGACTAAGACAAGGACCATTCTGAAAACTAATAAAATAAATGCAGAAGCGAGATATTTACTTCTGTTTAAGTGTACTGTCATGCCTGCAATGTAACTAAAACTGCCTAAGATTTTCAAGTTTAGATATAAGCATGATGAATCATATGTAAGAGGAAATTGTCCCTCATTAAACAAGTATGGGTCCCAAGATGTTCCTTCCCAATACTGGATACAACTCTCTGGATATAAAAGTTATATGTGTTTTGTTCAAAAAAATTACTGAATTATGAGAAAAATAGGATGATTCCTCCAAAGATTTAGATACATGTAATGTCTCTATTAAAGATGGAAAAGAAAATGAACCAACACTTTAAATACATGTAATGTATACATTGATTGAAAAGAAAAGTAACTAAAACATGAAAACTGCCAGTTAGGGAACTGGAAGCCATTTAAAAGAGCACCATAGACAGACAGACAGACAGACAGACAGACAGACAGACAGACACACACACACACACACACACACACACACAGATACACTCACACACACTCTCACACACATACACCATGATGATACAATCCTCCTGGAAAAGAAAATTTCACAGAAGTGAGCTTCAAGGTCACCAAGGACTGGCTTAAAAGCCCATGATGACTAGAGATTTTGTTTCATATGTTGGATCTCCTGGAACATGAATGCTGTGCATAGTTAGGAAATTGTCAGAAGCAAGAAGGTGTTCCATTGTGTACATTTAAACAGTTTGAAATGGAAGGTGATTTAATGTCTGTGAGGACGTAGAAAGTTCCTAGAACAGTAAGAAGGAACTAAGTATAGATCAATGTGGCAAGCAAACAGCCAAGGCTGGGAGGAGATGTGAAGAATCTGGAAGAAGTATGAGCACTGATATCTTTAAAGCCAGATTAAACAAATGGGGCTAAAACATGGATTTAATACATTAACAGAGAATTTAATATCAGCAACTGTGGATTTTTTAAAACAACAGAGATGTATTTCTTAGAACTCTGAAGCTGGTATATCTAAAAACAAACAAGCTGCTTTCACCATTTAGAGAGAACCTGTTTCCTAAATTATGCATGGTTATATTCTCCTAATTAAAGCCTAACCTTTAACTGCTGACCCATTTCTCCAGCCCATACATTGTTTTCTTATGAAATGCAAAAGGGAGGTTTCTGGAGAAGTTTAATAATTTCATCAATCCAATCCAGGAAAACTACCTTCATGAACCAATCCTTTCTCAATTGTCCCACCTCCTCACTAGACTGCAATGTATGGATTCTGGGAAGACACAAACACTAAAACTACATTTAAAAAATAATGTGGATACTTGGAATATTTTCAAACATGCTTTGTCTTAATTCTTATACTTCATAGGCAGTACATTTATATGTTATAGAGAAATGCTTTCCAGAAGAATAAATTCCTTCTGGCAAAATATATGAATTCAAAGGGAACAAAAGCACCAATTAACTCAATACTACATTTCAGAAAAAAAAAGTCCCTAAACTTCAGATTAGGGTCTCAATTATTGCTTTACAGTTCAATTTTGGTTTTATTTGAAAGTGCATAAAGGTTGCTGTGCTTAATGCTTCTGCCTTATAAGGAACTGAGTTTTTCTTTCAGTTGCCATCACTTGTCTACTGATGTATAGATAAATTTTACAGTACCATAAATTCCAGAATGTAAACTCAATAAAGGTTTAGAGGTCATGCCCTTTTAGAACATCTGTCTTCTAATCTATGTCGTTTCTATACCGCAAAGGATATTGTTTAGCCTTCATTTTAAACAACACTAATATTTTGACACAAATCTTTGGCTCATAGTGCTAAGTCTCCGGCTGTCTGCCCACAAGAAAAATTTGCAGAGTCTAGCTTTCCAATTACAAAACTAGAAAACTGGATTTCTTTTGGCTGTAGCTCTTCACTCAGCCAACTGTGAGTTCCAAATCCCTTTCTTACTATCACATCCACAAAACCTGAAAATATGTTTTCTGTGGTGTTTCCACAGTTACAAAATCCAAGGACATTTCTCTGCCATTTACACTCCAAACTGCATTCAAGTAAAGAATTAGAGGCCATCGAGTATACAATAAGTGTGTCATTCAATAAAAATGCAAAAACTTTGCACTAAAATACATATACACATTGTCTCTGCATTAAGTAGAACTTATAAATTTCACCTGCACCATAAAGTGAGCATTTGAAACTAAATTTCTGATACCTTTCACAAAAAAAGCAGCCTTTTGTTTAATAAGCTGTCATATAAACTCAAATGAGTAAGTCATATCTACAGCAGGGAGAGTAAAAGAAACATGAAACCCATGAAATTTTAAACAGACAATACTATAAGGACAAATATATATATATATATATATATATATATATATATATATATATATATATATATGGAAAAATATGACTTTTGATAGTTTAATGATGGATTGTGAAAAATAAACAGCACATATCACATAGGAATCAAATCCTTCTCCTTTCCAGTCAAAATTACTACAACATGGATACATTTTATCCCTTTATAGGTATGTAAGATGGTGTGCCATTGAATTTCTATTATATTCATTCAGTGCAGAATGCTTTAAGGAAGGGTTCTGATACTAATGTTCTGTTCCCCAATTAGTCCTTGATTTGTTTAGTAAAGAAGAACAGGGCCCTATTGCTGGGCAAAAGGTACCAGTGGAACTTCCAGGTCCCAGAAGGAAAGAGGAGTACAAGGAAGGAGAGAGGGGCTTTTCTGCCATATTTTGGAACAAGAAGATGGCAGCAACAATGTAGGTCTTGGAGAGAGCTGGAGCCTGTAGAAGAGACAATAAATTTGTAGGGGCATGTTTTTCTAGGTGGGAGATAGTAAAGCCCAGCAATTGTCCCTATAAGGCAAATTGTAAAGGATCAAACTTTGTGTATGTCTTTTATCCGTGGATTCAAGTATCTTGGGTGGGAGCTGGTAGTGCAACTGCCTTCTGGAGCAAAGGCAGGTAAGTAAGAGGGAAGCTTTTAGGGCTGGTACCGCAGGCAAAGCAGAATTTTAAAACTACACGCAACAGAATGCTTTGTAGAAAATATCATTACATTTTAAAAATGAAGTTTAAACTGTGGAAAAATGTACTTTACTCATTTAACAATTATTTAACAATTCTTGAAAGACATAAACTATGCTAGTGAGACGTGCCCACGTTTGGTTTAAAATTCAACTTACACAAAGTTGTGAATTAGTCAAACATTAGCACATTAACAGCAGCCACTGTTAGTGCTTTCAACAGCATTCTTTTATGTTTTACCACCTTATCTCACAGCCTTCATCATATCTTTACAATTATATTTTCAGTCAAAGTATACATGAAATGTTGAACACAATGTAGCTATGTAATGTACACACAATAACCTACATACTGGGTTTTAAAAAAACTGTGAGCAAATGGGCTTGGTAGAATCATGACTTTTGTTCTTTTGTGGTTTAATGCTGGCCAGTCATAGAAACTTTTTGAAAACTCTTTTTAAAAATGTATACTCATAATGAAATAATTAAAAATAAAAAACTACTAGTAAAAAATAGCAGACTATTTCACACCTAACTCTATTTTGGTTAACATGTCTGCCTATGATGCATACTTGTTAACACATACTTTAACATCTTTAGTATTTCTACTGTGTATGCAACAATCCTTTGCTTAAAAAAATATTCAACAACAAAACAATCTTCTGAGGATGTAGAGGAATATGAAGCAACACAACTGCTCCAGCAAGGGGACCCATTGAAAAGCATTCTAGATAAGTGTGGTCTGGCTGGAAGGCAGACATGCCATGCACTTTTAATCTCTCTGGATAGAACACAGACATGACTTTAGTACACACCTTTAATTCCAAACAATGCAGATTAAATTAATCTGTAGAAGGAAGCAGACAAGTTTGAAAACAATATCTGTTTGAAGAGCAGACAAAGTGAAGATTCGGAGAAAGATTTGACAGAATCTTTCTGGGTTCCAGCCTGATAGAACTAGTGACTGAAGTAAAAACACAAGTTTGTTCTTTCTGTTCCTCATCATTCTTCCTCAGTCTATTCATCTTTCTTTTTATAAGTCAGGAACAGCTGAGAATTTAAGAAATAGACAATCTCCAGGTAATCAAGAGAACTACCATCAGTTATAGGCCCTATTTCTCAACTACAGTAATTATTCCAAAGATTTGGTAATAATCATATAACCTTTAAAACTTTCAGTATGGATATCAGTGAGTTATGTGTAGTCATATCTACATTCTTTCTAAATTCTTTCTACATTTCCTTCACCCCAAAGATGTCATACAGCATAAAAATAGAGTGATGCTTTAGAAAACATAAGCTATAATATGCTTCATTTTCATTATTTCTCAAGATTTATTTTTATGTGTGTGTTGTACATGTGTGTATGCATGTTATGTGAGAGAACGTGTGTGTGTGTGTGTGTGTGTGTGTGTGTGTGTGGTTGTGCACTGTATACATAGATGATATCTAGTGTCTTCTTCATTCCCCATCTTATACCGTGAAGCAAGGTCTCCTTCAGATTGCACTGTGGGTTCCCTGTCTCTAACGCCCATGTCTTGGGATTATAGCTAGGCCACCAAACCCATATTGTGTTTCCATGAATTTGGGATATTTAAACTTTAGTCCTTACCCAATAAATCATGTTGCCAGCATTTTTTAAGTTTCATTCTTAAGTAATAATTCTCATTTTAGAAATTTTTATAGTTACAACAGTATGTGCAGAAACTAGATGAGGAAAATATGGAATTCTTTTAAAAGATAAACAAATGAAAATAAAAACATAAGAAAGGAATTCTTGAATGCGTAAGTGTCTGAAGTTTGTGAGTGATCACACTCATATATCTATTAATGAGTTATATTCACTTCTAGAAACTGTGTAGAACTTCACATTTATTGATATAATGTGGAACAATTTACAATAAGTTAATATTTCCCAAATAAATTTCACATAAATTTACATTCCATATTTATCACAACCACTACCTGAGAAAAAGACATATCATCAACTATCCTAATTAGCTTTTCTCAGTAGCTTAGATAAGTATACTATGACCAAAAGCACTGGGAAGAAAAAGGAAACTCTGAAGGATCAGGAGGCAAAGGCAGAGCAGCCTAATAGAAGGTTCTGGAAGCATGGTCAAACTGAGCAAAACATAGAGTGCTGATGTCTCCAAGCTCCCATAATTTCTTATGAGGTATCCTTTCAGGTTAGGGAGGGGTGTGGATCCTTGTAGTTTGTCTAGCAAGTGGTGCTCATGAAAAAAGGAGTTTATTTGCTTTATAGTTCTAGTAAGATAGAAGTTCATCATGACAAGGAGCCATGGCAGAAGAGCCAAATATGAGGACAAGAATCAGAATCTTAAAACTCACATCTTCAACCTCAAGCACAAAGTAGAGAAAGGAAATTAGAAATAGGGCAAGGCTCTATAATGGATATCTTACCTTCACCAATGTACATCTTCCCACGTAACACCTTCCTGCCCCTGCAAACAGCGTCATCAGCTGTAAAAAAATGTTCAAATACCAGTGCCTATTGGGGACATCTCTCATTTAAACCATCACACAAACTCTAAATAGGATAGGATAAAGATTATTACTGATACATTACACTTGAGGAAACTTAGGCTCAAAGAATTTAGAAAATGTATATGAGGCCTTATAACCAACATGTTATAAGCACAAGCTTATAACCTAAGATTCTATAAGCCACAATGTCGTATTCCTTAATCAATAGTACTTTCTATTCTTCCTTCACACATATTTAAATATGTGTTAAATAAACTTAAATGAATATGCATACATTCTGCTAATATGCATAAGAAAATAAATGAAAAATGTAGTCTTTCCCACTTTTGTATTCATGGAGGAATATAGCACTGATACTTGAGAAGACATGCTAGAAGAGTAGCAGGTACTCTCTTGAAAGTAGGTGCAGGTATCATGGAAAGCTAATATTATAGAGAATAGTGAAGAAAACTTTTAAGGAGCATGACATTAAAGGAACTATAATTATTATCCAGGTCAACAAAGGACAGATAGATTAAAACAGTCATGCACAGTCTACAGTTTCCATGTGGTAGATGTGGCCTTCTTTCTATATGAGAATACAGAATATAGATACACAGACACAAACTAGTTACAAACCAAATAGATGCCCATATTTACACTTACATCCTGATTTGCTTCAATAATAACATTTATATGTATACAAAGTATTGATTCATATAAATTCAGCCATCTAACAGATATTGAAAACCAACTAACTTTACATTAAATGTCCAGTCACACCATGAAATTCACTTTCTCTCTTTCCACATTGTCCCCCAGGAGACTGTATCAATAAGTGCACACACACACACACACACACACACACACACACACACACCTATATTCTGCATAGTCTTAAATACTTAGCACCGACTTGTTCAGTTAGAAAAAGGAAAGGAAAGAAGAGGGGAGGAAAGGAAAAAAGAGAAATGTATATGTGGGTGTATACTCCTTTTTCAAAATATGAATTTTGTTCACATTTCATAGCATATAATAGTTCTTTGTAAGTTAAAGGTTCATAAACAAATCTATTTTAAATTATTTAAATAATCACACACAAATTTATGGTTATATATTAATGATTTGTTCAGTCCTTTGATTTGATGATTTCTAGGTTTTCATTTTGTAACTATATAAATATATAGCTGTAGCTTTTGACATTCCTAGGAAGAACACTCTTAAAGAAAACTCCCTGAACATCTGTCTCTTGCAATCATTTTACCTGCTCTTCTACTGTGTCAATTAAGCCTTTGGTTCAGGAGTTAGAATGTAGATATATCTTTGGTAATGGGCTCCAAACTCTGCTTGTTGATTGGTTGTGACTTTCTGCAATGGTCGACATCAACTGCAGAGAGAAATTTCCTTTATGAAAGGCAAGAACAAGAGAAATCTATATGATTGAAGTATAATCCAAAATTAATAAAAACTTTAAAAAATTCTTGATCCAGTAATGTTGACATATTCCAGCATGCACATGGTAGACAGGGGTCAATGAGTTCAAAGCCAGCCTGGTCTGTAAAGTGAGTTTATACCAGCTAGAGCTACAGTGCTACCAATCTCAAGGAGAAATTAAACTTAATTAAAACATCATCCTGTGTGGTAGACCACAATTTACTCAATATTTAGCATTTAATGTTTTTCTTAAAAAAAAAAAAAAAAAAAAAAAAAAAACTATTCTCTTAAATTGTCTCCATTTCTGTAACAAATCTTTATTAGTTCTGTGTTTTTAATGCCTAAATGTCAAAATTTTTTAAATAAAAAGCAATTCAACACTTTGGTCATCAGTCTACATAAGCATATGTCTCATCCTTTCTTATTTATAACCATCCATAAAGCACCTGGAAAAACATCCTTGGACATGCTTGGTTATGCCAAGGGTGTAGGACAAATACTAAAATTTACCACAAAGCAAATCCCTTGAATTTGACCTTTCAAATAAGAAAATTCAAGAAAGTAATAATACTAGAAAATTTACCTTTGAGTAAATTAGGATTTTGTTCAAGAAATTGTGGAATGTGTGAGTTTAAGCTGACGGAACACAGTGAAGCCTTTTTGCACTTACGTTGAAACCAAGGGCATTAAAATGCCGTGTCCTAATTTTAAGCGTGACATTTTCCAATTTCAAGTGAAGTATTACATTACTACTTAGTTGAATTCAAAACATATTGGACCAGATTGACTACATCTGTTTCTACATTTACTTTTTGTGATCAAGAGGATTGATTTGAAATGTGTAATGATTATTAAATAGTAGTGTGACTGGTAGTTACAGATATATTGTCACATTTCAATGCTTCTTGTAGTTACGAAAAATTCAAAACCAAAAGACATACTATGCCACATTTAATCCCGACCAATTGTCTTAGATATTTGTTTCATCAACAGTAGCAACACTGACAAGAGGTTTGGAAGTGCTGCGGTCAGTTGCAGACTAAGAGCAACATCATGAAAAATATCTCTATCTTACCTGTTCAGCTCTAAAACACTAAACTGCCAGAAAAGAACAGGATAGTACCAGTTTTGTGGACATTATTTTTTTTTCCAAATTTAAAATTTGTTCACAAAATAATTCTTAGCATTTAATGAATTATTTTCTCTAACATAAGCAAGTATATTGATTTAGATTCATATTTAATCATTATTATTGTGTTCTTATTGTTAGATTATAATAAAATATTTTTTGCAAACATTTCTCTATATCATGGGGTATAAATGTGGCATTTTCTGGTTAGATTTTGGTGTGTCTCACTAACAACAGCAACAACAACAAAAACAACAACAAATTGAGGTCTCCTTGTTTAATACTTTTTTTCCATAACAATAGCATATTCTTCTTTTTCTTTTATTTATTTTTATTTATTCTTATTTTTATTTACTTATTTATGGTTTTTCGAGACAGGGTTTCTCTGTGTAATCCTGGTTGTCCTGCAACTCACTCTGAGGACCAGGCTGGCCTCCAACTCTGTCTATGATATTGCAGTCGAGATTCAGTAAGCTTTAAAATCACCTTGACTGACATTCACAAAGAATGCAAAGCCCTTTCCAACTTCCCTTTTTTTCTGCTTGATGCAAATGAAGTTGAGGTGGCCTGCCAATGCTGCTCTGGGGTAATACTACCTATGCAGTGTAGGTGGGAATGAACACCATTCAGCACTGCCATTTCTATAAAGCTTATACAGTATCCTGCTAGGAGTATAGTATTCCTTCTGACTGAGAAATATACACCACCATGTTCTTTATTTATTACTTGCATCAGCAATGAGAGACTGCCCCACCTGGGAACCCATCACATATACAACCGCCAAACCCAGACACTATTTTGCATGCCAACAAGAGCTTGCTGACAGGAGCCAGATATAGTTGTCTCCTGAGAGGATCTGTAGAAGTGGATGCTCACAGCCATCCATTGGGCAGAGCACAGGGTACACAGTGAAGGAGCTAGAGAAAGTACCCAAGGAGCTAAAGTGGTTTTCAGCCCCATAGGAGGAACAACAATATGAACTAACCAGTACCCCCCCCCCCCTGAGTTCCCTGGGACTAAACCACCAACCAAAGAAAATACATGGTGCAACTCAAGGGTCTCCCTGCATATGTAGCAGATGATGGTCTAGTCAGTTAACAATGGGAGGAGAGGCCCTTGGTCCTGTGAAGGCTCTATGCCCCATTATAGGGGAATGCCAAGACCAGGAAGCAGGAGTGGGTGGGTTTGTGAGCAGGTGTTAGGCGGCACGGGATAGGAGGTTTTTCAGGAGAAACTAGGAAAGGAGATAAGATTTGAAATGTAATTAAAATATATCTAATAAAAATAATTATATACCAATTAAATAGCAACAAACAGAAACACATTTAAAAAATAACAATAATAAAAAAATGAGAGCTTTACAGGTTGTAAGAAGTCAATCAGTTCTGAGTGTTATTACACAGCTTATATACTCAATACATCTTTTCAACAAATCTCATAAGAAAGAAAGCTGAAGAAATAACATAAAAGTGTGTACTTTTATAGTAAAATATGTTGAAATACTTACTAAATTTGCTTGGAATGATTAGTTTTATACTACAAGATACTTACCTACACTTTTTTTCATTAAGGTATTTTAAAAGAATTTTATTTAAATAAAATATCACATTGCTGTCAAAAGCATAAATGCACTAAGATATTCAGAGCCTTAGAAGATGAGATTGTTAGGTAGAAAAGAAGTTTTAAAGCATCCAGTGGAAAAAATACAGCATTTTCAACAAATGGTGCTGGCACAACTGGCG
>NC_034591.1:7368813-7390712 GCF_900095145.1 Mus pahari
GGTATAAGGAACTTTCGGGATAGCATTTGTAATGTAAATAAAGAAAATAATAATAAAATAAGGAAAATTTTTAAATCTTGGTGTATACTCTAAAATATTTGGATTAGTAATGTATTCATTTCTAGCACAAGCAGTTATATCTGCTAAGAAATTCATCAACCATTTTAATTTTACTTAAATTTTAACATATGTGTCATGTGCAAAACTATTGTTCTTGCTTGGGCATTTTGCTTTCAAAAGAAAAAAGTCTTCACTGCTAGTAACCTGGATGTTAGGAGTTTACATGGCATTAAGTAATCTTGGTTAGAGTCCTGTAGTTACAGACTTTTGTAGATCAGAAAAAGATTGACATTGAATTCATGCTGGTGTTTCATACTTTTGTTCTATTTAAAGGACCGAATCCTAACTTTATGTTAATGTAGCCTTATCCCACTTCTTTTGTATAAAGATACCCATAATATTATTTAAGTTTTTGAGTGAGAAATTCTGTCTATGAGCAAGTGTCCTCTTCATGTGAATAAATATTACATACTTTCCTGTGCATTTGATACTTCCTTGAAGTAATCAGTAGCATAACCATGGCCACTGGTAAACAGCAAATGAGAACATCTTGACAATGATGTCTGATAAAACAACAGTTCAGGTACACAGGATTTTATGTCAGAATTTGTAGTCAAATCTTATACAATATGCAACTGATAGCATTTTCTCAAATATTGCTTTTCTCAACTGTAAGGTTTGAGTAAATTAAACTAAAAAATATGAGATTTCTTTCCACGGTGTGGTATCGTTTGAATTTCTGTTTTCTGTTTATTCTTAGCAAGTTAACTTACATTTTTTTCCTAGCACAGGTCTCTACTGTCCCAGATGAAACTGCCGAGTACAACAAGAGGTAATCTATACACGGACTCAGGCTCCCTTTCCTAATGACTCTATAGTATCCATGCTACTTTGTGTGTTTCTGTGCTGGGGTCATGACATTGGAGCATATTTCTGCCAGAGATGATCTGAGGCCAAGGCCTCTGCTCTCCCTCATCACTTTTATACCTGACCCTGACCCTTATTTACAAAAAGAACTCTATTTTGCCACCTGACTTCTGCATTACACTGGCCTACTTTTCTCTTGAGTTTCTTGACCTGTCGCCTGTGTAACATACTTCTCTATAGTTGGGTCCTGGCCTTTCTGACCTGAACCAAATGATTGTAGCATGGCCTTAAAAAATAATTCAAATTGGATCAAAGATGAAAAGAGACCTCCTTCTACTCTTTGAAACACTATTTTAAAAGTTATCTTTCCAAAACTCTTATCTTTAGACAGGAATAGAACATCAATATTAAATTGGTACTTCTTTTAAAGATTCTATAAACCTCACATATATCCACTATTTTAAGAGAAATATGATTGTGTCAATCTTATAAGAAATAAATAGAATTAATAATTCCCCAAAATTATATACACACACACACACACACACACACACACACACACACACACACACACATATCTAGAAAAATACAAAATACAGATAGTAATCTCAGGCGTTTTCAATTTAGAAGATACTATTTTCATTCTCCCAATAATTATATTGTGAAAATTGACTACTTGTAAATTTTGAGTCAAAATAGGGATTGACACAATGCCATGGAAGAAACTTGATTCTTTTGTAGGGGGAGGGGTATAGTCAAATAAAATATTGACAATTTGAACATAAAGTTTGGAAAATAACATTGTTCAGGGAGAAAAAAATTATAAACACTCAAATACCTTTATGTATTTTTATGGAAATGTTTCAAGACTGATTGTTTACATAGGCCAAGGAGCCAGTGTCACTGAAAGAATGAACTGTTTAGGTACACTGCCATAACATATGGTACCCAGACCTGCCTCAAAGAGAGAAGACAAAATGTCAGTTGTTAATATAAAGAACACAATGAAAAAATGTGGTGAAACACAGTTTATTATCTATATTGAAGCCAAGGAAGACATATTTTCAAGTGGAGAACTTTTTGACAGTTTTTAAAAGGGATATGAATTCCATACTTTAGTCTGAGAAGTTAACGGTTTTTACCAAGAAAACTGAAAAAATCAGCTCCTTAAAGACTCTGTATATGGAAGGCATCATTAAACAGGCAGAGAAAAATTTATTATAATAATATATGAGCATTAGTATGGTGGTATTTTAAAAATATTCCTTATTTAAGTCTGAATAATCTATAATTCAAACCACTTCTGTATGATTTATATTGAGTTTCTTTAAGGTTTTTATTTGAAATCATTAGAACTCATTGTCAAAGTTCAAAATATTTTGTCATAGAATTATGAAATTTCCATTATGAATATCTCTCCATTGATAATCATATTCTATAATTACACATATAATTTAAGGAATGTATAGAATACCACATAGCTCATTTGTTTTTGAACTTATGTGGGTGTAAGTACTGATTCTCTATATTATCACTCCCGACAGTATGTAACAGTTGACACTATTTAATTAATTTTACTAGCCACATGACATCTGTGAAACAAAATTAGATATACATGTTTCATCTCTGCATATATCTATGCATGAATACATAGATACAAGTGTAGCTAAACATAGTTACTATGACAGCAGATAACTGGAGAATTTCTGATATATTTTATCTCTGAACTAAAATATCTTACATTTTATATGATTGGACTAAAATGACAGAATTGATAAGTTTTTGAAATAGAAACATGAATAAAGCAGACCAGAATCTTCCATTCTGAGTTTCTGAGCCCAAAGGATGCTTATCTTTATTATTATTATTATTATTATTATTATTATTATTATTTAGTGTACTATAATTCACAATCTATATTCACGCTATCTAGAAACAGTCATGATGAAGTCTTTCCTCTGATACACTTCACCACACCACCCTAGGTATGTAAAGGACATTAACTTTAACATGTTCTTAACATGTTTAGGATGTAATAGCCCTTATTTATTATCACCCAGTTTGAGAACATAGGAAAATTTCTATTTAAGAGTTCTAAAGAAGAGGTTACTTAATGGATAAGAACACTTGCTACTCTGTTAGAGAAAAGAATTTCAGTAACTAGAAACTGTGCTAGGGACTCTCAATCACCTCTATCCCCAGCTCCAGTGGTTCTTCTGCCCTTGAAAGGCAACTTCACACATGGGCCCATGCACACACACACACACACACACACACACACACACACACAGAGAGAGAGAGAGAGAGAGAGAGAGAGAGAGAGAGAGAGAGAGAGAGAGAGAAATAATAAAATAAATCTTTTTACAAAGATTTCTACAGTGAACCTTGCTTATGAAGTTAAAATAAAAAGATATTCCAAAGAGTCATAGACTATTCTAGAATATATATATATTCTAGAATATATAGAGTATATATATTATATATATACTCTAGAATATATATATAATATATATATTCTATATATATATATATTATATATATATATTGTTTTACAAACTCAAATGTGTATTAGAATCACTTAAGGAATACATTAAATATATCTCAACCCTAGCTATGACTAAAATATATAAGATTTTTACCATGCTTGTGGTCTGGGTATTCTTTTGGTTGATCAATGTTGCTTTAAATATTCTCATAACTTAGTTAATTTTGATGAAGCATGTAATACTTATATGATAATTTCAAAGTAAGTCAGCAACTCTAACTTGTTATAAAAGCAATCATGTTTTATCAAATTTATACACTTTGATATTTATATGAACCAAATGGACAACTTAATCACTTATTTCCTTCTAAGCATATAATTGAAGATCATAATGCTAATATTGACCTATCATCTCCAAAGTAGAAACTGGGAACTGCACTTTCCCTATTAAAACCAACGACAACAACATATCAAAAACTCATCTGAAAATATTCAAAATATACCAGCCTATTTCAACTAAAGTCAGCTCAATCACTTGTAGTGACATACTTTCACAAAAAAGTTTCACTCAAATGTTGCCTATTAATAATTACATTATTTCTAGTATGTAAATGTTTTTTCAGCTTCCATTCTTTAATACTGGTAGAACATATGTATTTCTTATAGTTATGTGCATGTAACTTTTTTTTGACCAGATGTAATTGCCATCTTGGAAGTTTACTACTGAATAAGTTCACCCTTTCTATCTCTTTCTGAACTCTATCTGACTGGTTCAACTCAACTGTTCTGGCTCACACTGCTCTGCAAACTGACTGATTCAATCTTGCTTCTCTTGGCTTCTCATTGAAATTTTCTGGTGGACTTCAAACCAACGCTGACAAATTTTTTCTAATTTTCTAGCTTCTTTTTCTTCTATGGCTTCAACTGCCTCTGCTGACCTGGACTGCAGGAACTGAACTCAATTCAAGAATGAATTCAACTGAACTCCATTGCATTGTCTGAACTCAAATGAAGTACACTTTTCTTCCTGTGTTATTCTCATGAGAGTTGGGCATAACCTGTCTCTAACTCATTCTGTCAACTCTTTCTTTGATTCATCATCTTGTCTGTCCCTCAATTAGATGTCTCTTTTATATATGGCTTCTTTCTTCTACAAACTATTCTTGCCTTCATTGTTAGGGGGTTAAACTAATACTAATACTAATACTAATACTAATACTAATACTAATACTAATACTAATACTAATACCAATACCAATACCAATACCAATACCAATACCAATACCAATACCAATACTATTACTATTACTAATACTAATACTAATACGAATACTAATACTAATATTAATTGTGTGTCTGTATTCCTATAATCCTGATGAATTAAAGGTGTGTCATTCCAGCCAGATCACACAGGTGGCTTTGGGATGTGATCCCTTGCCAGAGCAGCTATATTGCTAGATTAAAATTTCTCTACATAGCTATCAATGTATGCACTGGGATATAGTCAGATAAATTCTACTAACGTAGATGTTCAGCCAGAAATTTCTAGAGACAGTGTAGCTACTTCTGGTTTGCTGTTCTGTTTGCTTTCTTAATTTTTCTTTTTATTGGCTTGTTTGTGCCTGGGTGTTGTTGTATACATTGCAATGGCCTACTACCATTACCTTATAGCTTATAGGACTATAGGCATGCACCATCACCACACCTGGAAAACTAAGGTATTATTGGGTTTTGTTTTGTTTTGTTTTGTTTTGTTTTTAATGTTCTTTACAAGTTCTATGTTTTTATTCCTTTAAATTTAATGAATATAGAATTATTGAATAGCTTTTACCATGTATGAACAACATGATTTTAGGAAATCCTACTGAGGTGGTATGGCACAGATACACAGCCATGACCAGATGTAACTCAGTCTTTTGTAGATAAATCTTCAAATTTCCAAGAGAATATTTTTAAACTAATGATATGAGTACTGCACATGATACCCAAAATAGTGAGGTCAAGATGTTGTTGCAGTAAATGAAAACCAAAGCCTTTAACATCTTTGTTGTAGACATCATGCTAAGAATTCATCAAAGGCAGTTACTATCTCCATGCCTTAATGAAGAATTGTTATGTAAAGGAAACTATTTCTTTGACAGTCATAAAATTTTTCATAAGAAAGAATATTTCACTAATCATCAATAAGTAAATGAATATTTGTTAGGTGTGTCTCACAAAAGCTATTGTCAGAGAAGATAGCAGAGCAAAGCCACAATCCTATAGTGTTTTCTGAGACCTACCACACTTCTCTCTGTCCTCTTTTCTACAGGCTGAGTTTCATGCTTTTCTATGGCAGCAATTTTTCTTCACTTAACATTCCTAATTTTTCACTGTGCTAAGTGCCTGAAACAAAGATTCAGCTCCTTGACTTACTACTTGGCTTTAATCCTCTGTCTTTATTATGGTTAGATTGGGTATCTCAGAAAGCAATGACCAGTGCTTTGCAATTTTCTTGTCTTCAGGACTATATATTATTGTTATAAACACATAGAACTTACTTAGGAATTTTTTGATGAATAAATTAATGAACATATTGGACTAACCTAGTAATATGCATATGAAACTATCAACTAGAGGTAATATATACAACATTAAAATAAATATACTTTTGGTTCAACTTTTAAATGTTTACCTACTCATCTATTACACCATTGCAGCTACAAGTAGAGATAACAGCAGACCAATAAAGAGATCATACACAATATGTGTAATGCTTGGAATGCATCCATTATATACTTTATACTTTATAACCTCATTAAACTTTAAAACTAAATGAATAATTTTGGCTCTATTTTTTGTATTATAAGAAAACATTTGAATAGGATGGTGAAGTCCAAACATCACACTAAGAAATTTAAGTAGATTATTGGATTTAATGATCAGAGAGACTTTAGTAATTTAAATTCGATGAAGCCTGGAGGTTATACAATGAATTAGAGAATTGTAAGTGTGTACTGAATTAATAAGGTCCTGAGTGGATGTTTGTTATTGACTAGGGTACAGCCATGTCAAGGACCTATGGAAAATGGAATAGTCTCTCTGGAGTAAGGATCAAAGTGAAATGGCAAAGCTTCCCTCTGGTCCTTGTGTGGATGACAGTCTGTGCAGAAAATGTCCTAAAGGGTTTCTCCCTCAGCCCTCTCTCCCTGCCAAGTGTAACCACCTAAAAACTGCTCCCTATAGAGTCTACTCCTACTGAAGGTAGCTAAACTTGTCTCTTTGATCCACCTGTACACCTGGTTTCTTTCTTATCTACACATAATCACCTTGCTTCCGTATTTAACTCTATCTAATAAAAATACTGAGCTCCCAGTGTGCTGGAATTTTTCTATCAGGGATTCCACTCGACCTGATCCCTGCTTTTCTGTGTTCATGTGTCTGACTTCCTGTCTGCCAGCCAGCTGGTCTGTCTGCCTGTCTGCTTGTCTGCCTGCCTGTCTGTCTGTCTTTTATTTCTTACCTCACTTCCCCAGTCAGGTGCAACATCCTGGAGCGATGTTGGATTGGCATTTAAGAAAAATAATTCATTATAAAGAAGAAATTGACTATGATATTAAATACTACAGGGTTGAGATTTTGAAAAGTACTTGCCACACATGCATGAAGACTGGAGTTTGGACACCAAGTACTCATGGAAAAGCATAGAACAGCAACATGCACATATAATCCTGCTGTTGGGTAGGGGGGACAGGAGGTGCCCTGTAGCTCACTGGACCATCAGTCTAGCTAGTGAGCGAGCTCCAGTTTATATGCTATTTCAAAAAACTATCACAAAGTGCTTGAGGAGTCAACTTCTGGCCACCAGACACATGTACACATGTGCACAGATATGAATACATACATATAAAGATGAAATGTGTTTCAAATAAGAAAAGAAATGCCAATAAGTTGCATTTATTGGAAATAGCAAAAATACTGTAACTGCTTTAAAATAAAAAATATAACATTTTCTTTGACACTAGAAGATTTTGTTCCCAAATTTTGTCAGTTTTAGTAAATTGATATTGGTACTAAAAAGTCAAAATAGTAAAACACCCCTAATGCCTGAGACTGAATGAAAACACAGTCAAGAGATCAAATTTCACTAGGATGTATAATGTCTTTTACCACCAGGTACATTAAAATAATGTTATTGTGTTTCATCCTTTGAACACATGTCTTTTTGGTTTATAATGTTATATATATATATATATATATATATATATATATATATATATATATATATATATGTAAGCAACATTTACTTGAACAAGAAAATAAAATGGGATTTTGCTAGAAAAATACTTGTACCCTGGCACAAATTGAAGTGATTTATTTTGCTTTAAAGAATAATTGATACATGGAAGAACAAACAACTGGCACATGGTGTTAACTCCAGGTTGAACTTCCTCAGAGTGATAAGGGAAGCTTAGTTTCTCAATATATAGTCACTGTTAAACTAAAACTCCAAAGGAAACTGAATAATACTTGTATACACCAAGCTCCTCAATACTTACAACTTCTCTAATGAGATTTGTTATGATAGTGACAAACCCGATTATTCTTTTTGTATAATAAAATATATTTACCCATAGAAGATTTAAATAACTAAAAAAAGCAATAGTTTTTGAATGAAAATAAAATAGCATGTGATAAATCAAACTGAAAGATATAGCAAATGTTTCTAATTTCCCATTGTAAGCAACATTTATGGAACTTGCATCTGAAAGGTTATGAACAGTCTCAAAGAATTATCTGAAAAAGACTATAAAATATGTAGGTATATAAGGTATTCCTATTGTTGAACCAAATTTCTCTCTTTTTTTTCTTGAGAAAAAAAATTATTCAATGTGGAAAATTGGAAGTAATAACAAGTAAATGGACTAGTGAGTACCCCAGTCCATTTTCTGAGCACTAACATGAGATTTTGGGTTAATTGGAGTTCTAGAAGGAAGCATGCATAGCTAAGCAATGCTAAGCAATACCGGTTAAGGGCAGGGCATTCCTGCACACCTTTGACCCATTCTTGTGTCTGCCTGATCTGTCCTGCCCTTCCTCAGAACTGTGTGGAATTTCTTCTTGCAAAACAAATTCATTCTTCAGCTATCACCAAGTTTCACACTTTCCCCCATGTCTCTCAGCAGACATTCCTGGGGAACATTTTAATTCTTTCTAGCCTCTTGTTTCCTTGCTCCTCAGGGCACTGAAGGCTCAGGCCAAAGTGGGGAGCACAAGTGTGTCTTAGACTATCTCTCTGACAGAGCAGTTTGATTAACCTCTGTTTGTTTTCAGACATCATTCTTGAGGGATTTCGGGTTATATGCTGTCGTTGGTGTGAAAATTCCTGGAATAACCATGTGCCTGAATCAAATACCTTAAGAGAATATAAAAATCTCAAGTTGGAAGAATTCTAATAAATGTCGAGTCATCATGCATACAAGCTATTTTACCAAACCCTAATGATTCTTCAAGCTAAACAGAGCTCTTAGAAACAAAAGCTAGTAGAATCACCAGTAAATTTTTTTAACTTTAAGGAGTCTGTGGACAAAAACCATGAGAACCACTACAATGAGGATGACAGTGAGAGGTGGAAATGGTGTCAGTTATTGATCCCTTAATCTGACACCAATATCATCTTTTGAAGAGCAAAACTGTGAGGTACAAACACTGTAGAGGGAGGCTACAGAAGAATCCAAACTTCCAGATCACTGTGTGACTGTAATTGGTATTCATAATCCCCATTGTCTTACTAACACATAAGTAACAGTAATACCTATGTCACAGACTCCAGAGGTGAATATAAAGCTAATATCTGCAAATACTGAAGAGTGAGGAGTTTGAAAACTTCTATAAAATTTCCCATTATATGAACATAATCCTAAATTTCATATGATCTTAGCGTCAGGAAAGTTAAATATTTCCACGGGACCTTTCTTAAGTAATCAAAACAAATAGAAATGTTAACTAATCTTTATAAGGAACAACAGAGTTGTGTTCTTTCCATAGGAAATTCTAAAAAAAATTTTACGTGAAGATCCAAAACATCAAAGGAATTTCTATAAATAAATATACATGCCTTGAGCAATCCTTATAGGTTTTGTTATTGAGTTGATATGCAGAACTGATCTTTTAACTTATTTTAACAGTTAGAAAATAAGTCATTTGACAGTGTTTAAAGTCCTTCCAACTAAAGTTAAATAGTATGTTTCTGTTGAGTAGTTTTGTTTTCCTCTCTCATGACAATTGATACTAGAGATATTACCCTAAGTATAATTAATGATACAGTGTAAACATATTATGGTGCATATACAACAAAAGTATATTTTCCAAAGATGATAATGTTGAAATGTGCAAAAGATCTATGGTGCTATCATTTTGAAACACTGAATTCATGATTTTACTCTAAAGAGTGGATCATGTTTGTTGGCTAAAGCAAGTGCCAACTAACCAAAACAATATGTGTATTCTATTACTCTTCCATTTGATGTTTGACAAAATGAAATGGTACCTACCCAAACCACAATATCAGGTTATGTATCCAAGTGGATTTTGTTTATTTGAATCAATATACAGGATTGTGCACGTTTGTGGGTTTATATTTCCATAGCCACAGATGGTAGCCACTGAATGTATGACATTTTTATATAGATTCACATGTTTTCAATGATGCTAAGCTTAATAATTTATGTATTTTATATAGCCCATGAGACTGAAAGGCAGCCAAACAGAGCCACATCTAGAAATGTTGCTGATGTAAACTAAATTAACTTTAGCATAATACTGTACAAACAGAATGAAAATTAAAAATAAAACCAATGTGTTCAATGCATCCATAGTGCTCCTCACATTCTGTGGGTCACAGAGGTGAAAGACTTCAATACTCAGGCCAAAGACGTCTCATGAATGCCCTAGTATACTCTGCCCTCCAACCCTATTGAAAGGCCCCACAACCTCAAAAGAACTCTGCTTACCCACCAGAAGAGAAATGCACTGTGGCAGATGCAAAACTGTAGATAAACTGAATATTCCAACAGTTCCCTAAAGATGTACAGTCTAAGTTAAAAATATATCATCTACAGTTCTACTAACGAAGCAGTTGCTGGAAACAAACAAATAAAAATCCCTGTTTGACATAAAATTTATATTAAGGCAATATAATACTTTATATGAATAAAGTAAAAAATATAATCATGAGTCTTAAATGTCTACATTTTAAATGAATTCTTAATATTAAAGTTTGAGTCCTTCAGATAGCAGATGCATTTAGCATTGGCAAAATGTATCCAAAGAGACAGCAAAATCTTTTTTTTTTTTTTTTTTTTTTTATTGGTTTTTCAAGGCAGGGTTTCTCTGTGTAGCCCTGTCTGTCCTGGAATTCACTTATTTAATCAGGCTGGCCTCAAACTCAGAAATCTTCCTGCCTCTGCCTCCCAAGTACTGGGATTAAAGGCGTGTGCCACCACGCCCAGCTCAGCAAAATTCTTTTTATATGTTCCTGCTTCCAAAGAAAAAATGCAAATCACTATATGTGCCTGTAAGTTATGCACTCTTAATAAACTACTTACTTGTAAGATATGTTGTATGATGATGTCACTGCATTTACAGTCATAACAATTATGTTTTATACAAAACTGTTACTAAATTTATTTACTGTCAGAGAAAAGTGATCTCATTATTTAGAGTCTCTACATTCATTCGAATATGTGTTGTTACAAACTAAACTTTTTCATGTTGTAGAATAAATTTATTATATTAATGTGTCCTTTTAATATTAGAAAAATTAATTTTCTAATGAACAATATTTTAGCCAACAGTATCATCTGCTTAATGCTCTATGCAAAAATGTTATTAGGTATTATTTTTTAAAAGACAGCATCTATATGGTAGAAACTGAATGTAAAACTACTTTAAATGAAATTGAAAAATAATGAAAATAGTAGTATGTAGTGTATATTTTGAAAGTACTAGTAGAGGTTTTAAAAATTAAATGAGGTTTTCACTCCAAAAATAATTTTCATTTATAATTAAACAAGTTTGTTTTGATGATATAATATTCTCGCACAATATGTTAAGTCTCATGGTGAAAATTTATCAATACAGGACTATCCACACTTGTTTACAGCTTTTCCTTCCATTTACATTTAAGTCTATCTCTAAAGTAAGAAGAGAAGACATGTAGCTACCATATTGTTATGAAAAGACCCAATAATCAATGAACCCTGTTCCAGGTTCCAAGACAATGATTTGTCAGGTTAAGATTGCAGCTTCTCCATGGAAGAAATATGGCTCATTGTCATAAACTATGGCACTCTGACCAGTGGTAACAGCTAACAGCAGAAGCAAGGCTTAAAGTTTTGGAAGTACAGTCTTTCATCTTCATATCTCCTTCTCCTTGGACGCAAGTCATCAGACCTTTATTTGAGAAGTACCCTGCTTGTAGAATAGGAAAACAAAACAAAAGCCCTCCCAAAAAAAAAACAAAAAACCAACCAACCAACCAAACAAACAAACAAACAAACAAAAAACCAACTGAATCTCTGAAAGCACAGTATTCAGGAGAATCTGAACTAACCAGCCCCATCATGTCTCAACCCACCATCAATTTAGAACCATTAGATTGTGTTCCATTTGACTAAGCATGCTGCTCAATGATTCTGTACCACTTCATCCAACCTAATCCTAAAAATACATGTTTTTCCTTTTTTTTCTGTAAGCCATCATTTCTGAAAGCTTCTGTGACAAACTCCTTATTTTGAAGTATGTTTATATACTTTCCTCTGGGTAGCCTGGCTTTTGTTAAAGGTACCATTGCTACAAGCCTAGCAATGAATGAAGAAATGAAATATTTGTCCCCTTATAAATGCATATAGGTCCCCCAAACACTCTTGTGGACTGCTCTTATGGTGATATTGCAAATGCTGGTATAAAAATTTCTCATGCCTTGTATGTTATATATGGAAAATTTCAGGAAAGTGTTACAGAAATGGAAAGGATTACTATAGGGGAATTACAGAACAGACGGAAACAGTTTTTTTGGAACTAGGTACCCCCCCCCTTTTGTACTTTTATCTGATTTTTGTAAACAATTTATCTTTAGAAATAATTAGAAATCTCATAAGAGTTTTTTTTCTATTCTTAATCACATTCATTCATTGTAGTTAAATAGCATCGATGACTCATCTGTGAGACAATGAATTATAGACAATTTGGAACACACTTAAACACTTTTGAAATCTCTCATAACATTATGTTTTTATAACATTAATAACAACTCTAATTTGACATTTATTTGTGAGTAAGCATGATAATATACATTTATAGGAATCAACAGCTATAATTTTTGATTTGCTTCTCCTTCATTCATTAAGTAGAAGTAGCTTCCACTTCTAATTATGAATAATATTTAATCATTTAAATATAATAAATAATTTGTACTATTGAATGTTTTATTTTAATTGTGAAAGTATTAATATTAAATGAAATAGGTCAATTTATATATAATAATACATTACACTATATATAGTTCTATATATAAAGTGTCTGTTCTGTGCTAGTTAGCTGGAATCACTGTTCATTTGATTTTTCCCATGGGAAATCTCCTGAGGATCCTAAAATGTCTGGGCACATGTGGGTGCTTTTCAGTAGTCTTTAGAATGTCAAATGGTGGTCACTTAGAGAATCCATTAAAAGTATTAACCAAATAAAAAGGAGAAATTGTAGTTTGGACAAATAAGGTGGTTGGAAAACAGCATTTCCCATTAAAAACATTTATGCTAAGACTACATAATGATTAACCAGTTTTAATAGAAGAAAAAGGCACAGTAATCAATAGCTAATCTTGCCAAGTGTAGAGACCCATATTTTGTGATCACAGAAGAGGCTTGTGGTGGAATTAGCTAATTGGCATCTGCTAGGAGTGACTGCTGTGTGTAATAGAGTTTGCACGAAATAGATGTTGTTCAGAATATCCCATTAGCAAATGTGACCTTTGGCAAACAATGCTGACCCTCAGATTTTTCATCAGTAGATGGAGAGATTGGATCAATACACTTCAAACCCAAAAGCTCCACAGTTTTCTCCGGTGTTTCCAGGCTTCCCACTCCAATAATAACATCCTCATAAATTTTTGAATGGGAAACTTGGATACAGAGAAAATGTTTGTGATATTTAAGAGTAAGACAGACAAGCTTGATAACTGGGGCATAAAATGAGGATTTCTTCCTTTTTGTTTTTTTTTTTTTGTTTTGTTTTTTAAATATACTTAGTTGAGAAGTTCACAATATTGAACATGTTAAAGCTGCATGTAAAATGATCTGAAGTAAAGATACTGGTAGATTATTGTGTTAATGCATTGCTTTAAAAAGATTGAATTGTACATATAATGTTGAATGACAGTTTTACATACAAATGCATTCAAAAATTAAATCTGGGACAAGAGAAAGGTGAAATAAGGAGAATAAGACAAGGAGCTATTCATTGAAGAACGCAAATTCCCTTTGACTAATGAGATTCAGAGCAAATGAGTATATTCTGCACTAAGAGTTTCCTCTCAGCTATGGTTACCATCCCTTCAGAGGCCACCTCAATATTCACAGATGCCTAAGTATAATCTTTTCATTAGACTAGATGACGTTTGAAATCTGGGAAAAGTGTTTGACAGAATTTTGGCACTTTGACATAAGTTTCAATAAAATATAGGCATGTTTATGTGATTAAAAATAAGTGATTTTTCTAGAATCATGGATTTACCTATAAGTTTGATGACTTTGTTTGACAGCTGAGTAATAGACCTTTGTGTAAATGTATCACTTTTATTTTTATCATTTATCCATTGACAGACGTCAAGGCTGTTCTCAAATTCTGGCTAACGTTAACACCAACAATGTACACAATTGAACAAGTATCTGGGCAGTAAGGATAAAGCCTCCTTTGGGTATGTGCTCATGAGTGCTCTTGCTGAATCTTGGGGTAGATGGACTCTTAGCTTCCCGGGGAACTTCCCTTTGCATATACACTATGCTTTTTTCTTTTCTTTCTTTTCTTTCTTTTTTCTTTTTTTTTTAAAAGATATTTTCTTTATTTACATTTCAAATGCTATCCCGAAAGTTCCCTAAACCCTCCCCTGCTTGTGGACGTTGTACATCGTGGTGCGGAGCCTAGTGCGCACCACGATGTACAACGTCCACAAGCAGGGGTATTCTATTTCTGGACTAATATGACTTATCAGTGAGTGCACATCTAGTGACTTCTTTTGTGATTGGGTTACCTCACTAAGGATGATATCCTCCAGATACATCCATTTGCCCAAGAATTTCATAAATTCATTGTTTTTAATAGCTGAGTAGTACTCCATTGTGTAAATGTACCACAGTTTCTGTATCCATTCCTCTATTGAGGGACATCTGGGTTCTTTCCAGCTTCTGGCTATTATAAATAAGGCTGCTATGAACATAGTGGAGCATGTGTCCTTATTACCAGTTGGAAGATCTTCTGGGTATATGCCCAGAAGAGGTATTGCTGGGTCCTCTGGTAGTACTATGTCCAATTTTCTGAGGAACCACCAGACTGATTTCCAGAGTGGTTGTACCAGCTTGCAATCCCACCAGCAATGGAGAGTGTTCCTCTTTTTGCACATCCTCGCCAGCATCTGCTGTCACCTGAATTTTTAATCTTAGCCATTCTGACTGGAGTGAGATGGTATCTCAGGGTTGTTTTGATTTACATTTCCCTGATGTTTAAGAATGTTGAACATTTTTTCAGGTGTTTCTTAGCCATTCGGTTACACTATGCTTTCTGGTTTAATGTTTCTGTGAAATTTCTGCATGTTCGAGCATGTGTGTTTCTGTGTCTTTAAGGGCTTCTCCAGCTTTATATTTGGCTCTTTTGTTTCTGTTTGTTTAGTCCTATTCCAGCATGTTTTTTGTTTTATTTTATTCCTTAGATTCCTGTTGTTTTTTCTAACCGATGACAGAAAAACTGGAGAGGACAAGAGGTGGGCAAAAAGAGAAAGGAGCTGGGAGAGTGAAAACCTATAATCTGAATCTATTGCATGAAAAAAAATTCTGTTTTCAATAAAAGGAAAAAGTGGTGGACTCATATATGACATTTAGAGCTGAAACAATGCCATCCACTAATCATAACGAATGTATTTTGTGTTGCTCATGGTTATATTGGTAAGTTGTCCATATAATATATTGCAGCTTTAATCTGGTGTTAAATAATGCTCAAAGGTTGTAAGTTTTCACTTGTCTTTGTGCCTAAGTCAGCATATACTTGTCTTTCTGTATTAGTCTGAGGTAGTTATCCCCCTTCAATCAACATACCTAGAGTTTCATAATGAAGTGGATTTGTTTCTATTTAAAGCTTTATTTAAATAAACATGCATGTGAGTAAGAAAGGGTTTTGCTAACAGACTTCTGCTTGCTTTCTTTCTTCACAGGCCTTCCCTTCTCACATTTTCCAGTGGCAGTGCAGGGCGAGACCTGATGGAGGAGGTGAGCTTGAGCAAGCTTATCTTCAAGGAGTTAATACTGTTGCTGCTCTAGGCTCAAATGTCTAGCTTGGGGATGTTGAACAAAGGACTAGCAGAACTCAGGTTTTGGAAGAGTGTGCAATGAACAAGTAATAAACCCAAAAGTTAACCCAAGGCTAAATCTAAATCTTACCTTCAAAAAAAAGATCAATCTCTGGAAAACAAATTAAACCGAATTACTTAGAGCTTTACTTCCAGAACAATGCTGATAGGTCTGGTTTTCTTTATGTTTGGAATAGTAATACAGTAATTTCTTGATGCTTTGTGTAGCACCTCTGTTCTTGTAGGGTTTTACATTTGTCTGCTTGCTTATTTTTGCTTAATTTCAGTTATGATATGTGTTTAAGATCAAACTTGTTGATTTCTATGATTGATCTTTAGGTAAATGCATATCAATTTGTTTTGGCATAAATTTTAAGCCAAACAATAATTTACAAATAACTTGGGCAAATGTAATCATGTAAATTAGTTGTTTATATTTTTTTTACAACTGATAAAAAGTATGTATACTTTATTTCATTGAACATACAATTTGGGGTCTGAGTAATTTAGGAACCATCACTTACTTAATTGAAATTCAAATTTTTGAAACACAAATTCTGTCTCCAGAAGTCAGGGAAAGAAAGATGTTATCTTCATCAAACTCTCAGTGGGCATAGCAGTTAGTGGTGCTATGACTTAACTCTTTATCTTTCCAAGTAAATAATAAAGATAAAAGGTTTGTTTTCATGCTGTCTCTAGAAATTTAACACTTGTGGAGATCAGTAGATGATAATTAACACAGAGGCCCACAACCAAACAATGTCAAAGTGTGAGAGACTTTGGCGTTCTTAACACTAAATGGATATCTTTATGAAACCCTTCCACTCAAGGCTCAATGATCTTTGCAGAAGAGGATTCAAAAAGATTGAAAGAGATGTATGAGTCCAAGTGTCATCCAGACACCATAGGAGTGATACCCATATGAGCTCACAGAAACTGTGGCAACACAGCATGTACAAGACCTGTTGTATAGGTTCAAACCAAACAAAATCCCACCACTGAAAAGCAAAGTGGAAATGGGCTCCCACTCCTAAACAAGAAGCCATTTGTAAGCGATAACTACAGGAAAAGTGGAAATCAGTTTCCTCCTGTGGACTGTCACTGATCTACCTATCACATTCTAGGGCAGGCTCTGTGACAACAGCCCATGGTCACCACAAAATGAACTCTATGGGCTTTATGGGGTGAGGAGTGGGTTCTTGTTTTTGCTTCATTTTGGTCTCTCTCTCTCTCTCTCTCTCTCTCTCTCTCCCTCTCTCTTTTGTTATTTTTGTTTTTTGTTTTTGTTTTTTTAACAATTTGGTTGTCTTGATTTTTGTATTTGGGTTTGTTTTTGTTTAAGTATTAGAGACAGAGACAGAGCATGTGTTCGGGTAGGGAGGCAGGGAACATCTGGGGGAGCTAGGGAAGGGGAATATATTGTATGAAAAACTTAAATAAAACCAAGGAATTAAGTGATTATCATTCATATAGAAAATTATCAGGGTTAATATCCAATTATAGTATTCTTCACTTGTTAATGATAAAATGCATACTTAATATTTTTACAATGTTAATGTGATTGGCTTTTTGATCTATATTTGTATGCACTGAGAACTACAAAATTTCATTAGGAAAAAATGGCTTTAATCCTTGAATCCAGATATATGGCAATATAGTAAAGTGATAAGATATACAAGCTTTCAAAATTTCCACCCGGGCTTTCAATTTTATTTAATACATTTTGTCAATATCTCTTCTAAAGTAGAATGATTAGCTGCCTTCTCAGCTGATATCATCAGGAACATTTACAGTCTGAAAAAATATAATTTTGATTTTCCCTGCAGCTGGTTTTAGCTAACTGCTTTCTCTGCAATCAACGTTGGGATGTTATTATCCCATAATCGTTAGCTAAGAATACTACATTTGGACACTTACTGTGCTGCTTTTTTCAGCATGACGACTGTTATTTTACCTTCATGATTCACTTGTAAACATAGATGACAAGGTAATTATAAAGCTGGTCCTTCTGAATGGTGTCTTGCCGAAAGAAAATATGAAAACACTCTCTAGCTTTCTTCTTATGATCACTAATTCTGTCACATGTCATTCTAACCACTTTCAAAATGTCTAACCAAAGAAACCAACATATTTAATATTCTAATTTCTACTTGAATCATAACCTTGATTTTGTTTGTTGCATTGTCTGTGAAAAGAATATAGTATTGACTCATTTCCACTCTGTAAGTATATCTTTAAAATAGACTTTATTCTATTCCCCTTAGACAATATTCAAGATATATCAATTACGAATTAAAGCAGAAGCAGACTGTGTTGGATATATTGGCAGTCTATTAGCCATGCAGTGAGTGATCCTGTAGATGTAGATATCTCTGAAAAGCAGAGATGCAGCAAACATGGAGCTAGAACTAATTTCACAGCCAGTCTGTCCTTTCTCTATGAGGAAGTATGGTGTAAATCTCCTCACCATCTGCTTTCAAACAGAAATTATCTTGAGTATTTGGTATTCACACTTTAATCTTCGGGGCTTTATATCATACCATAGATACTTATGCATATTTAACAAGGCTAAAGATTTTTAAGTATTTCATGGCCTGTATTATACCCACAATACAAGAAAAGACTATGATTCATCTACCCTTCTGTGTCTCCTTATTCCCGCATGCCATGACGGCACCAAGGAAAGAAAGAACAGTTATTCTGAAGAGCAATGGTTTGGGACTTTTCACAGATTTACACTCTGCTACTTTGTCCATCCACAGTTTTCAAGAAATCTTTCTCATTCCGGCTGGCCTCTGCAGCCTCTGAGGTCCACAGACCATTTCTTGATGGAGGGTCATATGAAGAAGTTGCCAATTGAGATCTTGGCAACTGTAGCCACTCTTGACTGAGAAATACGATCTTAAATGTCTGTAATCTTGTTCCTTTTTCTATCTAGACAAGAGTAAATTTTTCAAATCTCTTCTGGGGTTCCCTTTGACTTTTGTGATGCCTTGGTCTTCCAGTTTGATGACCAGTACCTGTGTTATGAAGTTTCAAAATACTTTCAGATATAACTTATAAATAAGTAACCTGATGCATACAATTTGAACAATAAGAATATTAGCAAATGTTTTTATTCAAGTTTTATCTAAAAGATTTCTGTTTCTGCTATACATATACATATACGCACATGTTTAGACTCAAGCTTGGATGGATGGACAAAAAGATATAAGGGATATCTTTGGAAATACCGAGTTGAAAAACTTTTTTTGTTTTCAGGCAATGAAGATTAGAAAGGAGAAGAGGAGTTGAAAGTGACATCGAGGAATGGGCAATATAGATTCAGGAGGGAAAGTGTCCTAGATAAAGAAAAGCATACAGAGTCTCTGTGCAAACGAAGGCTCTGCCCCAAAGATACACAGTCCTCAGCTTCCTTACAGCAGCAGCGTGTTGCTTGTCTGAGTTCCTGATCATATAGCTTCCTCAGATACTATAGATTCTGTAGAACTCCATGAAGAGATATAGCAAAGACACTGAAAAGATGCCAAAAAAGCTCAAAATTCATTTCAAGAAACTGTAGATCTCAGATTTATGTTATATTTCTTCTTCTGTATCCTGAACATTATAAAGAAAAATGAAGAGTTAAATTGCCTAGACTTTTCTTTACTTACCTTTTTTTTTTTCCCCTGCAGGGAAAAAGTTTAAAGGATTGTCGCTAGAATAAGTTAAGGAAAAGAATGTAGAAAGGGTGGCTTAAAAAAAAAAAAAAGAAAAATAGACAACAGTGAAGAAAAGAGAAAGGGGAGCCATTTTAAATGATAAGTCATAATTACAGACATCTGGGATATATGTATATATGCTGTTTTGTGGAATAATTGATCAAGCTTATTAATAAATCTACCATCTCACCTATTTGCCCTGTTTTGTTATAAGAAAACTTAAAATATCTGTAAGTTTGGGGTGTTTGTTCAAGTTAGTCACATGCATTTAATTGGGTTATTGAATTTCTCTCTAGTCCCAGTCCCTCCAAGAAACCTTTAATCTTATTAGTATGCAATGTGAGTTTTTCTTCTGATCTCTTAGATTGTCTTTACTCTTATTGACTTATGCTGAAAACAGTTATAATTTAAACAAATACCATTTCTAATTTAAAGATGTTTCATCTCCCAAGTTTTCAACTTTCAGGGTGATGTAAAAGCTACATGTATTCAGGAGAACTCTTTTAAAATTCTGAATTCATTCTCATAAGTGCTTGAGATCCTGGGCTACAGTAGAAAGCACAACTCCTAGTTAATCAGTAGGTCAAAAAATATGAAGTGAGAAAAAGCTCAATAATTCAACTCATGAGGAAAACACAATTTGAAGGCACTGACATAGCTAACACCTCACATCTGTTCCAACAGTTGTCACCAACAAGAAAGGACACTCTGGGTTTACAGCTTTCTCTGGCTTCTTATGCTGTTATTAGAAGATGATTTCAAAATCCATGCTATATCACCAAGAAAAGCAGTAATTATGTGTTAAAGGCCTTAATGAATCTAGAATGATGGCAAGTAGAACTGGCATTAGGAAAAAAAGATGCATGCGGCCACTCCCTACAGCTAAGAGGAAATAATAATGAGTCAGATGGGGAAACTTTCCTTTTCAGTGTGTCTTTAATTCAGATCCTTCTTCTAAAGATGCAGAAGTTCCCTCTTAGTCTTATTAGCACAGAAGAAGCATAACTTTTGGATGAAAATGATGACTAGCAATATGGACTTTCATTCCTCAGGCTTCGTGGCTTGAGCCTTGGTCTCATCGTCTCACACAGAAAAAAAAAAAAATAACCATGCTGATTCCATAGCAACACAACTAATAAATTTGGGTTTTGTAGGACTCCTTAGTTGTGGGAGCTAAACCAGCAGGTAAAAATTGTTTCATGGAAAAATTATCTCTAAGTCCAATTAAGTCAATAAATGGCACTGGATGGCCTACAATCTGTTTTTATTATATTAAACTAATAGCTGTAATTTAAAGGATCTCTTCATTCAAGCATTTTAGGATGATACTCAGTCAATTTCAAATATCATTAGCAAGTTGGAAATGTCATTAGTTTGGGAGGAGTTAAACAGAAAAGGTCAGTTAAATATTAAATTATAATTTTTTTGGAGGGGGGTCTGGAAACAATCTATTCCTAGTGAGTGCCAAACTATGAATTAATTTGTTAGGAGCCTAAATTTTTTCAAGTTTTATTTTATTACTAGCTATAAAAAAACCTCTCTACTCAATGATAACTTGGTCAGGGAAGAAATAGAGAAAGACATTAAAGACTTTCTGGAATTCAATGAAAGTGTTGACACATCATACCCAAACTTATGGGACACAATGAAAGCAGTGCAAAGAGGAAAATTCATAGCACTAAGTGCCCTGGTAAAGAAACTGGAGAGATGTTACACTAGCAACTTAATAGCATACCTGAGACTTCTAGAACAAAAAGAAGGAAATACTCCCAAAAGGAGTAGACCACAGGAAATAGTCAAACTAATGGAGGAAATCAACCAAATAGGAACAAAGAGAAAAGTACAAAGAATCAACAAAACCAAAAGTTGGTTCTTTGAGAGAATCAACAGGATAGGTAAACCCCTAGCCAAACTAACTAAAGGGACCAGATGCAGTGTCCAAATTAACAAAATCAAAAAATTAAAAGGGAGACATAACAACAGAATCAGAGGAAATTCCAAGCATCATCAGATCTTACTACAAAAGCCTATACTCAACAAAATCTAGATGAAGTGGATGGTTTTCTAGATAGATACCATGTACCAAATTTAAATCAAGAACAGATAAACTAAACAGGCCCATATCCCATAAAGTAATAGAAGAATTCATTAAAAATCTCCCAACAACCAAAAAAAAAAAAAAAAAAAAAAA
>NC_034591.1:7390822-7486174 GCF_900095145.1 Mus pahari
TCCATAAAATAGAAACAGAAGGAACACTAACTAATTCATTCTATGAAGCCACAGTTACTCTGATACCTAAACCACACAATCTCACTTATGATTATTGATGCAAAATACTCAATAAAATTTGTGCAACCCAAATCCAAGAACTCATTCACCACAATCAAGTAGGCTGCGTCCCAGTGATGCAAGGTTGGTTCAATATACAAAATTTCACTAACCTAGTCCACTATATAAACGAATCCAAAGGAAAAAAATCACATGATCATCTCCTTAGATGCAGAAAAAGCATTTGACAAAATACAACACCCATTCATTTAAAAATTATTGGAGAGATCAGGAATTCAAGGCCCATGCCTAAACATAAAAAAAAGAAATTTACTGCATACCAACATCAATATCAATTTAAATGGAGACAGACTTGAAGCAATCCCACCCACTAAAATTGGGGACAAGACAAGAATAGTCACTCTCCCTGTATCTATGTAATATAGTACTAGAAGTGCTATCTAGAACCATAAGACAACAAAAAGAGATCAAGAGGATATAAATTGACAAAGAAGAAATAAAGGTGTCATTATTTGAAGATGATAGGATACTATACATAAGCGACCCCAAAAATTCTACCAGAGAAATTTTCCAGCTGATAAACAACTTCAGCAAAGTGGCCAGAAATAAAATTAACTCAAATAAATCAGTAGCCTTCCTTTATACAAATGATAAACAGGCTTAGAAAGAAATTCGGGAAGCAACTCCCTTCACAATAGCCACAAATAACATAAAATATCTTGCGATAACTCTAACAAAACAAGTGAAAGACCTGTATGACAATAACTTCAAGTCTCTCCAGAAAGATATAGAAGAAGATCTCAGAGTATGGAGAGATTTCCCTTGCTCATGGATTGACAGAATCAACAAAGTAAAAATGGTCATCCTACAACAGGCAATCTTCAGATTCAATGCAATCCACACAACTCTTCAAAGACATCAAAAAAGCAATTCTGAACTTCATCTGGAAAGGCAAAAAAAAAAAAAAAAAAAAACCAGAATAGTAAAAGCAATTCTTAACAATAAAAGAACAGCTGGGAGAATCACCATCCCTGACCTCAAGCTTTACTACAGAGTAATAGTGATAAAAGCTGTTTGGTAAAAATGTATCTATTTTTAAAAACTTGCTTCTATTTTTAATCTAAACTGGACATGATGTTCAATTCTCAACTATCCCATGTACCTACCTGAAACTTCTTTTCATTTTTTGTCTCACTGCTTTTGCTCACTTCCCTATTATGCTAGAATATTTTAATAATTTCTAGGAAGGTTTTTTTTTTTTTTAATTGAGTTCTTCTGCTGTTCCTTCCTGGTTAGACCTCCCCCAAAGAGGTGATTTTATATCCCTGTTGTGCACAAGAATTTCATTGTTTTTTTGTTGTTGTTGTTTGGTTGTTTGGTTGTTTGGTGGTTTGGTTGTTTGTTTGGTTGGTTGGTTTTGCTTTTCTCCAATGCTTTTCTTCTGTTCAGTTTATGACGTCCTATTTCCTTCTGCATCTACAAATTGCATGTTCTTTATCATGTTCATATACTGAGATTTATATAAAAGGAGACCCTTATTTCAGAAAAATTGGGAATCCCATATTGCCGTAACAATATGGCCTTTAGTTCTATTTAAGAACTTTATATAATTCAGGTGCTCTGTTCGTGAAATAGTCTCACCTCTCAACCCTTCTCACCTATTCCCAATTTTTCTAAGTGCTTGCATAATGAATATTTGGCACAATCTTGCTCAAAACTCATAATAATTATATTTGACCTATATACTTACCCAAACGTCTTTTATGCAACATCAGTTATGTGCCATTTTTTCCTGCACTTCATTCATATTTTCCCTGAAATATTCATTCTTTCCTCAGCATAAATGGCAAAACTACAATTGTAGTTAATTCTAATACTTCCTCTGATTAGTGCCCGGAAAGAGATAGAACATGTACATTGCCTAAAACCACTACACAGAACATATATGTTGGACAAATGAACATGCTTCCCAAACAAATGAGTAGAAATGTGGAATGATTATGGCTGAGTACCACATCCACCTCTCTCTCTCTCTCTCTCTCTCTCTCTCTCTCTCTCTCTCTCTCTCTGTGTGTGTGTGTGTGTGTGTGTGTGTGCGTGTTTGTGTGTGAGTGTATTTATTACATGCCTTTTCTCTGCATTATACTCAATACAATATTTTGACAAGCTTATGTAGAATCAATCTACACTTCAACCTAATTCTGTTCTTTTTTATTTTACCACAAATGACCTGTGCTTACTCTCAATAAAAGTAGTTTTTAAACTTGGGGACAAGACCTCTTTNTTTTTTTTTTTTTTTTTTTTTTTTCATCCTGAAGTTCTCATCCAACTAGTGAGGCTTGCATTCTTCTTTGTGGAGTATATGATCCCACTCATATAGCTGATTGCTCAGGAAAAACAAAATAAATGACCATCTTATTTTCAGAAGCTGGTAAATACCTCCATTAAACTCTCTACATAGCATCTCCTAATCCATGTAGAACAAGAGTGCGCTCACCTGAAGTCATCTTTTGTTCATAACTACAGGTGACAGAAAATTCAGTACAACTGAACAAGCATACATCCTGAATGAGTAGGCCAGAGCTAGAATGTACAGTCAGGTTGCAATGGACATAGAATAGAAAGGAAAAGAGGTAAAGATTGGTAATAGAAAAACAATAAGGTAACATATGTCCCAAGAAATTCATGTTAGAATATGATGCCTAATGTAATAATGAAAGAGATTATTAGACTCTTAGGAGGTCATCAAACCATAGAGGTAGTCCTTTAGTGAATGGACTAATGGTGCTTTTGTTGTTCATGCTAATTCTCCAATTGAGGGTGAGTTGTACTTTCTTTGCAAATTTTATACCTGCATACAATAGATTTTGAAATCACTCAAGCCCTACTCATTCCCTAACTCCTTCAATATTCTCCCACATGCCCCCACCTCGAAGCTAATTCATGATTCTCATCTACCCATGAGAATTTGGAACATAGTTGATCTGTCAATGACCTCATCCTTCAAGTCGCTTGCTCTCCCAAAGCTGCCATCTGTCAGTACATCCTCAGCTAATGATGAGGACTCATGAATCCTCTGACTCCTTATGCTAAAGTGTTAATTGTCTTGATCTTGTACAGCGCGTGTGTGGGCAATGACAGCTGCTATGAGTTCCTGATTTTAGAGAGCTTGTCATGTCCAGCAAATACTGTTTTAGACTGTTCCTAGCAACTCTCCAGTTGTTACAATCTTTTTTTTTTTTTTTTTTTTTTTTTTTTTTGAGATGGTTCCTGAGCCTTGGAGAAGAGAATGTGATGTAAATGTCCTGTTTAGGGTTTAGCACTGCACAAACGTTTGTTCTTTGACTAGTTATGGGTTGTGCATTAACTGCTGTACAACACTGACTATCAGTCTTCTTTAATGGCTGGATTAGATGTGAGAACTGGTTATGTAAATGAGGTACCTCCACTCTATTCTCCAGTCTCTATTCTCTTCTGCATGTGCTTGCTTGCTTTTTTCTTGTTTTTATGCGATGAGGTACATTGAGCTCTTGCAAAATCATCCCCACTCAAACTTCCCAACTTCAAAAATGTAAAAAGTGTCAAGGGAAAAACTAAAGAAAATAAGCTTGAATAGGAAAAATATGGCTGTACTGTAACATTATATATACAGACAGAACACATGAATGGCTGAAGTTTGTCAGCTACATCAGTCATATTAACTGTAATGTACTTAAGACACCTATTAAAAGATAAACATTTTAAAATTGGCTCACAGTAAAGTTCAATTTTATTTTGAATGACTGAAACAAACCTAAATCACTGTGATTCTGCTAGACTAGGAATAAAGGAACAGATGTATACCAGAAAAACAACAAAGAAATTATATGGGAAATCCTGGTAACAAAAATGTAAAGTAGGTTAAAGGGCAAAGAGGTATAATGCTTTTAGAATGCTGGCATTTTAAGATACAGTAAAAATATGACACTCTATATGAACTACCTGAGCAACTAACTCTAAGTAGGAAAGGCATCTATTCAATACCAAAAAGGAAGAAAATCCATTAGGATTGGGAGAGTTGAGCACTATTCTATCAGTGAACTACACACACACACACACACATATATATATATATATATATATATATATATATATATACACACACATACATATATATATAGAGTTTGTGATATAATGTTGTTCTGGTAGGATAATAATACAAATGCCTTAGCCTTAAGTTCACAAATATCATGTAAAGCAAACTTATATTTAATTAGTTACGTACCCCACACTTATTTGAAATAATAATATGCCCTGCATATGTTGTGACTACAATGGATTTTTAAAGATAACACAAGTTGAAATGAAAGAAATACTTCATAGAGATTTACTTTTTAAAATAACAGGGCTGAAGTAAGGTTAAGTAGTTACCTTTTATATATTCATTTACTATTCTGGCGGTAGCAGGTGTCTGAAGGTCTAAGGACAACTTACAGGAGTCTGTCGCTTCCCTCTACCCTGTAGTTTCAGAGCAATCCAGTGAGCACTTTATCTGGACACTCTCTTGGGATTTAAGATTTGTCCATCTCCTTTAGTATTACAGGAGAAAGAGAAATTAGGAAATCAAGTTTCAAAGTTTTTGTGAATTTTAATTTAAACACTATAGACACAAATGGCAAAAGTTAGTGATGTCAGAGAAAACTGCATAGCTCCATAATTTTATATCATCTTCTTAAAATTTTGTTTGCATTTTACTTTATTTATTTGGCAGGGCTGTACACATGTGGAGGTCAGAGCACAGCTTGTTGGAATCGATTCATCTCTCCCACCACATGAGTCCAAGGGATTGGATACAAATCATGAGGTTTGCTGGCAAGCTCTTACTTTACCCTCTGAGCTAGCCCCTCATCCCTGTGCTGTATCTTCCTTAACACGATTTTTGCCCACCTTTGGAGTCGTCTTCTTTCCTTAGCAACTGTATCCTCTCCTAAGAAGTGAGAATATAATAAAGTTAGAGACAAGTTTTTCACTGTATGGATTATGATAGGCATTTAGTATACATGTTTCTCTGACAGGGTCAAAAGCAAAATTTGGAAAGTAACAATTTAGGTCAGAGAACAATTATCTTAGTAAAGTGTCTATTTAAAGGAGAATATGATTCATAGACAGTATTATAATGATTCATTATTATTATTATTCAGTAAATAAAAATACCTATTTTACTAACGTTATTTGAAATTGGCAATTCTATTTACTGTATACCAGTTTAATGAGACAAGATAGAAGAAATATCACTGACCCATGATTGCACAAAGCAGATCCAGTCAAATGATGAGATTCTCAATTACTTCAGTTGCTTGAATATAGATACAATAACCCTGTTGATAATAATAGCTACTATTGTAGATCCTGTTGATAATGATAGCTACTATTGTAGATCGTACTAGGGATTTGACAACCTGGCCCAGTCTGTACCTCTGATATCTCTCCTGTTACTATATTACTCAGTGTCAGTTTGCTTACAGTGTATTCTTTTCAACTGCTGAAGCTTTAGTGGCGCATGGTTCTTGAATATTGCCCTAAAGGCTCCTGTGCTAAGGACTCACTACTCAGTCCCTGAGCATATGGGAGGCAGTGAGGTCTTTAAAAAACACAGAATTGTGTAAAGCCTTTCGGCACATGGGGCCATGTCCTTGAGGGGATCTCGAGACTCTGGCATCTCCTCCCAACCCTCTCTCTTTTTCAATCCCTACTCAGCTAGTGGTAGCGACTAGACAATGAAATTGCAAGGTTTCTGAAAAACAGTGATAATTTAATAATATATTAAACACACAGGGATACAATTCGTTTTAAGAAGCAAATAAATAAGCCCCTGCTTTGGTTCCATCACACATTCCTGAAACACGTGCTTCCTGTTCACAGGCACCAGAGCAGAAGAGGCAATTAATCACAGGCTGAAGCCTCCCAATCTGGGAGACAACGAGTTCTCTTATCTCAGGTATTTTGTTAAAGTAAACAATGACTGACTAACACGGGCACCATTTGTTCATTAAACTGTGTGTTTTGTTTTTCAAACAGAATGCGAAATTTTTGTGTGATATTATAAAACTAATTATACTCTCGAATCCGAGAATGTAACATACTTGCTACATCCTTATTTTGGAGTAACCTAATAGGAAAAGAAAAGGAAACAAGACAGAATGAAAGTCATTCTTCTCATATTTGCTCTATTATATATTGTACAATTTTAATGGAAAAATAAGCATGGTTTCTGAGGCAAAGAATAAGTAGAGGCACAGACACAGCCCTGAGGAAATCATGAATTTTCTCCTATTTGTGGAAACTGATGGTTCAACTCTGTCCAAAAAAAACTTCACTATTTTAAAGAGAGAAATTCTATCTAATACACTTATGTAGAAGGCATTTCGATCATAGCTGGACGAATCTGTGGGTTATTTTGGAAAATCATCCCATGTTTTCGTCAGGAGTGACTTCTTTGTGGTTGAGCAGCTGCTTATGACCTTAAACAAAGCAGAAGCTGTGGAATGTCTGCCTGCTCTCTTCGCCGACCTGTGCTTGCCAGTTAACGCACAAAGGAATAGTTTCATGCCACTTGGGACATAGGTATGTTTGGGTTTGGGGAAATAACAGAGCTTTGTCGATTAGTTTTGAACCAGAACAAATAAGCCACAAGAGGGCATATTTTTCTTCATTTTATCACCCTTGTTCAAACGAGGATTACTTGTTTTAGCTATCTTACAGGACCATCTTCACCACTGCCCTAAAAGAATCCACTACCTCACATAGACTGCAAGGAGGAAGGGAGGTTGGGAGGAGGTAACACAAAGGTGATTCTTGCAAGTCTTATATGGAGAAATTATTTTTCCTTAAACTCCTTCCTTGGGGATTGTTTATTGATAAAAGTATATTGTTGCAAATGAAAACAAAGAATCATTTATCTAACTTCAAAATGCCTCTTTCAGCAGCATCCATGTGGACTCCCATGTCAAGTATGGAAACCTTTTCAACTTCTAGTAAATTTCAAAGTCAAGGAGGTTTTTCTTTTCTGAGGTCTCAGGATTTGTGCCAAAGGGGTTGGGCTGTGTTTTTATTTTTATTTTGAAACACATTCCTGTTGAATTTAATTATTCACCACACCCCAGCCCAGCTAAGTAAATATAACCCTAAGATGCTGGCTTGGAAAGTCTTGAAAAATAGCTGATTATTTTTTTTTAAAGACTCTATAGTATAGTGCAACATTCCAGACAGGGTATCAGGGCAGGAACCTGAGAGAGTTGAGCATTCATTCCCTCTCCCTTGGCTCTGGTCTCCTCATTGGATGATTTCTCACTAGGCGGTCTTTGAGGTTGCTCCTACTGTGAAAGTGTGTGATTATTCATAGTACAAAAAAAGCTCAGAGTGAAGACTTAACATGAGGTTCAGATATCACTGCATTCCAATTGAGTAATCATAAATTATCTACTGTCCATATCTCATAATGGGAAGCAGTTGTGTTCTCCCATAATTAATATGTAAAAGATAAAAGTTAGATATGCTATTTTCAACCACTAGCTAAGTATACCTAGTGGTTTGATGCAGTAAAAAATATAATAAACTAAAAATGAGTGAATTTTTATGATTAAATGAAATAATGTATGGGGGGGTTCTGAATGCTTATAAGGAGAAATTCCTTATAGAAGATAAAGTATGTAAGCCACTTTAAACTCATGGTATCACTTATTCTAATTAAATATGGATTATCATATGCCCCAGTTTCAGGCTTATCTTTCTGTACTGATGTGTTAATATGCAAAAGAACATCCCTAAAGCAGTGTTTGTTGTAATTTTTATGTGTGCTCATGCTAGAACAAGTTTTTACACTTGTTTTTACTTTTTTTTTTTTTTTTTTTGTCTCTGGCATAAATTTTTCAACATCTTTTCCATTCCCTTTTCTTTCAAAAAATCACTGAAGTTCTATTTGTTTGGGGAACTTTGCTACAGGGAAATAAGACAGTAGATTTCATGAGAAGAGTCACAGTCTAGTAGCTTGTCCTGAGAACACTTCCCAACTATGAGATCCAGTTAGGCTGAAGTTCTGAACCCAGTAATTATCTTCTGCATGTCTCTGTGCAGCAGGATTCGCCATATGCAATTTACTTAAACAGTTTTTTTTTAAATACTTGAAAAATATGTATTTTCTCTACCCAACATTTTTCCCCCAGTCTGAAGCATACACACTAGAGGCAATTAGATACTTCTAAATGATGATGTATATTTTTCCATTCTAACTAAGAATTGCTTGTTTATCCTAAATAGTAATCCCCAGGCACAACTTAAACTGCACAATGAACCTTAGATTTTAGCAAAACAATGTGACTCCCCCTATTCTAAGTGTCACTGCAAGAATTCAGATAGTGTATAGTTCCATAGGACAAGAAACCAGTTTCTTTTGATGACAATAATCTCAGCGTCCTGGAGTTTTGAAAGCCACCCTAGTGGGATACAGTACAGTTAACAAACATTCCAGTGGGAAAAGGTCAGCAATTGAGTATTTCCATCTAAAACACTGTTTACATCAATGTATCCACACCCACAGATTGCTGAACACCTATCACATTTAGGACATTCTAGTTAAGAACTCCGAATCTCAGTACACTACAGACACAGCTGAGACCATTCATCATAATTTGGGACTGTGCAGTTGATTCTGCCGGCTTCATGCTCAGAGTAATTAAAAGGAAAGAAAGCACGGAACCCACGTCCCAGATGTTCTTTTCTCATGGTGCATGCAGAAGGCTCCAGCAAATTCAGCCTAAATTTGGAGTGAGGGTACTTTAAACAGTTCAGTGCTAATTTCTGAGCATCATATTAGGGTCTAGGGAAATAAACACACAAACAACCAGCATGTTGTATTGCGTGCAGGCACATGCCTAACTAATTATGATATAACATGAAAAGGGTTTCTAATAATACTGAAATCAAAGTGCTTTAGGAAAACAGGAGGGAATGATTAATGCTGTAGGGGCTTTGTGGAAAGTTGAAATGGTGGCAATGAGGAAGTGTCCTTAGTGTATCCTTATTGTAAGGGTACTAAACTGCATGATTTAGAGTAAAGGGGGGAAATCAAGAGTTAACAGCAATTCTAGCTAACCATCATATTCTAGCTAATAAACTGAGAAAATATTCAAGAATTAATGAACAACTCTTTAAAGTAGAGAATTCACCATGAATCCTCCCTGTGAAAAAGCACAAAGCTCTGCTGTGGGAGTTAAAAAGAGGTATTGGGTACTTAAACGTAGTTTGAATTGTTGATGAATAGTTAATAATGTAAGCAAATAAAACAATGCAAAACTAGAGGCTAATGCCAAACACACTAAAGTTATGGTTAATTATGAAAGGAACAGCACACTGACAGGGACAGTTGAAGAAGAAGTTACTATGGGTTGAGATGGTCTGTGAAGATTTCAGTTTTCCTATGTGCAAAGAGAAAAATTATGGGGTTGGTTGGTGACAGGCAAAATCAAAGTTATGGAGATCGGCAGCATGGGACCCAGTACAGAAACTTGGTCAGAGTCAGGAAACTTAAGCCCCTTATTAGGATGACTCTACCAACAGCCACCTACAATGTGAAGTGACTCAGTGTCTGTGGTTGCCTGTTTTCTGGACTGGAAGGAGGCGGCTGAATTAAGTGTTTCTTTCACACCCTTCAGTTCTTCCATCATTTTATCCTTGTCTTCTGACCACCCACAACTACCGGACAGATCCGCTGTCATTTTCGAAGGTTGCATGGGAACCTTGAAGCTTCTATGTTGAAACCCATCACACACTCAGGAACACCCGGCTGTTTGGTTTCTACAGGAGCAATTCAAGAGAGTTTTGTGTGGCAACCTAGGTTATGGTTAGCAGTAGAATTTGCCACGATGCTATCTACAAGACTTAATTGTACAGGTCCTTTCGTTGTCTTTATGGATGGCTCTACGTTAGCCTGTGAATTTTGAGAAATTCATCAAAGTAAGCTATTTATACAGGATTTTCTTTGTATCTCCCCTTCAAACTGGGGAATATTACTTTCCACAAAATATGCCCGGAGTTTGTGCTCCTATTCCTTCTTATTATTCTTGCTGTGTGATTAAAGTTTGTAAATCTCTCTCTCTCTCTCTCTCTCTCTCTCTCTCTCTCTCTCTCTCTCTCTCTCTCTTTTCGTGTGTGTGTGTGTGTGTGCGAGAGAGAGAGAGAGAGAGAGAGAGAGAGAGAGAGAGAGAGAGAGAGAGAGAGAGAGAGAGATCGCCCCCATCTCAGGCCGGGTGAAGACTCCATGTTGCAATGCTTCCACCTGGACCTTCAGCGTTGTCAGTCACTGAGGAGGACTAATTCCTGGTCCTGTTACTCAACCCTTCAGGCTCACTAACTGCAGACAGAAGTTTTACAAAGAAACACCTGTACTCTTCCAAGGCAATTGGAATTTTTAAGATGGCAATTGCTCCTGCCTGAGGTCCTTGGAGTACTTTTTGAAAATGAAGGGAATACACAGGTTCCTAAATTACCCAGGCCCAGACGAAGACGTCACAGGCTGTTTTTACTGATGGACAGATACCTCATCCTCCCCCAAACACTCATAGATCCGGCCGGAACTACCTCCAAACCCACCCTGGACAGCGCGACTAAGACAGGGAAGGTTTGCTCCCTCTGAGGGATTGCCAGCACATCAGAAGGGGCCGGGAGCTGGGGGAGGAGATTGGAGGGAGAGGTAATCCCTGGCGTTTTGAGCATCCCCTTTTTAGAAAGACGGAGTCTCTCCCAGGACAGCTGCTGCGGTCACACCACAAACTTAAAAGCCGCCCTCCTGCTTGGAGCGTGCCTTTCCTCACCACGCTCGCTGGCCTAAGCGCCAACTGGTGGGTCGCTGTCCGAGAGAGAGGCGCTGCGCTCAGGGGACAGGAGCGCCCCCTGCCTCCCCGCCTGGCCGTAGCCGCGGCCTCGTTGCTCTGCCAGGGCCGCCAGTGTTCTGTGGTTCAGCCCGGACTGCCGCTCCAAAGAACTCGCGCCTGTGCCGGCGGTCGCCATCCTCTTGGCTTCCTCCGGCTGTACTTTCCTCTCTCCTGAGCCTGCGACCTAAGGAAAAGAAAAGCGACAAGAGTTGCTTGCAGGAAGGTAAGACTGTGTTCGGATCACCTGCTATTCCATGGGAGGGTGCTCTAGCGACTTAATGTTAATCAGGGATGCGGGGGTCACGGTGGATCCCAAGTGATAATCCGTAGAGACTGGGGTGTTGGAGACCTTTGCCAAGTTTGAGAAGGCGCTGGAGAGCGCACGGGATGCGGAGACCGGGGTGGAGATCCTATGAACTCCGCTCCGGAGATTGTGCGACAAATGGGGCGCAGTGCCACCTTGTCACTGTGTTTCAGAATCTCATTTCGAAGTCCCGCCAGCCTGAGCCGCCAAAAGTTTGCTTCCTGGGGCGCCCTGCTCAAGAACTCTGTTCTGTCCCTGGATGCCAGCTTTCTAGACCCCTCCCTAGCTTGGATAGCCAAGGGAGTTTAAGGAAATACTTTCAGACTCCCAATTACAGGTTCATTTGGAGCCGCGATGGTGGGGAGGTCCCGGGTGAATTAAGCAAAGTGCAACTGCGCCCAGCTCGCCCCTTTTCTATTTAAGCTGGAGACACAGTAGATGAGAGAGAAGTTGTTGTTTTGGTTGTGGGAAATTGAGTTACGATGTTCCTTTTTTTTCTTGCAAAGGAATCGCGACTAGCGCTCGCATGGAAATGCGCATCCTTCTTGCTGGGGCGGGTGGGTAGGTGGGGTGGAAGGATTTGAAGTCAGACACTAGCCTCTGGGAGCTTGTTGTCTGTGAAGTGAAGTTGTGTTTAAGTGTTCAGGAGCTAGGGAAGCCTCTGTGGCCCCAGACATGAACCCCACTGGGCACTTGACCCCAAGGACGCTGTCGACTGTCCCTCTTGCTCACCGTAGCTAACTGCCCTGGCAGCCTCAGAAGAGCTGTTTTCGGAACTGATATTCCTTTCTTGGTGACTTGTGCTCAACCCCATGGCTTTGCTTAAGTCCCAGTGCTAGGAGGGAGGGACTTGACAGGAGGAGGAGACATCCCTGCGCTGTGGCAAGGCTATCTGGAATGTGGGGGACTGAATTGTAGATAGCCCTGGCAGCTGGCGACGCTGACCTCAGGCATTAGGTATTAAGGATGTCAGAATTAAATTGGCAAACTTTTCACCGTTTAGTGTCAATCTCTAATAAAATGCAGTATCCCTACATGGACTCCTCTTTCTCCACCCAAACCATTTACATCACATGCCTCTCTAACCGGGAACTCCTATTTGGACCAGAAAAAGAACAGTAAATACCAGGAATGGGAAAGGACCTAAACTCTCAAGTTCCAGGGTGTGTGTGTGTGGGGGGGGTGGGAGTGGGGGGTGGAACTCTTTAATATTTAATATTGGGAAGATGGAGAAATCAACCTGGAGAAAAAAGATTACATGTGCATAAAGGAGATGTTAAGAGCCCCCTACCCCAGTGCTTTTGTGTAACCCATGGCAACTGCAGGAGTAAGGGCAATCAGAGTCTTTGGCATGTGGAAAGAAAAATGTGAAGGATAAGGAAGGGAGGGAGGTTTCTGTCATCACTCTGTGGAAGCCTTCAGCCCTCCCTCTTTTTCTAAAGCCAGAAGATGAGCAGGGAGGATCAAAACTGGGAGTGATTGTCCACACCCATCAGTTGCTTTAGCCTCCTGTAGTTTTTGGAGTCCTGGCCAGTGACAGGCAGGCTAAGTGATGGTCCAGGTCAGGAGATGGGAACAGACCTTGGCCCTTAAAAAGAAAGGCCAGGAAGTGATATGTGATGAGATAAGGCGAGGCTCAGGAGGGAGCTGAGAGATAATTAAATGGTACCGATTCAAACTGCCAAAATTTCACATGGAATTTACCCACTTATGAAATGGAAAATTGCTGGAGAAGGGAAGTGACATTTATCAAACACCCATTGTGTCCTTGTGCTTTGTATAGTGTTTTAATACTCTTGGAATTGTGTAAGTGTTCTCTGGATGATTAAAAAGGAGAAATTAGGTATTGTTCCATTTGGCTTTTATGTCAGTTGTAACCAATCATAATTCTTAAAAATTACATCGATAAGAGTATATATTAAATCCCCACTTTGTTCATTTTAGAGGCAACAACAATGAGCCAACATGGTATTGATTTGTGTGGGCAAATATATGTTGCAAGGGGTAGGGCTGCTGCAGGGTCATTTACTAGGGTGTGGGTCGATCTCTTTCAGGAACCTATAATAGCTTCCCATGACTGTAAGGGAACTTTTTGAAGGCCTCTATTAACAACCATTTATATTTCAAGAGCATTAAATAAATTAGTTGAAGACAGCATAAGTCATCTCTAGACCTATAAAGTTTATAAGAGTAAAATTCCAAACATACACACACAGAATATTCTAGAAATTACAATGGCTTCAATGGTTCTATTAAATGAAAAAAAAAATAGCTATCCTCATCCACCAGCAAGTCTGAGGTTGAGAACACCTATTTTTATGAAGGTTTCCTCTGTCCCATGACCTACACAGGGTAGTCTTCATATTTGACACCACTGTGTTACCTTCACAAGGTCTCCTGCTCCTTAGAAAGAAGAATAAAGGTTCAACTCCAGGGACCTTCATTCAGCTTTCTGAGGGAAAAGTCTGCTGAAAAAATGTCTGTCAATGCGAATGTCTATTTAAGATGAGTAGAAATTCTAGGTGGAATGATAGAAAAATAATTACTGCCATTTTCCTTTCCCATGTACAGAACTGCTTTCATAAGCAAATTTTACTTAGTGAGCTTGTTGTACGTTTTGGAGGGGAAAGTTGCACAGAGATATACTGATTGTATTATTATTATTATTATTATTATTATTATTATTATTATTATTATTATTTTGTTGTTGTTGTTGTTGTTGTTGTTGTTGTTGTTGTTATAGGTCTTTTACTTTGTGTGCAGGGCTGCTTGTGTCAGAGTATTATCAATGACAAGGCCAAGCAAGTTTCTCTGCCATAGGTTTGAACAGGAGTCACCAGCAAGCTTCACCATTTCCTTATCTTCTCTTTCATATAGGGAGATGCTCCAATTGTACTTGAAGTAAAATTAATTTAGATTTTACTTTTCATATGACTCATTGCATGGACAGGGCATATTAACTGTCATAGAGTTTGCAGAAATTACCAGGTGTCGCAGTAGATAACTTCTAGGACTAGCACCATTTCATGGCCTAGCCATTCCTTTAGAATCGCTGGGCTAAGGTTCTGTCACATTCTTATGGATGTGGACTATCTTATTTCAATGGACCACTCTTTCCGGTACTAGTAGTAGCATATCTTAGCATGTTTATAACACCTTCATTATTTTGGGGTGTACTGGCTAGCTTTGTGTCAACTTGACACAGCTGGAGTTATCACAGAGAAAGGAGCTTCAGTTGGGGAAATGCCTCCATGAGATCCAGCTGTAAGGCATTTTCTCAATTAGTGATCAAGGGGGGAGAGCACCTTGTGGGTGGTGCCATCTCTGGGCTGGTAGTCTTGGGTTCTATAAGAGAGCAGGCTGAGCAAGCCAGGAGAGGCAAGCCAGTAAAGAACATCCCTTCATGGCTTCTGCATCAGCTCCTACTTTCTGACCTGCTTGAGTTCCAGTCCTGCATCCTTTGGTGATCAACAGCAATGTGGAAATGTAAGCCAAATAAACCCTTTCCTCCCCAACTTGCTTCTTGGTCATATGTTTGTGCAGGAATAGAAACCCTGACTAAGACATGGGGTAAACAGAAGTTGACTAAAATTTGCTTCTCCATTTTAAGGCTTAATACTTTAATGACACAGTCTTTGGAAATAATACATTTAACTTAATACTTTATTTAATAAACAAGAGTAGCAAAAGATCTGTTTTGGTAGTATTTTATTATCACTATAAATACACGGAGCTACATAAAGTTCCAAAGTAAGGTTTAAAGGTCTTTGATTCTTCCATATCACCAGCCTTGAGATGAAAACAAAGTAAGAAGTCAAATTTAGGGAATATGGAGCAATAATAATCATGATGATTGATACTTGGCAGTATTTGGTGACCATGGTTGTACACACATCACAATTTGGGTTTTTAAAACTTCCCTTCCTCTAGGAAACTGTGGACAAATCCTCCCTTACCTTTGTGTTTTTGAAGTTCTGTTCCTATTATAGTCAGATAATTCAATAGTTTTTCTGTATAGGATGTTTCTAATTACTGACTAGACTGTAAGAATCTGAAGGGTAATAATTTATCTTCTCTTAACTTTTAATACATTTAGTTAATACAGTACAGAGCATATACCACAAACTATTGAAATCTAATTAATCTATTAATAATATTTTAAATATCTATAATATTCACAAAATAACATATTAAATGACTCTAGGTTCAGACTTTATTTTCTGAATTATAGCAAGGAGAAATTTTCTCATATCTGAAATTACACTTTCACATTAAAAAATGTTTAGAAGCTAAGAGTTTGGTGATAACAAGGTGCATAATTATCACATAGGAAGGGCACATAATAAAAGAGTTATTTTGTACTACAAAAATTACCAAATTCTTGGATTTTTTGCAAGAACAATTTTTGCAAGAACAAGGAAGAATTTAAACTGTAATCTGGGGACATATTAGCTTAAATTGTAATCAACCAAATACTTAGAAAAAAATTCAGTAAAATAGATTTGTTGTAAACAAGCCAGGCGACAGTGGTACATGCCTTTAATCCCAGCACTTGAGAGGCAGAGGCAGGCAGATTTCTGAGTTTGAAGCCAGCCTGGTCTACAAAGTGAGTTCCAGAACAGCCAGGACTACATAGAGAAACCCTGTCTCAAAAAAAAAAACAAAAAACAAAAAACAAAAACAAAAACAAAAACAAACAAAAAACAAAACAAAAAATTGTTGTAAATAAAAAAATATAAGCAGCCACAACACTTTTAAGTTATATTGAATTCTGGTAATAAAAGAGAGATTATGTATATATTAAAATGTGAAGCTCTTTTTAATTATTCTGATCCGTCACTATCATTATTTGATCATGCATTTTCACATAAATGCTTAAGTTGTAGCATTTTAACCAGGGATTTTTCAAGCAGGTTACTAATCTTCTATTAGTAAATGCATTCAGTGTGTTCACTCAAATGCAGCACTCCATAAGAGATGCATACAAGCCTTAATCTGGCAGGAATGAGTAAAGCAAAGTGTGAAGTGATTCATTGACCCGGGAAGTCTTACCTGGATGAACCTGAATCTTCCCACAGGAACCATCTTTTGTGTCACCTTCTGCTTTGGAAAAGAGAAACAAATTCCTTTTTACATCCTTTGTTCTGGAGAGATTTAGCCTACTAACTTTAAAACCAAATATTTCAATAATTAATGTCATGTAACATTTTCACAGGCATATCAAAAGAAAGTGGAAATGTTATCTTAGTTAATCAAAATTAATCTGAATGGAACTATGAATCCTAATGTAGTAAGCCAATAAAGCACACACATTTGCATGAACAGGCATATACATACACCAAACAGACAAACAACACTAAATTATTCAGGTTCTTAAAATAAAGACAGTAAAATTACTTGTGTGGTAAATAATGTTGTATTAATATATATGAAAATGTCATTGATAACTTACCATTAGGAGACTGATATTTTTTGTTTCATAATTGAGTCATACACTTCACCGTTCCTTCTCTTTAGTCTCTTAAATACATTGAACAGAGTGCAAGGATTATGGTGCTCTGCTAATCCAGATGATCTTTCCAACTGCCATTTAAGTAAATAAACTAAGTACATGTAACTTCAACTATACTGCATAGAAGCTACAATAGAATCTTTCTCAGTAAAGATTCTCAATCTGGACTTAATATAATAAAAACTGAGAATTAGCATAGGTCAGAAATTTATCTTTAGCATGTATGAAATATTAAAAATGGGACTCAGAGAAGAGCATCCTACTAAGTTCATTTTAAAGCAGTCCCTTGAAAGCTGTTCTCACACAATCTCAAAAATATGGTTGCCTAAACAAGACCTGCATGATGGCACTACAACTGACATGCCAACATAGACTGGTGATATTTCCTGTGTCCCCACTTATTGATGAAGAACTACAGGTAATCACTGACTGCTGAGAAAAGGAGAGTATGTTTTCTCAAAAGTTTGAAAGTTCCCTGTTGAGTTACCCAACCCAATTCGTCACCCCTGAACATATAGGCCTACAAGCAGCAGTAAGTGACTGAGTGAGTTGTATATGTGACTGTGGGCATTTGTGTATACGTGTTTAAGAATAATTAAATCATGTGTGTGAGATGGCACAGAGAAAGTGGGAGCTGGAACAGGGAAGCGAAAAGGTAGAAATAATACAAATAGAGTACACATGTATGAAATTCTCAAATATTAAAAAGACACAGCTGTATCCATGTGTAAGGATGGATTGATCTCAAAGTAAATCTACACAATCTATATTTTATGTCATATATCATGTATAAAACTAGCTTAAGGTTTTTCTTTCTTTTTATCCCTATCATAAAAAATAGTCTATAAGTATTTAATTCAGGTATTATGAAGTTTGGTACTTATTATTATTGTTTTTCCCAGGAAATATTTATTACTCATATATACAGTAAATAATCTATGGAACTAATATGTGTTCTAAGAGGCATTAAAATTTTTTAAGAAATAATATTCTTATTAAGGATAGCACTTTTATATGTGGGAGCAATATAATTTATTTCAAAGATAGTTGGGGCTCCAATTTCTCCTGTAATTGTAATAATAACTTCTAGATGAGGAAAAATTATACTAATTCAGGTTGTCTTGTTGAAATAACATGTATAGTTTTAGAAAGTTTCTAAAATTCTTGTTTACACAATTTTCATTGCAGAAATGTTTCAGAATCATCAATTTAAAATGGATAAGGGATAGAAAGCAAAATGAAGAAAAGCCAGTGTACACTGTAGAGCATGCCGAAAACGTGGGTGGGTTGTAGAGCAACTGCTCTACCTTCTGAGTGTTTCTATGATCTCAAATTCTATAGAATCATGATTATAGCATATACTAAAAGGGCATACTGAAGGTGAACCATTTTCTGACCAACAGGTTTAAGAGTTTTGTTTATTTAGTCATTCATTCATGCATGCGCTCATTCATTTGCTATTCATGTTATATGTATGTGCATGAGAGTTCTGTCTGTATGTATGCCAATGCAGGTGTTATATGTGTGTGCCAAGGAGGTCAGGGGAAATCACCAAACACCCACAGTTACATATGGCTGGGAACTACTACGTGGGTCCTGGAAATCAAATATGGGTTTTCTGCAAGAGCATCAAGTACTCTAAATGACTGAGCCATCTCTCAAGCTCCAAGACCATGTAACTGAATACTTGATTTCTTTCTCTAATTGAGGGGACACTATTAATGGCACTAGTTTGTTAATAATAAAGATAAATAAATCTGATCATTATAAATACAAATACTGAGAATTAGCTATCCTTATAATTACTTCCTTTTCAAAGCAATATTGAATGCCAAATTACCAAAATCTTATGATTCACTTTATTGTAATTTGTCATATAAATAATGCTTTATATTAGCAATCAATGAATTAATCTTATGTGTTTTAAGGCATGTTTTCTCCCTGTATCTCTGCTGCTTACTGATATTGCTAAGATCTATCATCACTGCCAGATGTCTTTAATTCTAGATAAAGCTTAGCCATTCAAAATTCTTATCAAAGTGACTGTATAAATATTTATATTTTTTGGTTTTCTTCTTTCAACTTCAGGGAATGCACCTTGTCAAATACTTTACAGATTATTATCTACGGCATGATTATATTAATGTTAAAGAATTCCTAGGGATTTCCTTTCCATAAACCTTTCCAGAATCAAAGATGTATTTGTATTCATAACAATGAAGAGGGGACAAAAAAGAGGGCTGCCACCTTCCACTGCATCAACTATATTTATTATTCAAAATACATATGTGCATTATATATATATGCTTTTATATATTTGCAAATCATACAAATTAATATTATACATTTCACATATCTATATGCATGTTCACATTCATTCATTTACCTCTAAATATAAGTGTTCCTTTTTTTCTTTATTTCTTTCTCTAAGGAAAGAGGTTCATATATAAAATTTCACTATTTCTCACAATGTTCTGTCTACATTTGATACATTTACTATTTTGTTGTTGGTTTACATTTTGTTTTAATGTGTGTCTTTTGAAGAATTGGCTGTGTTTTCAAATACATTTGGTGGCATATACCTGTAATCTCAGCCAGTTGAGAGGTCATGGGAGGAGGCTGGTCAATCTTGAGGCTGACCTGGGCAAATCTTGAGGCTGACCTGGGCAAGGTATTAACAGGACATTGTTTCAAAAATACAAAGTGCTTGTGTGAGGCCATAAATTCAACTGCTAGAATCACTAAGCAAGCAAATGAATAACAACAAACAAACACAAACCTGGATCATTGATTTTTAAGAAGCTTTCTTTACAGTTGAGCCACAAGTGCTGTCATTTTCTATTTTCTGCTGTTTTCCCATTTGCTCCTGGCTGTTACCTTATATGCAGAATTGTTTAGTGATGGCTTGCTTTACAGTCTCTATTGAACTTGCTTTCAACTAAGGCAATTGTTGAAAATTTAGTATTTCTTTCCCCATCCCCTGACTTCTGTTTTTAGTTTACATGAGTCATACACAAGAACTTTTTGGAAAGAGTCTGTTGAACTGGTTGTAGATGACTAAGCACCTACATTTGGTGACAGCCACCATATTCCTTGGATGATAAAACTTGTGAAAAAGAGTGATATCCAAAAGACTAATATGCTTTGGACTCTCAGTGGAGTCTTAGATTCAGGACTTCCAGAGAGAGAGAGAGAGAGAGAGAGAGAGAGAGAGAGAGAGAGAGAGAGAGAAACTTTCTTAAAATGTAATCACGTCTGGAACCCTAGCACATAGCACCTGTAGGCAGGAGGATTAGAAGGTCAGTGCTAACCTTGGCTGTATTGTGAATTCAAGGCCAGTTAGGCTCATGATACTGTGTATCAAAAAAACAACCAAAGGAAAGTGGTCTGATCTATGATAATTTACTTCCGTCAAAAAGAGGATGAAACAATATAATATTTTGATCAAAGTTTCTTCAGTGTTTATTTAATTTCAATAATGGAGACATGTTTAATTTGTATTTTGCATAAATCATTATGCTGTTTCTCTTATCTCCTATCAACTTATGCTGAAGCAATGGATGGTTTCTGAACTAAATTATAACCCAATTTTTATTTTAAAAATATTCTTATAAATGAAAACAATAATTTCAAATATTACCTCTCTTGACATTTGACCTTCTAACTTTGCCTTTTGTTACGTTTCCATCTACAACCTACTCCGTGCCAGTAAATAGCAAAAGTAGACAGGGTTCTGCATGCAAAACTCTCTGCATGCACGATAAAAGACTGTAACACACACAACTTCCATCTTCAACTTAATTCAAATCAAAGAGCTTGTGTTCCGTTTGAAGTTAGGGCTGTTATCACCTGTGAAGTAGCTGTTGCATCGATGGCAGACATACAGATGAGCAAATGACATCTCCCTTTCTTGGCTCAATTCATATTTTGCAGAGCTGTGGGGATTGTTGTCTTAGACTTCTCTGTGATGAGGTTTGGCAGAGAACATTCATTGTTCAGGTTTTAAAAAGGGCAGGATTTTGGCAGGAATAACTTGCGTAGAAAAGGAATGTTCTGCTTACACATGTGCACTCAATAAACTTTCAGAGAGCTTGGGCTAACACACTCGGGGTTTGCTTACTCCACCCTCCACCTAGGCTGTGTATCCTGATTGCTTGAAAGCCTTCTTTAGTTGTACTCCTATCAACACACTTCTTTTCATATTTCAGGAAATCATAATTTTATTCATATTTCAGAAGTTATAATGAATAGCTATTTCATACCTTGTTCGCTTTCACTCCAGAGTTATTAAAATAACAACTGCATTCAGGTTTCCTCTCCCCTAGTTGTTAGGAATCACAGAGTCATGATGCCATGACAACCAACAATGATCTTTTCGAATAACTATAATCCTCTGTTATTTCCAGTTGTAAGAAATAAGGATATTGAGTTACCATCAGTGTCTGGTATACAAGTAATCTATCTATCTATCTATCTATCTATCTATCTATCTATCTATCTATCTATCTATCTATCTATAAAGAATGCCCACTTACATGTGTGCATTTAGATAAGTATCAGGATGAGCAAACACAATCTTGTACATTTTCCAAGTCAATAAACAACACTAGCCAATGTCAGCCTCTTTGGCCAGACACTTAAGCCAAGGATGCCTGTACATTTTCCACATGTAACTTTTGCTGCAGTTGTTTCTGCTTCCACTTGGAATGATTTTTGTTTTCTTTTGTTGCCAGCAATGAACCCTGCCCTCATCTAAAGGCTCCTTCCATGCTGACCCTGAACCTATGTCCACTCATATTCAAAATCGTCTTGTCTGAAGAAGTAATTTTCACTTAACACTTATTCGCCTTTTCAGAAGATAATTCTGAAAACTTTATATGCCCCATACAGGGGAATGCCAGGGCCAAGAAGTGGGAGTGGGTGGGTAGGGGAGCAGGGCAGGGGAGTATATAGTGGACTTTCAGGATAGCATTTGAAATGAAAATGAAGAAAATATCTAATAAATAATTTCAAAAAAATGAAAGAGAAAAAAAAAGACGATAATTCTACCCCTTTCACTTGTTCCAAAATGATAGAGTGACTCCTCTAGATAAGCACACAATGGTGGCTTATTTTATATTCTCCCTCCATCATCTTGTCAGGATTTCCCATAGCATGGGCATGAAAGACTCACAGTCTCACTTATTCATACTGAAGGTGGTCCATTGGTAATCTACTGCCTTTTCTTTATTTCATTTTATGACCATTTGAGTATGAAGTGCATCACAAAACTTAGTTTATAATATAGTACTTCATCACAAAGTTTATCCCACACATATATTCCCCATGTATCTTATACTTTTGCAGCCCATCTGTCTTGAACTCTTATCTTTATTTTAAGAAATATTTATTGAGTGAATGTGTGCAATATATTGGGCACTGTGTGAGAGTCACTAATTGAATAAAATGAAAACCATAGCTTGTGTCTTTAGGTAGATATTCACTACTATGGATCAAGTCAAACTTCTCTATTAAATCCAGCAAATAGGTTACATCTTTTGGACTCTTCAGCCAAATTCAGTTCCATAGACTTCCAAAACATTGCTGATGACTTACAATGTTTTTTATTATACTCTAGAACTAGATAGTAAGACCCTATTGCCGAAGACATGACATACATAGGACACAGAACATAGATAAATCTACCTGACAGTCAACTTAAAGCTTCACCAGTACTGGCTAGTGTTTATAGTGCTAGAAGGTGCTCTATAAACTAAAAGAGCAGGAAAGTAAGCAGAAATCAAATCCCGTTATGAAGTGTTATCTAAAATAACAACATACGTACAAGATACAGCCACCCACCAGTAACATAACTGTAGAGAGATTAACCAACCATTTTTAACAATTAGATTTAAGGTCCACTCCATGTGAAGGAACTTATAAATGCTTTGTTAGTGAGGCCAATCCTGGAACCTGAGGCTACTTAGTCATGGGTTCAGAGGATAACGTACTACTATTATTCTGCTAAATAAATATAGAAATAAAGGTGCTCAAAATGTTAAATCTATAGATCAGTACATTGCTCAGCTCCCAGCAAAGTAGTTCTATGCCTATTCTTTAATTTTGCCTTCTTTTACCTTATCCTCTACTGTGAGTCATGAAGAGACTATGTCCAGAGATTTTTCCCCTCGTGCTGGATTATTTTGGGTCCCAAATCTTTCACAAAAGCACCACAAACTTTCAACTCATCATCTGAGATTAGTCTTTAGTACTTAACACTATTCTTTTTAAAGGAAAAATTTAGTTTTGGAAGTGAAAGATTTTGGGTCTATGATTAGTGTAATGTTGAACTGGGTTTTGAAGCCTTGGGAAAAAGTGTACAATGGTTTAGATGATGAGTTATGAGAAAATAAAGTCTGAGTTCATTTTCTAGCTATGTCATCTCATAGTTACATGACTTGTCTATTTCTCCATTTGTTTTGGTTAATAGATCATAATAACCTCTTAGTAAATTTTTCAGAAATAAGTTGTACAGACAAACAAAATGTTATTTGGTACATTATAATTCCTGTGTAACCTTGACTTATCTTACACAGGCTATGCCTATTACACATTTATATATATTTCCATTTCCTGTACATCATGTGCTACCTTCTTGCTTTATCTGATGAAATCATTCAAGATACAATCCTGTAGTTGCTAATCCTAGTATACAGTTGGATAACAGAATAATATTGCAAAACCGATCCTCTTCCTTCTTCTTTTTCCACCTCCGGACCATGCTCTTGCTTCTTCCTTGCTCAGAAGTATGAAGACCACACTATAGACAGTAGAATATGGATATTCCAATGGGAATGGAAATGTCTTTGTTGTTATGTAAGAAGCACTTATTTATGGACGCTAACCATCAAAATCATAATGTCCTAAAGCATCCCCATTTTAATTTCCATCCTGTTTTTGTAACATTACACTATTTTCGTTTCCATTGCTTGGCTTGTAACACTGCCTACTTCCTTGTTGCAGCATTCCCTTCCCAAATGCAGATACAAATTGTTCAATAGTCTACTTTAAAAACGTGCCCATGTATGGGCACTTTCCCACTAGTGTGTTCCTGCTCTCATTCCCATGATTTTCCCAGAATTCATCCACTGGTGTGACTACTACTTCTGTGCATCTTCTTGTCAGGCATTGTTCTTGGGACCTTTTCTTAAATGGCCTTACTAAGATAGCATTCCAAAATATCCTATTTTAGTACACTTCATAAGAAAGTGAAAGGGAAACAAAATGATCTAATTCACTGCTCACTTACTTGAGAAACTGGACATAATCCCAGAATCAAACAGTCAGATGCCCAGACACAAGATCGTTTCTAGACCACACACCAGTGCGGAACTACCACTACTTGAGCTGTCTGGCTATGAATGGAGTACTTGAGGCTTTCTTTTTATTACTATATATTTAGGGAACTCTATTGGAAGTCTCAATGCTTCCTGTATGGAATCAAGTTACCTAAGGAAAGTTAAGTCCTCATCTGCCAAGAAGCAGTATCGGAGAGAGCTCAGAGATAAATCCCTCTAGATTTGTAAAGACTTTAGTAAGAAAAGCAGGTCGTTATCCTATACTGCATCATTTGTTTAGCAATTCTCTGGTATAAAACTAAACAGGAGTGGCAAATATGTTAATCAGTGATATTATCCAAATTTAAACTTCAAGGCCATGTGAGCTTCTAAACAAGTGAATGTGAAACTAAATAATGGTCTGAATAGTTATGAAAAAATACCTTTGGGTGCCTTTCTTTATGCTGGTACCAGCTAGTCTACTCTCACAATTATCTCTTTTGTTTTTGAGTTTTTACCAGTATAAATTATATAAATAATTTATGAAACTGTTTCACAAAAGTAAAATGTTTTGCAAAAAATATAGGGTAGATGTGGATTATTTTTAAATATTTTCAATATAACACAGGTCCCATCACCACGTTTCTCATAAGAATATTCAGTATTGCCCTTTAGTTACTATGATGCTATGATACATATAAACTGAGCCTTAATGTATATATTTACAGTTAACACTCCGTTTCAAACTCAAGCAATAGAAACTTGTCTCCTTCTGCATATAAAGGCACTCCTGGCCTGCCTTGTCTAATAGTAGCTGTAAGACTCTCCTGATTCAGTAAGTATTCTACCTTGGAAAAAAGGAATTCTGTGTAGAGAGATCAAAAAAGAATCAAAAGGCACAGGGGTGGGCATGGTGGTTTATATTTCTAATATATGCTCAGGAGAAAGCAGCAAAAAAACCCAGGAGTTCAAGGCCAAATTTTGATACATGGTATATAGTAGATTTAATGCCTGCTTGGGCTACAGAGGTCCTTGCCTTAAACAAACCAACCAACTGACAAGCAAGCAAACAGTATCGAGAGAAGGAGGGAGAGTGTGAGAGGAAAAGGTAGAAGGAGAGAGGAAACAGGGAAAGGATGGAGATAAGAGAGACTAGAAGATACATACATACCATGCTGAGTCCCTCTACCTTGTCTGTTAGCAATTGTACCAATTGCAATTAAGTCTTCACAAAGTCCAGGGAACAGGGAATAGACATGTGGATCACAGAACACGTGGAGGTTCTGGGTGGGTGGTGTCAGAATGTTCATGTTCTGTGACCCTTTCAAGATACCTAACCCATGCATTTTCTTCCTTTGTGTTTGGTTTGTATCATCTTTTACATTACATCAGTCACTGTAAGTATGACCTAGGTTCTATGCATGGTTCAAGAAAATTAATCCAACCCAGGGAGGTTGTTGTGGAGACTCTAGAGAAGAAACCGTAGCTTCCTGCTGGTGTCTGATGTATGAGAGATGACTGCAGTAGAGGTAGAGGATCAGGATGTCTAAAGCCCAGCCTTGTTAACAAAGCTATTTTGGGCCTAATCTGAGCTACATGAAAAACAGACAATAAGCAAAACCTACTGAAGCATTCAGTTCGAAGACTGTTTAGTTTTACTCTTCTCTTCCCTCCTCCAACCCTTTCCATGTCCCTCCTTGCTCTCTCTAAAACTTACTACCTTTTTTTTTTCTCTTGTTTTTATGTACATCCCACAATAATGCACCCTTGGAGTTATCATGCCATGTTACTCATTGTGATTCATAGACATCATAGCTGGGAAAGACTATTGGTTACTTCCCGTTTTTGGATTTCTATATGGCACCTTCTGAGTCTTTGAATGCTAGTTCTCAGGAAGAAACTGTTTAGGTCAGATTTACTTCTGGTGCTCTGGACCCTAGGTCAGATCCTTTAGACCAGGGACCAAAGTCCAAAATGACTTCAGCAGTAGGAACTTAACCTTCAACATCTGGGAGGTAAGCAGGCACTACAGCAAAAGCCTATAATGTTTTGGAGTTTTTTATACAATCCTGACCAAAATCCCTAAAGTGGACTTCTCAAACTTTATGTCCAGGTTTACAGGGTTAGACAGTCTGTGGCTAAAGGAAGGAGAATTGTTAGATTATATAGGAAAATTTCATTTTAACTATGTACGTATATGCAAACAGACTTATATGTATTATATGTAATTTTAAGTGAGCAGATAAAAATGTGACACCTTATGACTTTTCACAGTCTTTACTGTTATTTTCTTCAACAATAATTTTGCTCTTTTTTTGTGGTATTTCATATATCCTTTATTGTACTTGTCAGTGGAAACTTGACGAACTGTCTTTCCAAAGGTTTTTTAAGAAATGAGAAATATTTAGAAGGGGAATTCATTTTCAAAGGATAACATCACATATTTTTCAGAGGACCTGCCAGGCTAATTTTGGGATTATTGGGTAGTTTCAGAGTCATTAAGCAAAGATTGATATTGATCAAGGTAACATTTCTTGTTGTATATCTATAGTCCAGGAATAAAAACAGATAGGGAAGGTATGAGATATCCAGCTAACATGTAGGTGTGATGTGAGGAATCCTGTGTTTGCTTCATTGCCCTGATGACTCCTTTCCTTGCTCTGTCATCATTGGCACACCATTTGATGAGAAATAGTAGCCAATGACTCTAGCCTTTATTTAATTCGCAAAATAATGCCAAATTTGTTCTCATAACAAAATCTTTGGTCCAACAATGCTCACAGTACCAGTTATGAATGGAATTTGTTCGATTTTTTCCATCTTCAGATGTTGACATCCTACTTTTTAAAAATCAATTCAATCCTCCCCTCCTCTTTCAATGTGCCAATCCAGAATACATGTACCCTGACCTTTGACCTTGACACACACCTAAGCACTGTGTACTAAACCACTTCAACTTTAAACTACTATGTATGGAATTTAGTGTTTCTAAGAAGCATGTGTCTTAAAGCAGAGATTTATTTCCAGTATCATCCTTACTCCCTTTAACACTTCATAGAGAAGTTAATTCTAATTGTTTTATGATTTCAGATGAAAGAAATTCACATAGATTGTGAGAGGTCAAAATAAGAGTGTGCATCACCTAGAACATCAGTGAAGTACATTTTTTTAAATATAAAAATGATATGGATTCTTCAGATTTCTTTTTTTTTTTTTCTAGTTTTGATGAGGTACAGTCAAGAAGTCTTAGACCTTCAGAAGACAAATCTCTTAGGTAGCAGTATAGTTTTAATTAAAATTTTTTCCCAAAGAGTCAACTGGTATCTTACATATGAGTAAGCTTGTATACCTTGGACATTTTATAATGACGCACTTTTGCTTTCTTTCTCATTGACCAGTTTTTACTGTAGACAAGGCAGCTCAAAAGAGGCAAAGAATCAGAACTGTGAAAGCCACAGGCAACTCCTTAGTCCTCAGAAGACAGAGCCCCAGAAGTTATTTTATGAACTGTACACCCAACCCTTGGAACGCCTCCAACGGTGCATGTTTTGTTAAACTTGGTCAGAACAAGCACTGGAGGCTTGCATTTCTCTTGTTCATTTTTTAAAGTTCTAACTCTGGAAATGACTGGAATGTAGGTCTAGTCATCTGTCCATCTCAGCATACCTATTAGGAAATCTTTCTAGTTAAGGAATAATGATTTTAAAATCACCTAAATTGATTAATGCAATTGTTGTATTTCATAATTTTTTTTAAAAAAAATTCCCTAGAAACTGTGTACTCCAATTTTGTAATTTCACAGAGGACTGGGGATGTGAAAATGTGACTTTCTTCTGCTTCCCTTTCAACACCCTCTATTCTTCCTTCCTACACCATCCCTTCCTCCCTCCCTTCCTTCCTTCCTTAAACATGAATGGATAACTTGTCTATATTAAGATCAGTGCTGAGAATTCAAAGCAGAATAGCCCCCGGCTTGAGCAGTTTTGGATCCACAGCTATGACACACTGACTGCAGTGTGCTCAGAGGTGCACATTAGGAAGTGACATGGTAGAAATTTCAACTGAAGTCTCATTACTTCTAGAAAAGGCAAACATTTTCCTCCTTGGTGATGTCAACATGTACCTTAGAAAGGTGTTGCGTTTTGTAGGAGGTGTTGAAGTATGAAGCTATGTGAGGTTGAACTAAGGCCCACATGTCAGTGATACCTTCCAGAAGCATAAATTAACTTTCATATGTTACATTCATGAATTGTATTTAGCTATGATCAATCACAACGAAACAGTACAATTAAATGTACATGACATTGATTATATGTAGTTTTCTAATTAATGTAACTCTATGTACATTTTTATGGAACATATGGTTAATATACTGTATAGTATATATGATTACATGTTTTTAAAAATGATTATGTATACTATAACTTATATATAAGATACCACTACACATTATAGGTTTAATGGGTTATATTATAGATAGAAGGTAGTGATATTTTTTGAGAGTTAAATAAATATTTAAGGGAAGAAAATTTATGGTGTGAAAAAATCAGGATCTATTGTACCAGATAAAATATAATTTTTCAATTATACGAAATAGCAGGAAAGCAAAGCAGGATTACAGTCATCTTTTCCCGTTGTACACTTGGCCTTTGACATTGTCTGATTTCTAGTTTGTGCCACCAGTATGAAGTGAGCTCCAGGACATCAGGCACAAGTCTGGCTTCTCTTCAGACGCTGGCACTGACTCACAAAGGTTAGACTTATGATTTGCAAGTAAGTGTTGGCTGTTTCTATCACCCGATAAGTATCTTAAGTGTCCGTCATGATGCTTTGGATAACTTAGGACATTCAGGAAGATTCTTCTACAAAATGAACAAGTGTGAACTTGTCTTTTATTTTTCTGTCATATGTGAGTTTACTCTCATTTATGTTGCTATTGCCTCTTAATTTTATAGAAATTTCTTCATTTAAGAAACTTAAACTAAAGACAGTCTGGTTTGAAATTACATATCATTTATTATTATGTATTGATTATAGAATGTTTCTTTGGATACTCTGTAGAAAGGATAAAGTTGTCTAGAGACAATGATCAACTGCGTTAATCCACCCCTTCTCCCAAAATGAAGTAATTTGTAGTTTGTATGATCACAGAGGTAGGATTTTTTTCCTTTCTTTTTGTTCATTTTTTTTTCAAATGAACTACATTTTGGTTGATCTCTTATTACTGTTGAGTGTGGTAAAAATTATACAGAACACTTTCAAAGTATTTAAATATAGCTGTCCTTTACTTCCAAATAAATGGCCTCATACAAACTCACAAACAACACATTTAACTTAGCAGAATGTAGCCTCAGTCTGTTCTCTGTAGCTCTTTGTCTGTGGGAGGTATAAATTTATCTGAAAGGGTGCTGCTTTTAATTTCTCATTTGGGCATGAACAAAGAAAATGATAACACTTCTGTACGACATCATTCTTTCTTGGTGTGATCACATTTAATAATAGAAACAAAAGAGGCATTTCCCAGTGTGCTCATCATAATCCCGCCAGGAAGCAGGTGTTCACTCTTATTTTTCTTTGAAATTATGTACTTATTTATTGCATTATATCTTTCAGTTGTGGATATTTTCCTGTAGAGGGAAATTCCATCCTTCCTGGAATAATAACTCCCCAAAATTTAGATAAACTTTTTAAAACTCTGCTGAAATGATAGGGAAACACACTCTTTCTTCTTATTCATAGTTGTGTTTTGATTTCGTATCTACAAGTGAGGCCTTGACTAAACCGTACTTCTTGAGGGTAATTTTATTATACAAAAATGATCCAAGTTGAACTTAAATCACATTCTCACAAATGTACAAATCTGTGGATAGTCAATAAAAACAACAGCTTTACAGTAAATTATATTGAAAGAAGACAATTTATAGTAATTCATCTACCTATACTATCTTTGTCAACTCTTTATCCCTGCCAAAATGCTTTGTGTTTACTTCTATATTTTGATAATTCTCCATATTTACAGGGACTCTTGGCTTCACTTCATCCATCCAGCCACAGCCTTTGGCTCAGGCATGTGAGGCACCAACTTTCATCTTATTTTAACTTTTTACTCATGGCCTAACTGTGCAGTTGTTACAAAACCCTGGGGTTGGGACTTGATCTCATTCTGCTTTAGAGTCATCAGGCAGGTTAGGATTTACACGTTTCTTATGAAATACATGCTGCCTTATAAGGAGCCTTTACCAGTCAATATTTTTCTAAGGACAATCCATCTGTATTAGTTTTCAGACATTCTTTCATCTATATTTTGCAAAAAGGAATTGAAAATGTATACACTTATCCCAGAACTGACACCATCGCTCAGAGCCTTGGTATGGCCTGCTGTTTAGGATAGAGCTCAGAACAACTTCTTGAACAAAACACCCAGCTCATCGTTGCTCATTTACTTTTATGTCCTCCAAGGACTTCAAAAGCAAAATGACAAGAATGAACTAGAGTTTTATTTATTTGTTTGTTTGATTGTTTGTTTGTTTTAGTGACCGTTTGATGTCTTTATTTCTATAATTAGTAATCTGAATGATACAGACCTGTCAGTAATCACTAGTACAAAGTAAGACAGGTGCTATGGGTCTCCAGCTCCAGTTCTCATCCATCTGGTACTTATGAGCTTGCAACATTGAACACCTAGCCATGACTCCCTATGCCTGCATTTCAACATTGGAAAAGTGACAGAAATAACAGTATTGGACAACCAAGACTCGAGGGGTATTAAATGAGTCAAAGTATGTTCACATTTCAAAATAATGCCTGAGTCCTAGTAAGTCATATTGCATATTAGCTGTTATTTTTACCACTTACATTTGCTCTGTATTCTCAGTAAGTTCAGCAATATATTTTTTAATTTCTCTCATTTCCATTATTACTTTCAGCACTATACATATTTTCCAACTTTTGTATATGCTACGTTAATAATCTTCTAACTCATACTCTTTTTCATGATTTATCAGAAGAGCTGTCTGATTTGGTATAGTGCATTTCAGAACTATTATCTTCATTGTGAATGCTTCATTCGGTGTGATTAGCGTCTCTCAAAAGTTACACAATTTAAAGAAATTAAAAATGATACTGAACTGTTATGTACATATTTAGATGCATATTAAATATGTATATGTGGGAATGCAAAATGTTTTGCTACTGAACAACAGTGGAAGCAATTAAACCTGACCACGTGATAATCTTTTATGTTGGCTAATCCTAGTTGTACTATTTACCACAGAGTAAGTCAGGAGAATTGAGACTTTAAAACAAAGAGCTCAGTGCTTATCTGTTAGTGAAATATGAGAAACCATGGTGGCTTTGGTGAAGAGATGGTGGGGAGTGCCTTATTTCTAATATCCTGAGGGAATTGCCTAATAAGTTGTCTGCCTCATTTGACCACTACTGCCATTATTATCTCCTGTGATGGCAGAATCCAGTGTAAATACCTTGTGTTGTCATGGCTGGGCTGAGATATAACTGTGCAGTCTGTTCATGCTTATCTTTGCCTTATGAAACCATTACATCATTCCTTTCTCTTGTCCTATCTCATATGTCTCTTGAAATATTATGTAGTCTCACACTCAAGCTAAAATGACATCTCTAGTAGAATATTACCCTTGATTTCATTCATACGCTCCCCTCTTCCTAAGTTGGGAAACTTATTACCATTATTTTATTTATGCTTTATGTATCTTGTGTAGCACTTATACCCTGTCTCAACTTTAGCTGTTCATGAACATGCTTGATTTCACTGAGTACATTATCTCTTTGAGTGAAAGGTCAATTTACCCCCCAGCTATAAATACAATGGAATTGAATCTTATGTAAGTTTTGTTTTAAGGTCAATATTTAAAGTTAAAATTATACAGTGCCAAAAATGCCCTGAAAAGTTCCTAAGGTAATAGAGAGTAGGTATTATGAGTTATTTACACAACCACCCTGGGGACAGATATTTAGTCTCTCAAGAAAGTGCACTAGAAGTACCCCTTCTGCATTATATCAACTCACTTTCTTCACTTTAGCCATAGATTAAGTAACTGGATTTCCTTGAGAGGATGTGTTGTATGAAAAGATCCATGTGTCATCAAATAGGAAAATCAAATGCAGCTTATGGGGAAGCACAGACTGTGAGAACTGGAAATGAATAACTGGAAACATCATTTTACTTTTCAAAAAAAAAATTAAGATTTGTTGATCTAGAGGCAGGTATTCTATCAGTGCTAGACTGCTTGCATGGGCGAAGCCCTAGCTTGATCACCAGAGAAGAGAATAAGGTGATTTTTTTTTTTCAATTTCTGTCTAGCCACTTACTGATCAAGGAATGTGGTTTCTCAAGTTTTACAAGATTTTAGACACGCATATGGGATGACACACACACAGGCATAGATGGAAATGTCAACTAAAAATAATGACTAGCTGAAATAACTGGTTTAAATCCTGGATAATAGATGGGCACTTGACAAAAGGATGTAGCGGCTCAGCACACACCATTTCCTGAAGAAATTACCATTGCAAAAAGCACAGACTTCTCCTCAAACAGACTTCCATTCAAGCCTGGGCTCTACACTGGCTTATGTTTTTTTTTTTTTTTTTTTTTTTTTTTTTTTTTGCATCAGTTTTACCACAAGCTGATGGAGATTAAAGAGAATATTTATCCATCAGAGTCTGAAATGTGATGCGTAGGGTTTACCTGATAGTAGGCACCCCAGTGTCATTATTAATTGTTATATTTACAAAGTAAATATTTATGACTGATAGCATGGCTTTACTCGAGGATTGGAAGGATTCACTTTGATGCTTTTGCACAGCATTCAGCCATGTAATGCTTGGTTATTTATTTGAATCAGGGCTGAAATATTTGGCTGTTTAAAGGCAGTTCTGGGAATGAGAAGAAGGGAACCTCTGAATGATTTTTGAAGATGGGTTTCTGAATTGGGTCTTTCAGGAATAAGTGACTTCTTTGCCCATTTTCCATGAATTCACATTTTTTTCATAGTAAACTCTTGGATCTAATGCATTTTAAGTAACATCTCTCATTTTTAATAAGGGCAGTCTTTAATTCTCATTTTCTTTTTATCTTTTCTTTTTTTGGAATACTTCAGTTTTTTAAAATACTATTTTTTTTTTTTGTAACTTCTTTTTTCCCCTAAACCCCAAGTCATTCTTTCCAGTATCATAAGTCCTCTCATGACATTGGAAATTGACCTTGTATCTCATGCTTCACTAACAGACAAGCACTGAGCTCTTTGTTTTAAAAAATCTTAATTCTCCTGACTTAATCGGTGGCAAGTAGTACAATGTTCTGCCTTTCACTTGTGGGAAAAAAAAAAAAAAAAAAACTCAGACATGAGGAGATGGAATAACTTTTCCAGATTTCCCCTGCCAAGGGCTGCAAAATGGAACAGGGACCTGGGCAGTTCAACTTTGGAACTTTAGACCTTGCTTCTTCAGAGTCAGTGGGTGGCTTTCCTGTGGGAGTTTGTACAGTTAATACTTTGTCTTTTGTTTGTTCTTTGTTTTATATCCCTCCATGGTTGAGGTACCTATGTGTTTCATTCATAGTTGTGTTATTTCCATCTCTTCAAAATAGAAATTCATATTTCTGTGTGTACTCACCCTCCATCATCCTACATGTCACACCCATCCCATGTTTCTCATAGTCATTGGTTCAACAATTGGGAAGTCCTCAGCCTCCAAATTTCTACTGTTTGATGGCCAACGGCTGACTCAGTCCCTTTCTCCTGTCTTTCATTTAAATGCCATTTCCCTTTCTGCCGGTTCCACGATGCTGTTTGCCTCTGCGAAGAATTTCCTCCTGCTACTGCAACCTTCTGTTCTGCCAACTGCTCCTTGGTAAACTGGAGAAGTTGCTGCCAAGTGCTTTTTTGCACTGATGCTTGGGGTTTTTGGTTTTGGAAACTCGACAGAGCTTCCTCTATTATTCCACATTACTCCCCAGGTTTTGTTAAACCCTCCTGGAACACCTTCAGATGATCTTTCTTTTCCTCTGCAGCTCCACCCAGCTGGACCTTCAGAGTTTCTGATTGTTTCGAGCACATCAATCTATTGGAGCCTTCCATTGTTTTGATCCACTATGATGAGATATGTACTTTAGTAATGTGTAGTATATCACTCAGTGGGGAAAAATAGTCTTTCCCTGAAAACAAAAATTTATACACACTGGATAATTATGCAGATAAGTTCCTATTATTTTATTACTTTTTCCTCTTTTATTACTTTTAATAACTCTGAATTTTTAGTCCCAATCACCTGATGGCAAGGTTGTCATTTTGTGCAATAAGCAGTTTGTTGCTATTTTATGTTGGTACTGTTAGTGAGTTTATATATCTAGTAACAATCAGTGAGCAGGGAAGACATCACTGCCAACAGGCAGAAAATTCAGGTCTGTTTTTTGTTTGTTTGTTTTTCTTGTTACCTTGACTTTGGTTTCTCAGTAACTTATTGTAGTCTCAGCTCCACTGCCTGTCAAATGATGAATGTACGATTGGAAACCAGGGGCATTCATCTCAACAGAGATAAAAGGTATGTGTACATTTTACAAGTTGTAAACATGTACAGTACGTATGTTAATTTCATGGGCTCATAAAGTTCCAAAGTAGAAGTTTGTCAACAAGTAAAATATAACCATGAAATATAAGCTATATCAATATAACTTTTTCAGTTCACTATTTCAAATTGTTGTATGTGTTGTGTCTGACAACACTGAAAACTGAACTTTGGGTTTTAATAAAAGATCACCATGTGCGTTACTGTGAGTATGGATAATCTTCTGACACAAATATGGTTATCGAAAAATAATATCTATGTGTGCAGTTCAGGTTCTTCCCACAGGAGGGACAATGAAGAGTGAGTCACTGAGGGCACAGTGCTCTTGGAGTGCTTGTAGCAACATGTGTTGTTGTAGATGAGGCTCAGCCTGGGAGAGCTCTGGTTTCTTCTGTGATAATGCAAGGTCTATATCTACCCACATGTCTGATTATTTATGAGGTTCCTTCTTAGTTTACTACTTTAAAGTACCCCACTATAGACCCACATAAAAAATCCCTGAGTGTGACATTAAAAGGGCCTACTTTTGTACTGTGTTCTGAAAAATGGTACACTAATTCACCAGCTCAGGTTATTAATAAAGACTTTGCATGAAGAAAATATGGAGAGTAAAGCAAAATTTTTCTTTGGAATAGTTTGAATTTTTCACTCTGATATTAACATCCCCTTATTTTTCTTTTTTATTCCATTTACCTCCTGAATACTTGACATCATGTCTTGTTGTGTGTGTGGCTTTATTTTATTCACGCCAGCAGATGGGTATAACCTTTCTTCCAGCACTGTGCTCCCCCGTATCGTGACAACCAGTTTATTACTTATATTTATTTATCGTTCTTTTCCTAATTTCTTTTTTTGTGGGTGCTTTATTGCAATTATTTTCTATAAGTCCTTCTCTAAATACAAGTTAAACAGTATGTTTTCTCCAAAGTGTGTATATCGTTGATTATTTACAGATAAATTCTTTGCCCATCACTTGTTGCTCAGACAGAACTTATTTAATGCTTTGATCTTTCATCTCAAATCATCTTTTCTGCATATTAATCATCCTTTTCTCCTGCCTCTGAACTCCTTCCAGCTTTTCTGTACGTCTGGGATAATGAGGTGTTACTTCTGAACATCAGGTGCAGCCCCTCCCCTCCTGCATAGGAGGGTCCAGGGCCACCATGAGGCTTCTTGTTCCCTGCGGTACTCATTAGAGGGAATGCATGTCTCTAGAGGCAGGCCTAAGCATGGCCACGACACTCTTCTCTCAAGCAGCAGCCCTCTGGCTAATCCCTTTTCCAGAGTAGAAATCTCAATGCAATTCATATTCATCCACTCTCATTTGTGTGCGTGTGCATGTGCGTGTGCGTGTGCGTGTGCGTGTGCGTGTGTGTGTGTGTGTGTGTGTGTGTGTGTGTGTGTGAATCAGAGACAGAGAGATGGGGGAGAGAATTATACTTTCTGGCTCACATACACGTAATTCTGGTAATCACCAACCCATTTATCTTGACCTGGTATCAATATTCTCTTAATACAGTAATTCTTCACTCTACCTAGACACACACACACACACACACACACACACACACACTCACACACACACACTGTGTGGATATATCAAATTCTTTTATTCCTGTTTGTGTGTGTGTGTGTGTGTGTGTGTGTAGTGTGTGCACATATTTGTATGTTTTAAACCATTAAGTATGTATTTTGTATTTGTACTATTATACCTGAAACTTTCTATCAAAATTGCTTAGATCATTGGGTTATAATTTTTTATTGATTAAATTTGGTAACAACTTAGATCTTATTCATAAATTACGTCTTTATTTGGAAAGTGCCATCTCTGAAATTGGCACTATGTAAGTTATAGCTTGTGGTTTGTCTCTTCCACAAAACTAGCTTGTCATCCTTTCATTCTTCCTTTTCTGCTCCCTTTCTGCTCCTTCTTCCAGTATTATTTTTACTAAGATTCCCAATGTATGAAAATAGTGATAAAGCATGAATACAGCATCTACGTTCTCTTTCCCACTTATAATGACTAGTTCTACAGCTAAAGTGAAAAATAGTGATAAAGCACGAATGCAGCATCTATGCTTGCTATCCCACTTCTCAATGACTAGTTCTACAGCAGAATGGAAGCACAGGCCTTTGTCATGTTTAATCTAATTGTAACAACAGCTGAGTTTAACAAAATGACAATATGACAGCATTTCATGAATGTTCCAACAAATGAAAGATCCCAACTTCAAAAAGGTCTGAGAGCAGACTGGCCAAGACCTTGGAAGCTTAACATGGTTTTCTTTCTGGTAGAAAAATCACCAAGCTCTCCCAGAAGTGTAGCAGAAGAATACTACTGAAGCACCTTCACCTTTGAGTGTACATTATGTGTCACTGGAAATCAGACGTCATGGAGGATGAAAAGGAGCTAAGAAAATATTGTAATGGTCTAGGAATTAGATAATTAGGTTGTACAAGAATGAGATTTTGGAGGAAAATTTGAGTCTTGTAGATTACAGACTAGGATCCTTGATGTTTGGTAAAAAGTGGTTTGATTGAGTCTTACTACCATGAGTAGTTTCATAGTAAATCAGATCTCCTGATCATCGTTGTGGCTTCCCAAAACAGGGTACTTGGAGAGGGAAGGAAGGAAACTACAACTATGATAAGGCCTATATTTGCTTTAGATACTTGTAGCTGGTTATGCATTGTTCGGATAAGAGATAGTTATTGATTGCCAAAATAAACGAACCTTAGGGTCTATGGTAAGTATGGAAAAAGAAGGAAACAAGAATAGACTTCTGTTTTAAACATAGGGTCTGTCTGGAAAGATCAGCCCCTACGATGAAGATGAAGTGGAGTGAGCAAAGGAGACACACAGGAGGTCAAGTATGAAAGCATCAAGAATAAGGGGATTTTAAAAGAGCCATATGTGGGGCTGGAGAGATGGATCAGCGGTTAAGAGCACTGATTGCTCTTCCAGAGGTCATGAGTTCAATTCCCCGCAACCACATGGTGGCTCACAACCATCTGTCATGGAATCTGATGCCCTCTTTTGGTGTGTCTGAAGATAGCTACAGTGTACTCACATAAATAAAATAAATCTTAAATAAAAAAATGTGATGGTTCTCTCATCCTATTTAAAAAAAGAAAATAATAAATGGTAACCCAAATCCCTGTACCACAAGATACTGAGATAAGATGCCGAGCTCTTACTGATGGGCAGAAAACCAAGCCCTGGCCATTAAAGCCCCTGTCAGTTCACTGCCTTTGTCTTCTGATCATGTCCATTTACAGTTATAAAATTTTTCCTTTTGTTTACTTATAAGTCTTTAAAAGTAAACACTAGTTGAGAAATTGAAAGATAGCTTAGGAGTCAACAAAAAAAAATACCCAAACATCAGGGTGTTAGAATGACCGTGTGTGTTTGTAGGGGTCAGGTTGTGTTATAAAATGCATAAAAATGAATACTACAAGTCTCTTTAAAGGAAGAAAATTGCACACAGACTTAATGTATTTTTTCAAAAATTTACTCTCATTTTGAGAAACGAATTGATACTCTATTAGTATTTTCAAGAAAACAAGAATCTTTCATTTGGTTATGCTCACTCTGTGATGCTAGTAATTTTACAATTATGTCTAGATTTTAACTCTTTCATGAACAGAATGTGGTTACTAGCTGCCAAGATTTGTATGACTTTATTCATTGAAACAAATAAAAGAATCAACTTTTACATTTTGAAAAAAATGTAAAAAAGTAAAATCTCTTTTTTAATCTGCTAAAATAGTAGTTCTATTCCAAGGATAGTGAGATCTTTTTTTTTTTTTAATTTCAAAGTGGCTTTTATTCTCGAAGTATGTTAGCCTTTTTGAACAGTGAACTACTGTGTTTATCTTTATAAAGAGTAAAATAAACCATTATTCAAAAGCACTTCCATTTGGGAGCTGCAGTGCCAAGTGTTAATGGTATTACTATTCCACACAAAGTCCATTTAGAACTGCTCCTTATGTAGTGTGCTCTGGTGGGAATACCCACGAAGTGTCCTTAGTCTACACAATGTTCACATAGCACAACTACTCTCTTCTTAGTATCTGTTTTTATAATATTTCTTAGGATTGGCAAGCAGATTTCCTATTTTCCACTCAGGGTTTTGGACATACCTCTACTACATTGGTGAAGATCATTTAAGGTGCTTATTGTGGAGAGAAAAATAAATAACTTGTCAGCAATGGTGCATGTTCATAGTCATATGCATTCTACAAAAGGTTTTATGTTGAGTGGGAATCCAGGCAAAGCCTAAATCTTAAAGAGATTTGTCTTTATCCAAAGAGAGTGGCTTAAACTTTATATTCTGGAATGTAAAATTATTTGTTTAGTTTTTAAAATAAATTTCTTAGTCTTTGGATGACATTAGACGTGAGGCTGTCTTACCAACTTCAAAATTCCCTCACTAGCATATGGAAAATACATTTATTCTGTCTACTTTTTAACCTTTTATAGGCTACATATGCGTAAGTACAATCACTAGTACACATACATGTACACACACTCATACACAAACACTCATATTGAACATACACACAGACACATACACGCACACTCACAAACACGTACATGCATGCACACACACACACACACGCCCTTATTACCCCCACACAAGGTGACTAAAAGCCATTGATTTTCAGGAGATAGTTCAACACATTTTAATTCCATATATATTTATCTTTAAAAGCACATAGTTTAAAATAAATAGCCATATTTAGCTGCAAGTCCTATTATTCATATCTTCAACAACTCAGCATTTAATTTCTGCAGGTTAAGATGTCAAGTTTTATTATAGAACTCTAGGGTTTTTTCTACTCATTATGAGAGTTTCAAAAATTATTCTGGTAAGAGTGGATTTTCATAATTTCACTTTCCTTACCTAACCTTTGATAAAAATATATATCAATAAAATAATATACTTATGAATAAATATTAAAACTCTGGAAAATTATTACTCTTATTTCATTCTTTCAAACATAATAAAATTGAACCTCATCTATTCAATATATGTGATTCATTTACAAATGATTAATTAGTATGACCCACTGTACATTCTAACTGACTCCTATTCTCCAAGGATTCATGTAGTCATATTTTACCTTCTTGACAGAAATGCTTACAGTTTTAGTAGGTATGTACTATGTACCAAAGAAAAAGAAAAATAGAGTAAAATTAAGCCCATGTCTTGGGGGTTTAGAGCTGAACAAATGCTGCTCTTGCAGAGGACTGAATGCTAGTTCAGTTCCTAAAATTCACATGGTAGCCCATACCATTCTTACCTCCTTCTTCAGTGAATCAGATGCCGTCTTCTGGTTGTCATAGGTACCAGGCATGCACATGTTATACATATATACAGGCATATAAAATACTCATACACAAAAACATAATGTAACCAACCCTATGTGCAGAGATCATAATCCAATGAGCACTACTTTTACTAGATATGAACGAATATATTTTCAAGTAATTGGATGAGGAGGAAGATGTGTATTTGTTATTATTACAATCTTCTAACAATATATAATATACCTACAAATTATAATGCAAAGTAAAAGTTTTGTATCCTGCTCAAGTTTTTATAATGTATCCTTGGTACTTTTCTTGTTGTTGTTGTTGTTGTTGGTGGTGGTGGTGGTGGTTTTGTTTTAATCGCAGTTGGGAGGATCTACAGGTATGTGATTTTCAAATTGGTACAGAATGGCTTGCCAGTTGACTTATTGCCTCAGTTTGACCTCTGGCATCCAGAGGATGGAAGGATAGAAGTAATTCTTGTAAACTGTCCTCTGACCCAACATGCCCACTATAGTACATGAGTGGCTACCCTTATGCGCACATAAAATAAATAAGTACAAGTTAATTAACATATAAAGTTGATTATAAGATCCATCTACAGGTATATGAATGATGACTGCACACTTTGTCTTTTCTGTATCATGAAAATTCTTATGATAAAAATTTTGAGAAAACATTTGCATCATGAAGAGATTATTACATTTTAAAAGTCAGGCATCCTGATGAAATATAAGGGGAGATGACGTGAATAAGGAGGCACAATTCTGTACCAGAAAAATACAAGATACTCTTTTTTTTAAAAAATAAATACTTTTTAAAATGTAAAATAATTGACTTTAGACTTTAGCCAAATACCTTTCAGGTTTACACACTTTTTGGAAAAAAGGTGCTTTTGCCCTTTTCTCTAGATTACATGCTCAATCCTAATTACTTTTTATGGTTCTCTATTATTTAGGACTAACCTAAAGTTATCACCTTATGTTGTAACATAGTCAAAGAGCTTATTCTTCTTTATAGAGCTCTCTGGTGCCTTTATGAAGTACTCTTTGTACCACACTCCAGCTCCCCATGAAAAGAGAAACAATCGTACTGCTGTATTTCAAACCATTGACATCCTGACCATGACTTCATCTGCAATAAAAGTCACAAACTGTGCAAGTGTATTTTATAACTCCCCATTTCATTTAGGTTTTAGTAAGAAAATGTCTGGTCAACCTTGTGTTGAGAAAGTCACATACTTGCCCACACAGTGGTGACTGTGTGAGGTTGGCAAGAATGTCAAGAGTATACCTCACAGCTCATTCCTGGAGCCTTCCCTCTATTGAAATTTTCAAGTTTTATTCCCATATAGTCTTTTAGTAAAATACAGATGTGTTCTATTGAAAAGTATATAGTACTTGTTGCTGTGTTACTGTTTAATTAATGTAAGGTTCCAGCCCAGATAAAAGACACATGATCAGAAAATGTTAATAGTGATACTCTGATACCTGTAACCCCTCAGCACATATCAACTAAGCAGGCATACATGTCTGTAACAGTGAGAGTTACACAATATCAGGAAATAGGCACTGTACAGCCAGAAGAGGAATATGCATTCCCTGATTGTGTTTTGACTCAACTACCAAATTCCTAGACATTTGGTCAAACATTCCTATGCATGTATCTGTGAGGGTTCTTGTAGATAAAATTGATGGTTGGATTGGTAGACTAAGTAAAACATATTGGCCTCCCAAATCTAGGTGAAGACCCAAAGAGAACAAAATGTCAGGAACAGCATGAGTAGAAGGGAGTTTCCTTTTGCCTGAAACACTTGGGATGAAATAAGTATACGTTCAAGTTTCTTATTCTTTCTCCCTTGAACTTGAACTGAACCATCTGATCTTGGGCCTAGAACCTGCACTTATTAAAAGGTGAACCATATTTGGCTTCTTGATCACAAGCCATCAGACTAGGACTAATTTACACATCTCTTCTCCTGGATGTGAGCTGCTGGCTTAAAGTGGTTGTCACTGTCAGCCAAGTGTCTGGTTAGCAACTGCAAGCGTAGAGATTCTCATCAGTTTCTACAGTCTTGTGAGTGGTCCTGCATTCTCTCTCTTTCTTTTAGTACATAGTCAAATAACCACCCAGTTATTTCTCTGGAGAAATGTGGCTAATACATTTTCTTTGGGCTGCAGTATGGAAACAGAGGCCCATGTGACTTTCAGCGTACTGATTACATGATCTCTGTACATATCACATGCAATTTCTGTACATATCACATGCAATTTCTGTACATATCACATGCAATTTCTGTACATATCACATGCCATTTTTTTCTATATATAATCACTCCCAGAAGCCCAGAAAACAAACGATACCTTAGTCTTTGCTGTAAGACTTTATGGATCATTTGAAACAAGTAATTTACGACACAAAGGGGTTATAATGTTCTTTTGGATTTGTAAATCATAGAGAATAATGTGTTATTTTATTACGTTCAAATACGAAGATAGTTCTCTACATATCAAGCTGAGTGGTCCTTGTGTCTGGAGTCTCAGATTTGGGAAAGTTAGAAATTGGAGGGTCCCCCACCTTCTACCTACCAAGGTTGCCTGTTTTCATTCTATCTGCTGGCCCTCAGGGCTTCAGTCTTTTTCCCTCACCCAATACTAGATCAGGTTCCCCTCTCCCACTCTCCACCCCTGCCCACTTTCCCTCTCAGATCTCTTCCTCCCTCTCTCCCTCACTCCCCACTTTCCTCTCTAGCCCAAGAGAGACTGAGGTGCCCTCACTTGGGCCTTTCAGGTTGTTGACTTTTTTTTTTTTTTTTGAGTTCTGTGGACTGTATCTTGGGTATTCAGTACTTTTTTGAGGGATTAATATCCACTTACCAGTGAGTATATCCATGCATGTCGTTTTGGGTCTGAGTTACCTCACTCAGGATGATATTTTCTAATTCCATTCATTTGCTGACAAAACCCAGGATGTCCTCGTTCTTAATAGCCGAGTAGTATTCCATTGTGTACATGGACCACATTTTCTGCATCCATTCTTCTGTCATGGGACATCTGCTTTGTTTCCAGCTTCTGACTATCACAAGTAAGGTGCTAGGAACATGGTGGAACATATGCCCCTGTGGCATGATGGGGCATCTTTTGGGTATATTCCCAAGAATGATATTACTGGGTATGCAGGTAGATCTATTTTCAATATTATGACAAGCATCCAGACTGATTTCCACAGTAGTTGTACCAGTATGTAATCTTTCTAAGGGACAGACCTTAGATGAAATGCCCAACAGTAGGGAGAGGGAACTTATAGAGCCCACCTCTAACAGGAAGACAGGGAATCAAATAAGAGGTAGGGGTTGCAATCACACAGTGAAAACTCTCACCCATAATTGTTCCTGTCTGAAGGAACTGCAGGGATGGAAACAGAGAGGAGTCTGAGGTCCAGCAACAGTCCCAAAGATCCTGCTCCTGGGAACCTGACACTATTACTGAGTCTATGGAGTGCTAACAAAAAGGAACCTAGCATGACTGCCCTCTGAAAGACTCTACAAGCAGATGAAAGAGTCAGATGCAGATATTTGCACCCGACATGTGTGTGTGTGTGTGTGTGTGTGTGTGTGTGTCTGTGTCTGTGTGTGTATGAAAAATATTTTGACTACATAGCTTTAGAAATTTTCTATTATTTGCAAATTAGTGTCATATATAGAAAAATCAGCACTGTATATTCTGTTGTTTTCATTTTGTTAAAGGCACAGCAGTTACTCTGTTTTTTTTTTTCTTCTAAGGTTGCCCCTAGGCTAAGATTACCTTTATCTAGGCTAAGGTAACTTTTACACTTGCAAATTTTTCTTTCAGAAACCATATAAGTAGTTGTATTATAATTTGGTCAAGAAGAAGAAAGCCTTTTGATTACTAGATCTTTTAACTTAGTGACATAGATCAAATTTAAATGCACAAACCTGTTTTTTCTCTGTTTCTCATTACAAGCAATGACCCATTCATTTGCAACATTATGTTTTCTAATAATAAATAAAAAGAAATTCAGTTATAACTTACTGTAGTAAAATTTGCCTAGTAAACAGTTAAGGTAGACAAAACTTCTAAGATTTAAGAGCTCTTACTATGAATAAACAAATCCAGGTCCTTAAGATGGAGGTACAGGTGTGAAATGAAATGAGGGGGAGGTTAAAATGACAATGAACAGTTAATAAATTACAGGGAACTCAAAAGTTATAAAATGTGTATAAAATCAAGCAATGTGTATAGAGTCAGAAATGTCCTTACCTTTTATATATTCAGACACAGAATCCATAAGATAAGGCAACTTTATCTGAGAAAATAAAGTGCCCACGTCAAGACCCACAACATGTTGATAAAAGCAGTGTTCTGAAAACAAGAAACATGGGTTACTTTGGACAAGTAAAAAGTGAAACAAAACAATTTTTATTCCTTATATAGGCACTCTAAAGCTATGGCAATTATAGCAGGGGTTTTTAATTCTTAGGAATCTTTTTAAAAATATAAAGCTTAAGATTGTCTTGAATGTCTCAGTCACTGTGATGAAGCCAAAAGGCAAAAACATAATGCCCCAAACTAATTGATACCAGTGGTACAAGATGTTGTAAGGATATTAAAGACATAGTCGTGATATGAACTATAATCAGCAGTTTTGTAATTCTCTCTCTTTAATACACACACAAGCACACATATGTGTATACATGCATACACACACATGAATTTTAAAGTTTAACTTTATATTTCCAATAGAGAAACCAATCCATATCTTAAGAGAACCCTTCCTATTTATTATTTATTTTATGCAATTAATCCATTTCTTTTTGTTAAGGCTATTACTATATTGATGCTTGCTTTATTTAAATCTTATCATGATCAATTATTTTTGTAAATTATATATCATGGATAAACATGGGAACCTTTACCTGAGTTATCTTCAAAAAGGAACAAAGGAAACAACATTCAGCTCATCAAAATAAGAAAATAAAAAAGTTTTAAATAGCATGATAGTCATGAGGCAGTTTATCATGAAGTTCTACAAAATATTCTGTTGTGTTTACCATTACTTTCCTGTCATGCTCATATCCCCAATTGTTTGCCATGTGCTTGTATGTGAGAGTCAGCAAACACAATTTTGATCAAAGTACCATGTAAACATATTGTATAGCAAGTGAAGAACATGCAAGATTCATAGTATGTTTCCAGATATTATAAGTTAGCTAAGTAGTTTCAAATACTGAAAACATCATTTGATGAAGTGTTTTATTTATTTCACATATATAATGAAAATTACAGGAATAAAAATAATACTATTCAAGTAAGAGAAAAGTCAGTGTAAGACAAGTCCAATCTGGACTCTTTCTAATGGAGCTTAATTGTGGCACCACAATGAGGACATTGTTACCCTAGGATTTACCTGATGTTCTAATACATAAACGCTGAGAATTCCAGCACAGCAGTGCCTAGTGACTGTGAACTTCAGGCCATAAATCTAACCAGGGCTGGAAAATACAGGAGCACAAAGACAACATCAAAATGACTTTTAGGATTAAAGTAGGAAGTTCACTAGTACATTGTATACACAGATATCTCCTCAGGGGTTGATGTGATGACTGATTCTGCTTACAGGGACATTTCTCTTTTATTTTCACAAGGATGAGAAAGAAGCACTTAGAAGACTTTTAGAATCTGTTTCAGTTCTTAGTACCTTAGCAGTTCAGTCATTTTAGTAGGCAAACAAAAATAAATTAAATGGCTTAATAAATATTTTGGTCTTGAGAACCTAGATTGAAAAATCATAAATAATACTCTAATTAATTCTGAAACTATGAGTTACTTACTACCAAAGTGTGTGTGTGTGTGTGTGTGTGTGTGTGTGTGTGTGTGTGTCTATGGGGTGTGGCACAGCTACTTATGTTTTTGATCAGGTGGACGACTGTGAACCATATGATCTGTTCCTCATAGAACTCAAGAAAGTAATTGTTCATTTTATCAGATTTACTGATACTTCCACACAGGTTGTGCTGGAACACAAAGTGATACTCACTGATATAGAAACCGAGTTATCCTGCTCAGTTGTTCATGTACTGTCTGACAGATGTCCAACTTTGTTTTTAACTGAACATTTAGCATGTTTCACTATACACCAGACAAAATCACTCATTACTACAGAGTCGCCTCCTGCCCTCAGTTTTAGAGTCACAAGGTAGACAGCTCATTGCTATTCCTCAACCATAGTCCCCAATTATTAAAATTGAGAATCCAAAAGGCTCATGACAGCAGATGTCACTGGAACACATTGTAATATAACTATATAAGCCCTGAACAATAATGTTTAATCGATATCTTTCAATTTTCTGAGTCTTATTAAAATAAATCTCTCTCATAATATAAAGTATAACAATCTCTCATTCCAGTGTGGGTAGCATGGTGAAAAGGATCTTGAAGGCCTTGAGGAAGAGGGAAAACATAATTATAACATATGAAAAATTCAATAAAAAATTACATACACTAAAAAGACCCTTAACATTAACCTGGAAACAATCTATAGGGAGGGTGCAGGGGGATAGCCATCACAACTTGAGGCAACTGGGACCTGTGGACTTTTAAGATTTAAACCAAATGTTTTCCAATATTTCTGGATTCATCATTCATTCAAGGGAGCTAACTGAGTTAGCAGCTGGTATGCCATGTTCTCATTAAAAGGAAAATTTCCCTTCTACTGCATGTATCCTAACTCATGACCCTGTAGTGCTCCGAAGAAGAGACTTTGAATACATTTCCATTTTATCTTATTTTCACACTCAGTAACCCAGTTAGCTGTATAAACATAGTTTTCCTTTAAAAACAAATATCTGCTGAAGGTGTATATTTACTCTCAGCTCAAGATGTTGGTGGATTTTCTTCTAGATTAATAAAAGAACTCAAATATGAGTCTTTAAACTAAGTAGTGTTTGTTATCTATTGCATGTTTAATAAGCCATGACCACTGTGAACACACTCACTGGGAACTCAGAACAGAAAACTGAAACAAGGTAAAGTGTTCTGTAATCAAGAAAATCGACTGATTTAAGTGCACAGAAAAACAAGTGGAATGATGGAGAAATATGAACAACAATGTCAGAATATTTTTGACAGTGTATAATACTGGTAGTTACTAACACTGATACTCTCTGATATTCTTGTGACTTTAAATTTGAACATTGGCATTTACTTTTCTCATCTGTCCATTCTAAACTCAATTTACAACAACTTAATTTGCACTTGAGTATCTGGAACAATCAGGCAGTAGAAGGCTGAGGGAATGTAATTTAGCATCCAGGTCTGGAGAGATGACTCACTGGTTAACAGCACTTGCTAGTCTTGATTGCATTTTGGTTCCCAACATTCTCCTAGTAGCTCACAACCCTCTTTAACTTTGGATTAGGAGAGTCTGGCAACCTCTTCTAACCACTGAGAGCACCAGGCATACACATGGTACACATACATACATTCAGGACAAACATTCAAAATGTCAACACTAGTACTGGGAAGGTTGGTACAACAGGGAGCTAGTATATAAAGGAAGGTTTCTTGCGGTTCACAAAGATATATCTGTATTGTAAGTCTCAGACTCATTATTATTAACTCATACACAAAATCAAACCCAGAAAACAATTTGCTGATACATGTTAGGTAAAATAATATGTAGGTAATTGAATAACTCATATGAAAATTAAAAAGTATTAACAGAAAAATAAATTCCTTTGTCAATTTTCATTTAATCCAATTACCCCAATGTTGAAAATGTGTATGTATATTGGTACATGCATGTGTATATATATAGAGAGATATGCTGTATTCTTAATTCACAATTTCTGTGTCTCTAGTCACATGTCTATGGGTAGAGATGTATGTGCAGTTAGAATAAAGAGGATTCTAAGTGGATGTCACCTATCCTCGAAGAACACAACTGCTACTGTGGTGTGTTATGAAATGCACCTGTGCACCACAGACAGAACTCAGTTCTTTAACCTCTTAATTCATATGAATTGCTTTAACAGTGTGTTTCTTTGGGACTTCCTATTCCAGAGTCACATCTTTTGAACGTGCCATACCAGTACACTGATCTGCTAAGCATCACCAGGGATTTTATAGGATGCTAACCATTGTTGGTGTTTGTTATATTATCAGTAGAACGTCTCTGAAGACTCTTATCTTTCCGTTTATTTTATCTGTGATACCAGTACAGGGGAAGGCCAGGGCCAAGAAGTGGGAGTGAGTAGGTAGGGGAGCAGGGGCGGGGGAGGGTATAGGGGACATTCGGGATAGCATTTGAAAGGTAAATGAAGAAAATATCTAATAAAAAAATTTTAAAAAGAAAGAAAGAATGAGGACTCGAGTTTGAAGATGCACCAGATAAAACCCCAGGGCTGATGAGTAGTGATGAGCTCATCCAGGTGGCCAACCTTGCCAGTCACTCTCAAAGAAATGCAGCTGAGTTCAGTGGTAGACACTGGTGGTGGTGGCGGTGATGATGATGATGATGATGATGATGATGGTGATGATGGTGATGATGTGGAAAACAATAGAGGGAGATACATGGTGTCTGCCTCAGGCCTCCAAACACACATACATATGTGAGAACACCTGCGTGCACATGTAAACAGACACACACAAAAACTGTTAAAAATAGAAATTATAATTTGGATTTCATTACATGATTTTAGACAATTTTTTTTCCTCATCTATGACTATTTAATTTTTTTATTTTAATTTACTAAAAGTTAAAATTAGGTATCTCACATTATATTTTATCAGGGAGTATGATAATGTATTATCCACTGTAGTATATTTTATTTATACTATATATTTACACTTCTTATTTATTTTAATCTGTGAACAACTGATCTTATTAGAAGAAGAATTTTATTATTATTATTATTTATTTTAGAGTTTATGGTCAGACCCTTCATTTGTGTGGTCTAAGATTTATGGCCTCTGTGTCATTTCAATTCTCTTCCTAACTGTAAATTATATCCTGGTGAGTATGCAGAAGCAACTCACTGTCTTGTGACTCAGTGGATCCTAAGTTGACCTTGTGAGAAACCGTCTTTTGATGTCTGCTAAAGGTGTACGAGACAAATTAATATATCTAAAAGAGAAAGAGTTGACTGGAGTAGAGAAACTCTTGGATTTTGGTCAGTTTTTTTTTCTCCTTTTACTAAGATGGCACTGCCTAAACATCTGTTATTCTCTGAGAAAACTATCTGAGTTCATGGGTATGGTTCAAGATGTCAATATTCAGGACAATAATGTATAAGATATATATTTATTTTGAGAAACTATCACACAGCCAAGAAGGAGAAGTTAGTCAATTCACATCATATTCCTTGTCTGGGAATTTTTCTAGTGAAAAAGCAAAGAAACCATAAAATTAAAGAAAACATCTATGAGGATTTGAGACTCTCAAAATGCCATCTCCTTTCTCATCTTCTGGAACTCTCTTTCTTATGGAAACTCCTTCTGGGATCGCTAAAATAAAATAAATATAAAAATTCTTTTTTATCCCCCTTCTTTCTAAAGTTTGCCTGCATCTGCTCTTAAGGTTCAAGCCCAATGCAAATTGAGGGAAATGCTGCATTACCATGGAGAATGGCTAAATTAAAGTGGGACCACCATGAGCTAGATTCCTTATTCCCTCGATGTAATCTATGTCTTTTATAAATAAATTATGACATCTTTAGAAAGTTTTTATTAAGGAGTTTAACATAGTGCTGTACTTCCTAGCCTGAGAAAGAAATTTGGATTTTAAAACAATCAAAGTCAAACAGAACTAACTGGCCAATTCCAAAGTTATAGACAAAACTAAACACTTGCAAAATGTTTTACTAGAAAGATTTAGTTCAACAATCTATTATAATGGGTAAAAGAAAACAACTTCATAAAGTCCAATTGAATGAGTTATTTACTTCATTTCAAAATGGAGGAGAAATTTACCCAATTAATTTTCCCTTTATTGATACTGGTGTGTAATTGCTTAGAAGTTCTAACATACAACAAAACTAAATTGTCATGCCCACTTCTATATTCCTTTCGGAAATATATAGTTTTTTGGATTTTGTTTTTTTAACTTTCCCTTCTTGGGGTGAGGGTTTGCTATTATATTTAAATAGTATATATTGAAAGTTTGTTAAATATGCACTTTTGTATTCTTTTCCAATTCTCTTTCTTTGAGTGCAAAGTGCATTCCACACATCATAAATTAATACTGAGAAATCTGAATGTACCCCAGTTGAGCCTCTCAGTGATGTCTGGATAAGCCAGGCCCTTGTTTATTCTGTGTGTGGCCACTTTGGTTATTAGTAAGGGTTAGACTGGCCGCCTTGCCCCAGATTTATGAGACTTGGCAAAGGCCTTGAGAAAACAGAGCCCAGTTTGTCTCAACAGAAAACATTATTAGATACTAAATAAGCATTAATTTAGGTAAACTAGTACCACTCAGCCGAAAAGGAACATGTTCTTATTCAGATTTGACTCTGATGGATGAAAGGCTACATGAGGGGATTTCTTTATGGAAACCACAAAGAAGGTTCGTTTAAGTAATAGTGAAAGCTGTCCTTAGGACACCTTCATGCAGTGAAGAGAGAGCAGTGATCATCTGCCAGGAATGGCATATAACATGTCCTTCCCCCATGGGGGAAAGATCAAGGGAACACTCAATCTTTTAAAAATAGTATAGAACCCCCAGTAGTGTAATGGTTGATTTTCTCTGGATTCCAACAAATCTTTGAGAATTGAAGCATATTGTACAGTTAATTAACATATGGTTCTGAAATAGATTATGGACTGTGACAATGTTGAGATTTAACATGAGAAGGTTAAAGCACTCCAAATAAAAACTTACTTTTCTACCTCAACAAGAAGCAAATGTCATGAATAAGGTGGGAAAATAAAGGCTGATTTCTTAAAATAAAAAATGAGATATGATATAATATAAAATATGTTATAATATAAAAAATGAAAGGCTGATTTTTTTAAAAATGAAAGGTGAGAGAAAAAGAGAGAGAGAGAGAGAGAGAGAGAGAGAGAGAGAGAGAGAGAGAGAGAGAGAGAAAGAGAGAGAAAGAGAGAGAGGGCACAAATATCACTTTAGATCTAGAGTTGGAAAAAACAGGTATGAAAAACATGTTGAGATGANAAAGGCTGATTTTTTTAAAAATGAAAGGTGAGAGAAAGAGAGAGAGAGAGAGAGAGAGAGAGAGAGAGAGAGAGAGAGAGAGAGAGAGAGAGAGAGAGAGAGAGAGAGAGAGAGAAAGAGAGAGAGGGCACAAATATCACTTTAGATCTAGAGTTGGAAAAAACAGGTATGAAAAACATGTTGAGATGACCTTGAAAAATAATGTAAATTATTAAATAATAAAATAACTAATAAGAAAAAATAAAGCAGGTTATAAATTATAATGTTTAATGTAATTACTTCTGTAAAAATATATCTCAATGTATGCTTGTATAAGTGAAAACACTTGAGAAGATACAGAAAAGTTGAATACTAACAATTTAAACTGGAGTTAATAAAAGTGTCATATCTTAATTTTTTCCTTTTTGTGAACCAGTAGTTTAAACCCCTCAGATTCAGATTTGCTCAGCAGGCTCAAATCTGTTTCCAAACTATGAATCTAGTTGAAAATATTTTTCCATTTTGTTTCTACGAGAACAAATTTTTCCTATGCAAGTAATACTTCCTTACACACATTTTACAATTACAAGACACTTAGTAAAATCTATAAAAATATACTAATTGCTTAACATTAATTGTGATGTACAAGTTTATCTCTTACTTGCTTTGATGTTTCATGCTTTTTATGCTATCCAAATATAGTGCTTAAGCTTCATCTATAAAAAAAACTTATTGATTAAATACATGTGCTATTCTATTTGGGGAATAATAGTTTATTAAAAATACTACTTGCCACTTAGTAAGTATATCTTGGTTTACAGGAAATAATACAGAAATGCCTCAGACATCTGAAGACAGACCATTTCCTATTTCTATAACTATTTCCTATTTCTGATATCAATGACACAATTAATCAATGACATGTCAACAATAACATACTTTACTCAGCAAAATGATGATGTATACAGACTAACGTAGCATCTCACATTAAATTTAAAAAGACACAATAAATAATGTTAATTTTCCTTTTGGGGAATTACTTTCAAAATGATTAAGAGCTTTTATCTTTGAAAAGAGGAGTTATAATACTTTATAGAAAGAAACAAGTACAGATTGTGACATTAATTTTAAGGGCTATAAGACTTAAATATAAAGCATTTATTGACATAATAAGGGTATGTGTAATTTTAAAATGGTATAAGATAGATATTTATCAGAACAGGAATTGGTACTTTTGAGTGAGCTATAATTCACTGAGACATATCTACGACAGTGATCAATGCTTACATTACTATTGCTTGAATATCAACGACAGTAAGGGCACTGGATAAGTTTATCCCTTCACTTCCCTCCTAAGATTTCATGTGAATCCAGAACAAGACACATCCTGGTCACCTCCTCCCTCACCAGAAGCTGTTTTGAGTTTCCATGGCTGGTTTTACTCTGCTTTTTGGCCTCTGCATAATGGACTGCATCAAGGATCAGGTCTTGTTATTATTCCTTCAACTACTAGACTCTGCGTCCTGGCAACCTCACCTGACCTGTCCTAATGCTTCTTTAGGGTTGATCACTACCAAACTTACACATCTACTGTGGCTGCTGCCCACTTCTTCAGCTTTAAACTCAGCTGTCTTGTCAATACATTCAGGAGGATATCCAGTTAACAGATTAAGCATCTTCAGATTTCAAATTTGAGTCTTACAGATATCTCCTTACTGCTCCCTCATGAGAAGCATATGTCTGAATTCTCTATTAATAGTGTTAGTCCAATCATTGTAGTTTGTTAGTAATCTGCCCTTTACTTTTGTCTCCTCCATAGCTAACACTGTTTCATCTGCTAAGTAAGGAACTTCTCCACATTTTTATTTCCATTTAATGTCTTAATACTTTCTCTAAAATTTAAGTTGAAACATTCTCTTGCATCTTTGCACAATTTTACACATAGCTCTTACAACAATTTTGCTATGTGCTTTACTTACTGTGTGACCTCTATATCTACATTTAAGGGAGAAATATGGATGGTGAATTTTGTTTTCATGTTGTATTTACATATCTAAAAGAGACTATAATATATTATGAAATATATATATATATAAATGTACGAACAATTTTAGAATAAATTTAGAACTACCAATACTTCTTTCATTTAAACTATCTCTTCCTATGACATTTTTCTTCATTTATAACTTTTTTCTTGACAAATTTATTATGAAGCCCATATAGAACTTATGTCTCATAAGCAACATGTTTTGCTTTCTGTAATCCACAGCACGTGATTTACCCTCATAAGTAATTTGGTTATATTTTTGTTCAGGACATAGTTTAAAATAATTCCATAGCATGAATTCTAAAAGGATCACCTTATTAGATTGAATATTTCCTAAGGAATTCAACAGTTTACAAAGGTCAGATAAGTGGCGGTGACTACAAAGCAACTTTGTCACATTCTTCTATATGGAATTCTATACAGAATCGAGCTTCGATCATCATGCTCCTAGATTTTAAAAATAGCAGTTATGAAATGCATCTGTGTTCTGCACATGTACCCTTGGTTTCTGAACTTTTAATCAGCTCTGAGCTGATTATCATTATCAGAATTTTTTATTCACACTTGTTATCCACTCCTTACTTAGAATTTTACCTATAGCACTATTATTAACAATGCTATTGGCGAACTTGCCTGTTAAAGGCAGAAGGTAAGGGAAAAACAAAACACTTTATTAGGTGGTGTTGAAATATATTTGGTCAATAGGGATCAGAGTTTGTAAAGATTAATCTAATGTGCTAAATCGTATTCTCTGATCAAATGAAAGGCATTGAAACTCTACATTCTAATAATTGTAAGACAAATATTTGTGTAAGGGTGCCTGCCGCCTTCCTGTTATAGAATACCTGAGAAAATCCAATTAAAAGATGTAAAGGTTTACTTTGGCTCAGAGTTTCCGATTTCAGTTCATGGTTAGTTGGCTCAGATGTTTGGGGACCTACAGAGGAACAGCACATGGTGGCCTTGCTCAGCAGATCTCCTTACCTAATGGCAGCCTGAAAGCGGTAGAATAAGAGGATCTGGAGTCTCCTATTCTCTTTAGAGTATGTTCCCAGGGACCTAACTCCCTTCAGATAGACTGTATTTACTCAGAGCTACATCACCTACCAAATGCAACACAGATGCAGACTAACACTTTAACACCTGGCCTTTGGCAGACTCTGTAGACCCAAATACAACAGTATTTGTTTTCATCCTGTATCTTTAATATTTTTACTGTACTTTTAAAAGAAGGAAAGAGGTACAAAAAGTATACACAATTTAAAGACAACTAATAAGAGAATGCTCATTTTTGTTTATTATTCAGAACACCTTTAAATACAGAGCTCAAAAGAGGTGCAAAGGAATACACATTGCCCAGGGAGCATGGTGGATCAGTGAATATATCATTTCCACAGATTATTCATAGGTACCTAGTTCTTTTCACAGGCGTCTTGAATGAGGGTCAAGTTAGAATGGATACAAGCAACTTAGTTTAGGAAAGTGTTAACTGCAGTCCTCACAACACTTAGATTTGTGAATGCACACGTGTATGTACATGGGCACACACACACACACACACACACACACACACACACACACACACACGTGCAATATCAGGTTGGTAGCTAAACATGTTAAAGAAATAGGTAAGATGAAGTAAAGAATGTTTTCAGCTGTGCTCAGACACTTGAAAACCATGATGTTTTTCATCAATTTCACAATATATTCTATTAATCATAAAGCAAAACCTGTCACATCAATTCCTTCTCATCATCAATTATTATTATTTGTCAATTTCTTTTTAACAAATTTTGATGTTATCAGGTAATTATAGATTTTTTTAAAAAGCAATTTTTTATATTCTTCTATTTCATCAAAAGTTATTTATTTAGTCTTTAATGGGTCAGAAAAATGGATGTTTGTTACATCCCCATTTTAGTATTTGGTGATTTATATTCTATATATTAATTAAGAATTTTTTTAAACCTAGTAATCCTCGATGAGCTATTTACAGTAAATAAAAGAGAATGTACAGTTTTGATGTCCAGACATCATCTAATCATTTTAGTTATTTTAAAGGTGCCTAAATGTGAATTATGGATTCCCATTTATCATTTCTATGGAATTCCAGTGTAAACAAGTAGGTCTCTTATTCTTGTGCCTGCTCTGGAACTTTGTTTTATTCAATTTTAGTTGTTGTTGATTTCTTATCCAAATTCAATGTGATAGTTTCTGTTTTATCTAATTATCTAATTATATTTTATTTAGTAATAGTTTTAAATGTGTAAATTAATAAACAAAAACCTATTTCCAAGGCTAAAGGTTAACAGATGAATTATTACTTATATCTACTGGGAGATGGAAAATCATAGTTCTACAATGGAGTCATCCTGAATATATTAACCACTTAAGGGCAGGACTCATGTTCAGAAGATGTTAACAAGATAGAGTGGACTCCACAGTGTTTTGTGTGCTATTATTTGGCTATTGTTTGGGGGGACTTGCTTTATTTTGGTATGTATACAGGCATGAGAGTTATTAGATTTTCTTGGCTTTGGTGGGTTTTGTTGTGCTGTTATGTTTTCTTATATTGAGAAAAGAAAAGTTGGGTGGATAAGGACGAGGAGAGAATCTGGAAACACACACACACGCACGCGCGCGCACACACACACACACACACACACGCACACACACAAATAATTTAAAACATTTTGAAAAGGAATCAATTGGGCTTGGAAGTTGTTAGCTAAGCACAGTTGTCAAAACTAACCCTAAAATAGAAAAAAAGTTGAGCTATATACAGCTTTATTTATGATCTAGTAAGGCCCGAAAGTCTATGTTTTAACTAAGAGGATTATAAGTTGAAATGTATTTTGTGTGTTAATCTGCCTAATATCCCAGTACCATAGCTTAGCAACATAGCTCGAGGCAGTTCATTGCTTGATTAGCTCTGCAATTAGTGGGGGACAGGGAGCTGATGTTCGCTGCCACTGTCCAGCATAGGGAAATAATATCATGTCATATGCTGTTCACCTGGGGAAAAGTTCCAAATTCCAAATCGATGTACATGAAACATGTATGTAGGAAAGTAAAACTTGAGAAATCATGGAGAAAAGTATCAAAAGTTGAAGATAATTTATGAGAAATTTCCTAAACCAATGTAGTAAAGAGGAAGCCACTCTGGTTGTCTCGGCAAAGAGTGAATCAGTCACTTGACCTGAACTGTATCCAGAAAAGCTTTTTGGATGAGCTTGGATGAGGGAGGGCAGAACATCACCCATGGGGAGAAGAAATGAACATGGTTTGGATGGCATACGCTCACTGACCATTTTGTCTGGAACAAGGAGTGCATGTTGAAGAACAGAGAGAAAGCAATTTATGTAGTTAGAGAAAAAAACTTGGATTTCAAGTCGAGTTTGTATTTCAAATGAGAAATGCCATTTGGAAAGAAAACACTTCAAATATCTGGAAATAGTAAGCACTCCTTGGATTCACAAATATAGGCACAGTCCAGAATATCAGTTGCAGTAACTCTGATACTCCGAGAGAGCAAATCTCAGCCACAGGTCTAACCTTGAACATGGAATCAGTGAGAGCATGCTGTGTTCATGATTAAAAGTGACAGCTTCGATAAATAACTTACTTTCCCTCACCACCACCATTCTTCCTATGGTGTGTATGACATGCATGATTATGAGTTGCTTTTTTAACAGAGACAATTTATAATAAATCTGAAGTAGGTTTTCTGTAAGTCACTCTACTTAATATGTTCCAGTAACATCTATCCTAAAGAGAGCAAAGCTGACTTGGGAATTTTATCACTGAATAAAATCAGTATGCTATTATCAGTTAATCATTAAACAATATATATATATATATATATATATATATATATATATATATATTCCTTGCTATGTGATGTCAATGATATATATCTGTATAACTCATTTATATAGAAGCTCCCCAACAGTAAATGGCAAATGACATTCTCCAAATTCATATGCTTCATATGCATTAAAGTCAGGCTTATAGTCAGGTCTTTGACTTGTAATGATCATTTCACTTGTACTCTCTTACTGTCTTTAATATAATTGCACCAGAGAACCTATGATATAGTCAAAAGTCATATGGTAACATGGTGGAGTTGTATAATAATAGAAATTAGTTAGAGCAACACCTGCTTTTCATCCAGAATGATTTTTTTTCATCACATTTGAAATAAAATATGTGGCATGATTACCCCAAACTTGTATGATTATAAAATGCAAGTTAAAGATTTTAAAGTTCCCTAAAATTGTTAGTTTATACATTTTCAGTATAGTAATTGATTGGTACATTGACATAAATAATATTTTTATTGAAATAAACTTGTTTTAAATGAATCACATGCAACAATTTTGAAAACCCAAGTTCCGTGATTCCTACATACAGATATTATCACAGTCCCTGAAGGTCAACTCTAAGCCAGAATGTACCTTGAGGGTCTATTTGAGAAGTTTTAAGTTTACAAGGTACTAGAGAATAGCAGTATTATTGAAAGATGTCTAAGTCTGACTTATTGGTGTGTGAAGGATAAGAGCATAACATTTGTTCATTATTTTATAATCAAGTATTTGTTGATTTTTTTCACATTCCAAATGATGCCTGCACATACTATTACAGTCGAGCTTCACATTCCTTCTTGCCCAAGACAGCAATAATCTCTATATCACTTAGTTTTTCCTCTAAATTGCTTGCATATTTTACCACGTAGACACTGTTCTCCCATCCCCTTTTAAATCTGGATGTGGGTTTATTCAGAATATGTCTTCTTTGTGACTGTGACAGGAGTGGGCAGTAAAGACACAGCTTGTAAGCTTGATGAGTAGTTCCCAAACACGGCTATGCTTTCTTCCTATGTTCCTACATTCAGTGTTATGTTTTCTCTCTTAGATACAAATAACAAATGAAAAGAAGAGAAACAATAGAAAGACAACTGTAAACAGCTTCAGTCAAATAGAATTGCCTAGTATAAAATTGTCACTGAAATAATGCTAACATTAAATAAAGAACTGTAACCAAAGTTGCATGAGAGTTTTCTGAATGTAAATGACAAACACTAGTCAGATGCCTTAGTGGGTCCCGCAGCTAAGGAGAGGAAGGTTTGTCAATGTACAATACAGATGAATCAATGTCTTATTTGGCTACACTTGAATGTTCATTTTATATTTCATAGCAAAATTGTTATTCTTAAATTTCAAAGAAATCAGGAAGTGGATAAATCTAGAATTCAAAACTACCTGACTTTAAAGGCCAAATTGTTTGACTCTTTTACGGCCCTTTTCTGCATAAAGAAATCTTTCGAGACATACCCAAGTGATGCCAAAAAAGAAAAGGAAGAGAAAAATAAAAAGAACAATTGTAAAATATTCTTCTGGAAACAAATAAGGATACTCAGAATGTTCTTCATGCATGTTCATATGCACACACACACATACACACAGAGAGACAGAGAGAGAGAGAGAGAGAGAGAGAAAGAGAGACAGGCAGAGACACACAGAGAGACACAGAGAGAAAGATGGATCACAGAACATTTCTTTACAGTTCCTATTTAATGAACTCAGGGCTGTAAGGTTTTTAGATCTTTGTGATGTATAGGATATTCACATCTTCCCCACCATGGATCATAGTAGTAATCTGATGAAGTAAATAAGAAGAGACTGGCTGCATTATGAGCACATGCCCAGCTCTTTGCTGGGTTTTGGAATTCAGTCATCTGTGATGATTGGTATGCATAGGTTCTAATTCTAATGTATGTGGGTTGCTGAGATGGATCAAAGGCTAACACACTTGCCAGCAAATCTGATGGCTAGAGTTACATCCCTGAGAATCACAAGGTAGAAGGAGAGAACTAACTTATGCAAGTGCTCCTCTGACCTCCACACATGTATGCTGACACATGTGGATCACACACACACACACACACACACACACACACACACACAGAAATAAAATGTTATTTAAGAAATAAGGAATATGTCTGTAATGGAGATTATAAAATTTCCATAAGTTATAAAAATAAAATTTGGGAAAGAGAGAAAGTGGCCAAAATATCATTTGGAAAGATATTTAAAACTGATTTTGAAAACTCGGTGTTTTCTATAAACCTAGATCACTGTAGAACAGTTATAATTAAAGCTGAAGTATAAGTTTGTATCTGTCTCTTCCACCATTATAATGTCCAAATAACCTCCAGAAGAACCTTCAGGCTGGCTTCCTGCTGCAACAGCTCCTAAATGTTATGAGCACTAAAACTTTTCCAAAGACATTTTGTTCAAAGATATTTAGTAACCCCAAGTTAAACATATTTTAAATATTTCTTTTGCCTTTGCTATTCTTTGTCTAATTTTCTAACTTTCACATGGCATAAAGCCATTAAGTGTGTTCTTTATGTTAGGATTTAATTTTGGCAGTACCTATAGGTCCTAGAAATAAGAAGTTGAGAGAAAATGGGTGTCTGTCTATTAATGCAATAGGGATCTTATCTCATTGTGAATTGGAAATAGTTTTATAATGTAGGAGGAGAGCAAGGGTTTTAATGCCAAATTATACAAAGACATTTGTGTGCATGAAAGGCGAACATGGGAGTTTCCAGTCTTCCTCTTACATTTCATTGCCTCTTAGTACCTTTAGAAAAATAGTTACTATTATAGTCTGGGTAAAAAGTAGAGGTGCTTTAGGCTAATATTGCAAGCTATGTGCCAGAAACGGGATGAAATATCTCACTTTATTTTTATCACTCTCACATTTAATAAGAGCTGATGATTCACCTTTCTAAATAAAGAGCTTGAATTTAGAGACCTTAAGCACAGTCTATTAAAGGGGAAGGCCTGTAAGCATCAAAACAGGTTTTATACAAGAAAGCTAGACGACCACGGACTCAGTTCTTAGCTGGCAACCTGCACCCGTAGAAGACACAAGAACTTTACTGTAGTTATATTAAATCACAGCAAAAATAAAAGGGTTTAATTTATTGAAGACTTTTAAAAGACTAATTGCTAAACTCAGTTCTACCACATTTTAAAATCCAGATCTAATTACTGCTTTAATTCCACATAAGGGACCACGTAATAAAAAATGATTATAAACTCGTGAATAGAAAAGAAAATATTTCAAAAATGGAGACCTGAACCTCACTCAGAACTGTATGCTCATCCCTAGAGCCGCTTGCTTATCCTAACTCAAGATCTTGTTGGAAACAGGGAAATCTATGCTGGGCTTTTACATCCAGTTGTCAAGACGTCTTGTCAAGACGCTAGACTGTCTTGGACCTCACTGTCCTTCTGCTTCAGCTTTGTTGGTACTTTGCTTGAAGAAATACTCTCCATTAATTCAGAATGCCCTACAAGAAAATGAATATTGTGATTCAATATTGAAGATCAGCATATTCAATGCTGTTTCTGGAAAAATATACTATTAGAGTTATATTTTAAAACAAAAAGTTGTTTTATATATATATATATATATATATATATATATATATATATATATAGTTTTAAATTTTTATATATATAAATTTAAAACTTTCATTAACCCCATGTTAGTATTTATTCTACAGTAATGTAACTTAAAATGATACAATACTTTGATAGTTTCATTTTATCAATTAATAATTTTTACTAGCTGAATTCTGTAGTTTGAAGGTCCATGCTACAGGAACATTTGATACTTAGACATAAATAAGAGGAATTTAGTAAGTGGGTTTAATATTCCATATTAGAGGATATATAGCAGATATATTATGACGGTATAAGAAATGATGTAACTCTTGGAATCTGGAAATAAAAAAGCCTTAAAATTTTGTTATGTTATCCATTCATTTTTAAAACTGTTACAATAAAATTTGGAAAGTGAACAGATCTGAAAAGTTGTAAATGTTATCAAAATATTTTTATTATTTAATATCCCTAGCCATCTGAGAAATGCAAATAAAAACTATACAAGGGCTCTATCTCACTCAAGTCAGAATGGCTCTCATTAGAAAAATAAATAACAATAATGCTGTTGAGAATGTAGGGAAGGATAATTCTTATACCGTGGGAATGGAAATGGTTCCAACCAGTACTCAGATTGCTGAAAACACTAAAAACAGTACTATATGACCTACTTAAGCCACACCTCAGTGTATACATTAAGTAATGTAAGTGAACCCATCACAAAGAGCTGCCGTGTTTATCACTGCACTAGGTGCTACAGCTAAGTCTCAGAATCAGAATTACTGAATAATAAAATGTGGTTTCTGTACACAGTGGAATTTAATTTTGTGACAAGAAATGAATTTGTACCTTTTTTTTTTTTGGAAAAATAATGTGATCAGCAATCAATTTTTAAGAGGAAAAATGTCAGATTCAGAAAAGCAAATATCATGTCTTCTCTAATTGTGGATTCTATGAAAACATTATTTTGTACCCCTGTATATTAGAGTTCTTTTTCTTCAATATAAGATGTCATTGAAGTTTGCCTTACTTAATTTAAACGAGTGTGGATTTCCAAATACACTTGGCCAGTGAAACAAACAAGCAAAAACAAACAAAAACAAACAGCGACAACATTAAAACTGTAAATAAAATATTTACCAAAACTTGATTTGGGGAAGTAGATGTTAAGGTTAGTGGTAAAGCATTCTCTAGCAAGAGTATTGAGCCTAGATTTGATCTCAGAATAACACTCAACAAAGATGTTAGCTGTTTTAAAAATGCTTTATTGTCAGAAAAATATTTTAATTGACTATACAAAATAATTCTATACATATGTTGAAAGAGTAAGCAACCAATAAAATATAGTGAATAGAGACTCTAAGAACATTAGTGATTTACTTAAGGAAAACTGAAAACAATGACTTCTAATAAGTGTTCATGAGACAAACATGCATTGATTTTATAAGTTAAGGTTAAGGGTAGACGCTGGCTTATGGAAGGGATCCCTTGCACAAAACAAATTGAATTTTACAGAAGATGTTATTACTGGGCTTTGGCTATACCTCAGGCTACTTATTTCCTTGAATTTCACAGAGCAAATCAGATAGTTTAAAACCCCTTCTTTTAATACCCCGTATTCCAAGACAAAGAAAAACTTAATTGTTTTATTGTTACACAAATGTAGAAATATTAAATATTAAATTTTATTCAACATGATTATTCAACCTTTTCTTCTATAAGTTTTTACAAAAGTGATTATAATTGATATTGTAAAAATATTGTTTTCTATTTGAGTTCATAGTGTTGGATGTCATCTAGTGGTTTTTTTTGACAGTTATAATTTAAAGCCTATGAGTTTTAAGTATATTTGGATATCATTATTAATTATTTTAAGCTTAAGTTGTTTTATTCTCAAATAAATTTTCAATGAAAATTAACATAACTTGAATGTGACCGTTCTAAATAACACTAGTATATGACTTACTTACAATGATGTGCATTGATTTTTGCCATGGATACTTCATACTCATAATAAATGCATTAAGAACTCTGATAGTCCACAATTTCAAGGGTAGCAGGCACCTAAGGTTAAGTTCCTACCCAGAGACATAAAGGAGGCACACAAGCCTTTGAATGACCACTCCAACACTCTGCATCTCTGTGTCTGACGTGGCCCAGAAACGTGACACAGCATAACCTGGTAGGAATACTCAAAATGATTAGTTAAGAAGAATTTGGTAATACCATCATATTAGGTTAAAGAATAAGACATACGATGTCAGGATATTTTTAAAATTTGAAACTTTGTTTTAGAAATTTTAGAAATTTAGAATTCACTCTCAGAGCCAAGCTAATGAAGGGATATTGACTGGGTCAGAGTTTTGGAAATTTTGAATTCTGGTAACTAACCTGGAGTATAAGGCAGATTTCTGTTATGAATAACTAAATCTTAGAGATCCATCTTCAACCAGAAATATTTTTAAAGTTATGTTGGAATGTTTGTCTAAAAAAAATAGTCGATTAGAAATACAACAGTATTGTAACAATAGCATTTGAAGCATTTTAGTCTTAGATTAAGCCATGAACATACGTCCTCATCACTATAAATATAAACACTAAATATTAAAGCACAATGCTTTTGAGAAAGACTAACTCTCTGCATATTGATGGTTGGAGTCAGCAAGGTTATTAATAGTTTCATTTTGTGACATCTGAAATTCAAAGCTGATTTGAAGGCGGTTTTGAAACTCTACAAATGACTTTAAGATCCCTCAGAACACTGCTTAGGTTGTTTATGATAATTCTGTATGTTTTGTTCATGTGCAGCATATGTTTGAAACATACATTCATATACTCAAGAGCATTGGGTAAAAGATGTTTGCAACTCTGTTAACATTTAATCAAATATATATATACATACAAGCTACATATATATACTGTAGCTTGCCAATTACCAAGTACATGATGTCACATCATTATTATTTGATAATCCAGAGAACCTACTCCCTATTTTTATCTACAGATAGTGCTATGTTTATAAAGTTAATTATTTGAATTATTTTTCTTATGGAAACGGAGCACTTCAATTGCGAAAAATGTTTATTCCCCAAAGATATTTCTGATTACAAGGAGTTGGCTTCAGGAATGTAAATCGAAGTAATCTGCAATGCTCTTTTCCTTGGGCAAGTTTTTATAGGAAAATATACTTCCAGTAACCTTTAAAATACAGCTCCATGTTTAAGCCATTGCACAATAAAAATGCAACTACTACTATGATGTATCTTTAGTAACAGATGACTTAGCACAGTTAAATGAATAACTACTAGTGAAGTGATGTCCATTTGGTGTGTAGGAAAAAAAACATTGTATATTATCATAAAGATATTTATAACTTAGTTAAATTTTAATAAACTTTAAATAAAAATTTTACATCATTTTTTCTAGATGCCACAAGAATACTTTGTATCATTTTGTATTTAGTTACAATTACATAACACCAAAAGCTATAGACTATCTAAGGAAAACCCCAATACCGAGCATAAGAACACTCTTTTAGAGTGTGTGGGAGACCATGGGACTTCAGAAACAACATACACTATTGCTGTTGATCTTGCTTGCCCTTCCAGTTGTTAAAGGAAAGTCCCTATTACCAAATGCATCACATTCTTTGGAGATAGGACTTAAAAATTTGAGCAGAATCTGACCTGAAAGTCTCCTGGATGTCTAGGAAGCCATCAACATTTCTACCCAGTTGTGCAATCTATGAATCACAACAAGGATCAGTATGTCAAAGTATCCCCGAAGGTGCAATAGTAGCACTCATAATTTGGCAGTAACTAACAGCTGTCTAATTGACTTAAATCCTACTCAATAGGAGGGAAACCATGCTTGGTACTGAAACTTAGCCAACTACCCAGGCCAATGGTGCTGTTGATCTTAGAGGAGAATCTAATAGTTACTTTCTCAGACTAATTTGAAACTGCATTCTAAAAAATACATAACTTTATATCTACAGATAATTATAGTTGTCATCCCTCATCAAAGAAACCTCCTTTGCGACAGATGGAGATTATATAAAATCACAAAGGGTTAAAATGCACAGATCCAATAATCAAAGGGTATTCAACCCCAGTTGTTTCATCTATAGCACAACTTCTATAGCTATGGACCAAGGATATTGCAGAAGAGGGGTGGACAGATTTTAAAGCCAGAAAATGAATTGTGTTGTCTCCTACAAATCACAGGGAACATTTAGTCATGATACCTCAATTATGTGGTTGCATAAACAAGATCTGAAAGTGATCATACCAGTAGAACTGTTATGTTGTATGTAGAAAATCTCATAGGACCCCACATGAGACAAAGATCTATAGGCAACTAATAGTTTCTGAGAAAGGGAAAATGAGTCTTTCCCCAAGATGAGCTTTTGTTTTTCAAAACTTGTGATGAACCCTGAAATTATATTCATGCAAGCAACAATAAATGGATTTAGCAGATTGTACTTATATATTTATGCATACATATAAATGCATTGTGTACATGTAACAATATTAATTTTAAAGAGGCCCCAGAGAAGTCTTGTCCAACTCTAAAGTGATTTTTATCCTATGACATTTTACTTTGTTATAGTGTTTTTTTTGTTTGTTTGTATTTTTTTGTTTTTAAGAAATGAATGGATAGATGAAAGAATGGATGAATGAAAACCTAGCCACTTGGGTTAAGGTTAATAAGTGTCACTTATACCTGCTGGGAGAATAAAATCAGTTTTCTCTTGTAGAGTGATACTGGGTATATCAACTCCAGGACAGGCCTCATATTCAGGAGATGTTGAGCTACATATAATGGACTTGACATTTGTCTCTCTCCTTCTGTGTATATGTCTGTCTGTCTGTCTGTCTGTGTATATATGTATTTTTCTTTGGTTACTGCTTGGGAACCCTCTTTCTCTGGTTTCCTGTGTGTCTGTGTTTAATATATGAGAATTTTCACTGTTTGTATGTGCACATGTATGTATGTTTAATATTTTGGATATTTTTATTTTAATTTTCAATTTAAAATTATTTTCATAACACAAACAGAAAAAGATATATATTATTAGGAATGATGGTAACCTGTAACCTATAGTCACATTAAACATCCACCTCCTTTTTAATTGGCGTGTAATCATTGTACACCATGATTTATCTTTCTTTATTTATTTTTCTTTATTCTTCTCTCATACAGTCTATCATTTCACTCCCAGCTCCCCAACTATTTTCCTTCCCCCCCAGATCGACTGCTTCTTTATTTCCCTTCAGAAAATAGCAGCCCTCCAAAGGAATATCAACCAAACAGAAAAACAAGATACAGTAAAACTAGGCACTAACACTGCATGAGACAACCCAGTAGGAGGAAAAGGGACCCAAGTGTAGGCAAAAGAAACAGAGACCCCCCCACACACACACCCACTGTTAAGAGTCTCACAAAATCCCTAATCAAAAAGCCCACAACATATATGCAAAGGACCTAGTACAGACCCGTGTAGGCTCCAGGATTGTTGATTTAATCTCTGTGACCTCCTATGAGCCTTAATTAATTGATTTTGCCAAACATGTTCTCCTGGTATCCTTGACCCCTCTGCTTCCTACAATGATTCCTCTCCATCTTCCATGGAGTTCTATGGGGTTACATGAACCCTGCCTAATGTTTGTTGGTGGGATTATATATCTGCTTCCATCACTTGCTGGAGGATGCCGCTCTGATGACAATTGATGGCCAGTCTATGAGAATGGCAAATTATCATTAAGAATCATTACATTGGGGCTGGAGTGATGGCTCAGTGGTTAAGAGCACTGACTGCTCTTCCGAAGGTCCTGAGTTCAAATCCCAGCAACCACATGGTGGCTCACAACCACCTACAATGAGATCTGATGCCCTCTTCTGGTGTGTCTGAAGACAGCAACAGTGTGTACTTAGATATAATAATAAAATAATTTTAAAAAAAAAAGAATCATTACATTGATTTTTTTTTTTTTGTCAATCATGTTTGGTTCTATATGAGGTTTCTGAGCTAACCAGTTAGTTACTGGGCATTCAGGAAGAATGAGGCATGGATTGCCTCTCCAGCTTGGGCAACAATTTAGACTAGTCAGCTGTTAGCCACTCCCATGAGATATGAGCCATCATTGACCCTATGATTTTTTGCTGGCTGCAGGACAGACTGTGGGTCAAAGGTTTTGTGATTGACTTGGTCTCCCAGCCCCACCTCCGAAAGTCTAGTCTGGTTACAGAAGATGACAAGGTCAGGCTCTGTATCCTGCATTACTAGGAGTCTTCACTAGGATCACCCTTGTAGGACCCTGGATTTTCTATAGCTTCTATATTGCCCGACAAGTGTCCTCCATCTCCACCAGTTCTAGACATCTCTCCCCATACTCCGTCCCTTCATCTTCACTGACCTTATATCTCCTGTTCCTTTCCCTACTTGCCCCTTGTTCACCCACATAATCTATTCTAATTCTTCTTCCTAGGAAGATCCATATGTCCCCCTAGAGCCTTTCTTTACTTAGCCTCTCTGAGTCTGTGGATTGTAGCATGATTATCCTTACTTAATATCTAATATTCATTCATACATAGGTACATATCATGGTCTTCTTTGGTCTGGGTTACCTTGGTCAGGATGATTTTTTTCTAGTATCATTCATTTTCCTGAATGTTTCATGATGTCATCTTTTTTGACAGCTGAGTAATACTCCATTGGGTAAATGTATCACATTTCCTTGATTCATTTTTTTAATTGAGGGACCTGGTTCAATTTTACTTACTGGCTATTATGAATAAAGCCACTATGAACATAGTTGTGAAAGTGCCTTTGTGGTAGGATGGAGCATTTTTAAGTATATATACACAAGATGGTATAGCTAGGTCTAACAGTAGATTGATTACCAATTTTATGAGGAACTATCATATTGATTTACATAATATATTACAAGTTTGCATTCTTACAAGCAGTAGAGCAGTGTTTCCCTTGTTCTGTATCCTGGCTTGCATGAGATGTTACTTGTGTTATTAATCATAGTCATTTTGACATTTGTAAGATGAAATCTCAATGTTGTTTTGATGTATGCTTCTCTGATGGCTTAAGATGTTGACCATTTTTTTAAGTGTTTCATTTGAGATTCCTCTGTTGAGAATTCTCTGTTTATATCTTTATGCCATTTTTAATTAAATTACTTGGTTTATTTTCTTGGGTTCTTTATGTATTTTGGGTATTATCTTCTACCATATGTGGAGTTGGTGTTGTTTTGTCTTGTTGACAGTATGCTTTGCCTTATAGAAGCTTTTCAGTTTCATAAGGTCCCAATAATTTATTGTTGTTCCCTAGTGCTTGAGCTAACAGTGTTCTATTCAGGAGGATTTCTCCTGTGTCAAGTGGTTCAAGAGTACTCCCTGGTTTTGCTATCATATTCACTAATCTAGTTTTATGTTGATGTATTTGATCCATTTGAGTTTTTTTGAAAGGTGATAAATATGGATCTATTTGCATTCTTCTACAAGAAGACATCCAGAAAGGACATGACAATTTGTTAAAGATCCCAGTATATATTTCTAGCTTTTTAAAAAATCAGATGTCCATAGTTGTGTGTATTATCTCTGGGTCTTTGCTTTAATTCCACAGACCAACCTGTTTCGTTTTATGCCAACAACATGCAATTTTTATGACTAAATCTTTGTAGTAGAGTATTAAATCAGGGATGGCAATACCTCTGGAAGTTCTTTCATTGATTTGGATAGTTTTAGCTATCCTGTGTGTTTTGTTTTGTTTTGTTTCATTTTTTGTTTGTTTGTTTAGTAACATAATATTGACTTTTGTTCTTTTAGTGTCTGAAAAGAATTTTGTTGGAATTTTGATGAGGATTGCATTGAATCTTCAGTCACTCTTGAGAGAATAGCCACTTTTATTAAAATTTTTACTAATAAATTATTATGAGAAAGCTTCCCACCTTCTCAGTTTCCTTCAATTTCCTTCTTCAAAAAAATTGGAGTTTTTGTCTTCCAAGTCTTTCACTTGCTTGGTTAAGGTTACCCACAAGATATTTCATATTGTTTGTAGCTATTGTGGAGGATGTTATCTTCTTGATTTCTTTCTCAGTCCTGTTGTCATTTGTATATAGGAGGGTTACTGATTTGTGTGAATTTATCTTGTGTCCAGCTACTTTGCTGAAGGTCTTAATCAGCTGTACAAGTTCCCTGGTAGAATATTTGGCATTGCTTATGTATATTATTATATAGTCTGCAAATAATGATATTTTGGTTCTTCTTTTCCAATTTATATCCACTCTATCTATTTCAGGTGTCTTACTTCTCTAGCTTCAAGTACTATATTGAATAGATATTTAAAGAGTGAACAGCCTGTTACTAAATTTAATCGAATTGCTTTAAGTTTCTCTCCAATTAATTTGATGCTGGCTGTAGGTTTAGCCTATGTTCTTCTTAATATAACTATGACTACTATCATGAATGGGTACTGGAATTTGTTAAATGCTTTTCAGCATTTAAAAAGATGAGTGTGTTTGTTTGTTTTTTTTCTTTCATTTTATTTATGTGGTGAATTACATTGACATTTTTGTATACTGAACCATCCTTGCATCACTGGGATGAAGCCTACCTAATCATGGTGGATGATTTTGTTATGAGTTCCTGGATTCAGTTACTGATTATTTTATTAAATATTTATTATACATCTGAGTTCAAAAGCAAAATTGCTCTGAAATTCTCTTTTTTGTGTGTGTCGAGTCTTTATGTATATCTGGGTTGGTGGGGTTTCCTCTCATTTTGGGGGGTGGTTGGATTTGTTTTCTTGGTTTGAGGGAAAATAGGGTAGAAAAATTATGATCAAAATATATTTAAAAATTTTTAAAATATAAATAAATAAAGGCTCAGGATGTGAGAGTGAGCAAGAGATATTATATGAAAGGAACAGGATGTTGATAAAGGTAATGGGGGCAATGATGCATTGATATTTTAACTTAAAAGAAAGTTCTTCTCAAATGAATTCAGCTTGATACCATTATAGTTACGATGTCAGTGAACTGATAGCCTTAATCATTTTAAAGTATCAAGGTATTATGTGTATAAAAAAGCAAAGGTACTACTTTTGCTTTGTGGTTATTACAGTTTTTTAACTCCTGATTTGAGCCAAAATATGTAAAGGTTGCTTTTGTACACACACACACACACACACACACACACACACAAACACACAAACACATTCACACACACACACACGCACGTGCACGTGCACCTGAGACTGATTCCTAAATCTCTGTGTTCTTGGTATTAAGTCTTCATGTCTGAAAAATTACTGTATATGTTAATTATTGTTCCTTATCTAAAAAAATCAATATTAACAATTCATCAGCTTGCCTTATCAATTTTACCAAGATGTTGTAAATAAGTCACATCAATTAAATTCACATAAAATTTTTATATACCTTGTTTCTCAAATAAAAATTTTGATGAGTTACCATTCATATAGTAAGCTTTGTGCTTTTTATGTAACTTGGGGAAATGGCATGGGGCTTCTTGAGTGTTAGATTGTGCTTTAGAATCTCTGATTTAGTGGAACAGTGTGTAAAACTCTCATAATCAGAACACTCCCTATTGGCTCCACATCTGAAGATACCCAAGGGTGCTATTTGTCTCAGTGAACATCTGGAATAAATTACATGCAGCTAATTGGCTCCAGGTCGAGCTTGTTACAGACAGTAGCATGCAGTACAACCTATGCAATTCACTAAATCCACCCACTTTGGGTAACTCACACCTACTTCTATTTATTCATAATTCCTCCCAGATGTAGGACTTATACACATGTATTATGTATATGTGGACACTCACATACATGTACACACACAAATATAGCCTATATCAATGTATTAGTAGAGAGGTTATTGACAAAACATTTATATAATCTATTAAAAGAACAAATATTGAAATTAAAGAATTTTTGGAAAGAAAAGAGAACAGGAATAATAGTGTGTAGAAAATGAATTTAGTAGTAGAAAAATATTCATTTTTAAGTTCTAGCATTTCCAACACTTTTTATGTATTTTATTTCTCCCCTTTGGTATGTTTCAGCACGTGTAGGCACTTACCAGAATGTCATCGCAGTAAAGCATGCAATGCTTTGATTTTTAACTTATTTAACATTATGAATGAGTGAGTTTATGAGAAACACTATGGCCACTGTTCACTGAAACCAAAGCATCAATCTTTTTAACAGACGATGTTGGAGGCACAGGGCATGTCTTAGCGATTAATGACCAGTTGGAGGAGTAGCTACCTCAGTACATAGCCAAGGGCCATTAACCTCAACTAGTCATTAATTTTCAGAAAATGTCCCAAACTGAGGTCATTATTGCTAATAAAATGCACATATGGTGTGTTCTCTTTCATGCTCTGTATGTAAACACACATCCCTGCTACACACACTGTTACATGGCCAAAAGAAAGGGGTCCTTCACATGTCCAGGAACTCTGAAATCCTGAATTTAGTGGGTATTTTATCCATTCAGTCTATTTGCTCCACTCTCTCACGTTTTCAGAGGTTGTAGGGAGCATGCTTGCACACTAAGGCTACTGGTGAGAAGGAACTAGATACTAGCAATCTTGTCACAGGTAGATATACAGAAAGGTGAAAGAGCTATAGAATGAAATGAGACAGGCATTGATGGGTGTAACAGGACTGACCTACACTACTGAGCAAACAAAAAGGACAGTGAAGTGATGCATATATTATGTTTCATAATGACAGGAGACAAACCTAAAAGTTACATTTCCTCTTTGGTGTGCTCTCCATCAAGTCCCACTCGATTATGTACTACCAAAAGCTATCTTGCCACTTTCTTAGCCTTTCCAGAACCCAGAGCCAGAAATCACAATTTCTTGAATTCTCTCTTACCATTTTCGATCATTGTTCTGTCCTTCACGAATGAGTCTAGCTTAAATTTACTTATGAAGTACAATCCCTGTCTATCTTAAACTTACTTATAAAAGGCTATTACTTTCTTAAGCTGCTTTTGATAACATTTCTTGTACCTCAATTTTAGAAGTATTTTGTTGTATTTTAGTTATTTGTACATTGTGCAGGTTAGTTTTCATCAATTTGGTATAAAGACAACTGAGAAGAAGAATACGAACTGTGCCTCCATTCAACTTGCCTGTGGGCATGTTTTCCTTACTGCTAACTGATATAGAAGGGCAAAGCTCATGGGCAGCAGTAGACAATGCCATCCATGACCTGGTAGACCTGAGTTGCATAAGAAAACTAGCTGAAGGTGAACCTGAAGCAATCCAGCAGACAGCCTTTCTTTATGGTTTCCATTTCCCTTCTTCCCTTTAGGTCCTTATCTTGAGCCCAGCCTCCTCTCAATGATGGACTATAACCTGTCAACTACGTAAAGGTTTCCCTCCCTAAGTTAGTTTTGACTGTGGTGCTTACCTCAACAAAAAAATATAACTAACACAGAAAGAAAATTTTAATTCTTCTGGAATGAATTTAATCTTGTCTCACATTAAAAAACTGAGAATAACATATGATAGGAGTGACTCAAATTATATAACATATAAGTATTATGTAATATATGCATCATGTAAATATTATGTAATATATGTATTTTTAAAAAATACATATGTAAGTGTATCTATATATGCAAATGTCATGTCAAGCCATATAAATAGAGTTAAAATGTACATAAAACTTAACCCAGGTGTGGTGATGCATGTCTATGATCAGGAATATAGGAGTCAAAGGCAAGTGGGCAACTTCTAGTTTAAGAATAATCTTAGCTACCTAGTATGGGACAAGAAGAGGCTACATAGTAAAACTCTGTTTCCAGGTAAATTCAGTAGCGCCTGGAGAGACAGCTCAGCGATTCACAATGCACACTGTTCTTGCAGAGAGCCCAAGGTCAGTTATAAGCTTCCACACAGGGGTTGCTCACAATTAGTTATTCTATCTCCAGGGTCCTTTGGGCTCTGCAGGTTCTATTCAGGTGTGAGTGTGTGTGTGTGTGTGTGTGTGTGTGTGTGTGTGTGTGTGTGCGTGTATATGCATACACACAGAGAGATGGGGTGAAAGAGAGAGAGAGGTGCACATAATTAAAATAGAAACATCTATTAAGATTAAATAGACAAACATAAACATGTGATAAGCATTGTCAAAAGCAGTGAATACATGAGGTAAATCTATGAGACAAGCATACATCATTTTTAAACTAAATGTTGTAAGATTGACTTTATTAGACATTAGGTAGTTGAAAATATAATTCAAATCAGATCTGATAATTCACAGATTTACAGGACAGAAGGGATTTACAGCAATAGTGCAAACATACTTCACAAGTACTTTTTAAAAATTACATGGGCTACAGAAATGATTTAGTTGTTATAATGAGGATCCAAGTTCAAGTCTCAAAACCAATATTAAAATAAAAATGCCAGACATGGTGCTTTGTATTTGAAATAACATATTAGGGGAGATGAAACCCGAGGACTTTCTGGCCAGCCAACTTAGCTTGCTGAGTGGGTTGCAGGCCAGTGAGAGACCCTGTATCAACAAACAACTAACAAACAAAACTCAGGTGGGCATTGCCTGAGGAGTAACTCCAAAGACTGTCATCTGGATTCCTCAGAGACATGTACTTGTTCACAAGTGATCATGCATGTACACACAAACACACACACATATGCACAAGCACATGCATAGAAATGTGTGCACATGCATACACACACACATATATATATATATACAAATAATTAAATAAAGCTATCATTTAATTTTTAGAATTATTTCAAATGAATTATTTAAATAAGGATTCTATTAGTATGTCATATTAATATATGTATAATTATAAGATGGCTGCTGGTCTATTTATCACTTAAAATTTAATACTGTTTTTATGAAAGATATGAGGGGGTCACTTATGTGTCCCAATGAGTTTATGCGGAGAGCAAAAGATGGAGCATATAGAATGAATATACTAATATCATGTTCATATATGTTTATGCACATATTCATATATATATGATTTGTTGGAATGGCCACAGGCTGTGGGCTGTGGTCGAGTTAATTCTGCAGTGGCCATCTATTAACAGAAGGTCCAAAAGTTCATCAGTTGTTCAGTTGGCAAGGCTGGATTTCTCAGCTGGTCTTCAGTATATGCCAGAATACTAAAGATGGAGGCCCTAATGTCAGTGAATTAATGGACTTGCCAGGAAGAGAGAAGGCAAGCAGGCAGAAAGAGAGCTTCCTTTGTCCATGTCCTTTACATAGGCTCCCAACAGAGGGTCTGGCACACGTTAAAGGTGGATCTTCCCATCTCAAAAGATCTTGATTAAAGGTTTATCTTTTTATGTCAAAGATCTGAATTAGAAGTAGGTCTTCTCACTTCAAATAATTAAAAAAAAATCCCACTCAGAAGATGTTTCAATCAAGGATTTAGTTAATTCAAGATGTAGTCAAGTTGAGAACCAAGAATAGCCCTCACACCTTTTATTTGTTACATTATATTCACTTGGGTAAAATCTTCATGATGTATCAACTGAATGTGAATAAAATAGTATTAAGTGTTACATTAAATAAAATATCATTAAATATATGAATAAACTTAAATGAATTACTCCATAAAGTATAAATTCACATATTATATACAAGGGATAATTGTATTATTATTACACATATATTGAAGATAATGAAAATAAATGAGAAAATACAAATTATTCATTGTAGATGGTAAAAATATTTGTAGAAATTACTACCCTATACTCGGAAAGATGAGTCCCTGCACTATGGATGCTGAAGCAGAATGAGGAGGGGGGTCCACTTTGATGGGAAAAGTTTATAGTGCCACCTTTCCTTGTTCTATGGGGGAGGGGTGGCCAGTATTTGTCCCAACCTGGGACTCTAGTTTCCTATTTGTAGTTACTTGAACAACAACAACAACAACAACAACAACAAAAATAGCCTTTTCTGCACACACACACACACACACACACATACACAAACATACATAAAATTGAAATAAATAAATCCTCAGTACGTATCAGACATATGCATGAATTAATATACCTTAAGATTTAATATGATTTTATTTCCAGGTATGGATTTTACCTTCTGAAATTTAAAGTAACTTTAATATTGAAAATCTTTATCAGTTCTGTGCTCTAGCTTACACTTTCCTAGCATGAAGCAGTCCTGACCTTCTATCCAAAACACCAAAAATCGGAACCAATGAACAAACATATGTCACACACCTCAGAAAACTGAGCCATTGATACACCTAGAGAAGATAATCAATTTTAGTTAAATAAACTTGAAATATTTATTCTGAAAAAGCAGTCATTAATACCACTACTCAAAATAGGATTCATGTTTCCTCTGTATGAAGCTATTAACAAGGAAATACCTATGTTATCTGTTTAATAGTTTAAAAGAACAAGCATCATATGAAGGCTACCTGCTAAACTCCAACTTCACAATATCTTTCCTATTGACTAGAAAAACAGATGATCCTTAATGGTAAAGTAAGAGAAGTCAAAGACTGCATTAGAATTTGAAGATCAGTGGAGGCTAAACTAACAAAAACTACCATATGCTTAGGCATGAAGAAGGCAGCCACTAGATCAAGGCCTGATCAGTTGTTTTGATCAATGTGTTAGTTAATGGCATGACATTAGAAGAGATATTTAACTCTGTACCTGTTTTCTCAACAGTGAAATTATTTAATGAGTTTTATTCCATTGATATTTGGATTATACAGAACACATTTTGAATACATCTGATATAAATGTTTAATAATGCCATATTGTGACTTTGAATTTTAGGTTTAGTTCAAAATATGGGTGTATACATTTTTATGTACCTTAAAGAATATCCTGATGGTTGCTGGTGAAATTGTCTATTCATAAATTTTCCTATTTTACCACAAAATTTTATGTGCAGCCCTGCCCTATGTAGAACAGATTCATCTGCAGCAATAGCATAGGACATACTAAGAATCTAACTTCTGTACCATGGTCTAATTTCACCAACTTAAACATCTATAAAGCCTTGTAAGCCAGAAAGAGGGAAATATTATCTTTTGTCTATTCCCATTTGAGGATCTTTTCTATTTGATGCTTGTTATGAGTCACAAATAGAGCTCTACCACCATTTTTACTTTATGAACACATTCATCAAGCTTTGAAAAAAAAATCATGGTTCCTCAGAGATATGCATTTAAGCAAAAATAAAACAACTCAAGTAGAAAAAAGTTATTCATTAACAAAATAGTTGAATTTCTACCAGTACATTCATCCCTGCAACTAAAGACAAACTTGAGTTTTATTACTTAGCTCTGATTCAGCTTCTCTGCATCATGTTGCTCAAAACAAAGCAAACGAAAGGAGGAATGATGCCTTGGGAGCATGTTATCTTTTCAGAAAACTCACTAACTCTAGGAGAATCTAAGACATTGTGTTTGAGTAGTGTTTTCTTTTTCTTTTTCTGCTTATTAAGGGCGAACTAACAGTGTTTGAAAGACAAAATTTTCATCATGAATGCTAATAAAGATGAGAACCAAAGATCCAGAAGTCAAGAGCTTCACCTTTCTCATGCTTGGATGATGTTAATCATGATGGTGCTCTTTCTTCCTGTCACTGAAACATCTAAACAAAATATTCCACGACTCAAGCTAACCTACAAAGGTGAGTACATAATTATCTTACAGTTGTCAACAGGACATCTGAATGTCTTCTTTGAACACTTATTTCTTTTATTTAAAATGCATATTTAGTTCTACAAAGTAAGATCAGTCAGAATATTATTTAGAACATGGACTACAATTATTACTTTTATGGAATAAAAGATACCTAAATTAGCCAAGTACATTTCCAGTTGATATTTATAATGATTAATTTAGTCTACAAGGTAGACTAAAATTAAATCACATCTATAACAATATAAAAGTTAATAAGTTCTATGTAATTGTTACTAATGACTGTTACTATTCTAAGGTAAAGTGTATTTTGTACTCTAAGGTATTATTACACCTAAAATGTTTCACAGTCTACAAGAGCTGAGAAACCAATTGTACAGATTATGTAGGGGTAAAACCAATATGAATTCAAGACAATAATTAAAACAAAATCTAAGATAATTATTTGTAAATATTTACATTAATATGAACAAGTAGTATAAAAACATAATGTAGGTATTCATTATATTAAGTATTTGAGTCCATGTATAACTTTTTCTTCAAATCTTGTTAATGAAGTCTATTTTTTCCTTTCTTGTGATTTATACAAGGCTTATCAAAACAATTTTGAAGACTCTGCAGGGAAAGTCAAACAACTTTATTCTGAACTTGTATTAAAATTAAGATGGTACTTTTAGTATTTTCTGTTTTTTAGGATGCCATTACTCCAATAAAAATAAATATTGGTGATAAAAGTTAATTGTATTTCAAATAAAAAATGAGACATGGTATTCTTCTTTTACTTGTTGCACATGTAATATGTTGGTAATAGGGTTGGAATGAAGGACAGTGGCCGAGCTCTTGCCTCACATTTGCAGTACATTGGGTTCAACTCCCAGGCATTAAAAATAAAAATGTGGGGTGAAGAGCTGTCTCAGCCATTAATAGCGCTGACTCGTCTTCCAGAGGTTCTGAGTTCAATTCCTAGCAACCACATGTTGACTTATGACCATTTGTAATGGAATCTAATATCCCCTACTGGTGTGTCTGAGACAGCTACCATGTATTCATATGAAATAATTAATTAATTAATTAAAAAGATGGAAAATGTTGGTATTTCAATTTGATGTTTCATCTGTTAAAGAGGTGAGAATCTTTAAAATGTTCAAATACTTATATGTATAATATAATTTAATTATATTATTGAAATATAGAGGAAGCTTCTTTATATAAATGATGGATCTCAATATGAGGTCTAAATTAGTAGGATTTTTATTCAACCAAAATTAAAAGCTATACTTGAAAAATATATAATTAATTAATTACAGATAGACTTTATTTCATATTCCTTTCTACCGCACCCTACCCCACCCCCCAAAATCTATTGGCATCATGTATGCTATGTTTGGAAAATAAAAACTGAAGCCAAGAATTTTAACCACACTAGCCTCATGGTTATGACCTTCTTTGCTGAGTGCTGAGGTTAGAGCCAAGAGTCACTAAGACTGGCATACTCCTGACAATAATTCCTTTTATTACTTGGGTTGTCTTCAAAACTGTTGAACAATAGGCAACAGTGTAAGTATGATCACTGGAAGGTATAGCATATACAAAAACACTTTAGATGGTAAACTAGCATATTTAAGGTCAATGATGCTGAGATTGACAAGAGCTCTGATTGGCCAGAATGAACAGCCCCCACTAAGCACTTTGGGCACTCAGGCAACATGTTGCAAAAGCCATATTTTGGTAGCTACGTCACTTATGCTTACAATCCCAGGACTCATGAGCTTGAAGCAAGAGGATGGTAAATTTAAGCACAGCTTGTATTATATAGCCAGAACTTGCCTTAAGAATAAACAAACGTTATCTGGATGATAGATAGATAGATAGATAGATAGATAGATAGATAGATAGATAGATAGATAGATAGATAGATAATAGACAGACATGATGATAGATAGATAATAAATAGATGGATAGATAGATGAGAGAGAGAGAGAGAGAGAGAGAGAGAGAGAGAGAGAGAGAGAGATTAATATACAAAGGAAAAGATATCCTAAATCTGTCTACAAACATCAAATTCTCCTCAAAAGAATCCTGATGATCTTCAAGTAAAAAAATAAATAAATTTCAGGGAAAAAATAAACAATTTCTAAAGTATGATACCTAAACTATCAGATTCTCAATTCAACAAGAGTTTCCTAAGACTAAAGAGTTACTAAACAATTCATTAAACCATGCAATGGGGGTTGGGCAAGAATGGCATGACAAGCAAACATATAGTGCAAGGTGCGCTTGAGATGATACAGTTGCTTACATTAATAGATAAGGACCACAAGACAGCTGTTGTGTACCAGTTCAGTCTATTAAAGTAAAGCCACAGCAGGAAAGTTCTTCTTGTGGTGGTACTGAGAACTTTCTTCCTGATTTTGCAGACACAGTGTTTCTCTGTAACTGAGGCAAAACCTCACATTCATGAACTTCCTTGCTGAGTGCTGAGGTTACAACCATCTCTCATCATAACTGGCATACACTTGGTCACAACTTCTTTTATTTCTTGGATTTTCTTCATAGCTATGTTGTGACAGTATCATTTATTGTTGTTGTTGTTGTTGTTGTTGTTGTTGTTGTTGTTACTTTTAGCTTTTATAATTCAGCCATTGCTCCCTCCCAGTCTACCCTCCTACATTTTCTCATCCCATTCCCCCTCTCCCTTATCTCGAAGAAGATGCCCTCACACAGGCCTCTGCACCCCCTGGGACCTCAAGTCTTGGAAGGATTAGGTGTGTCTTCTCCCACTGAAACGAGACCAGGCAGTCCTCTGCTGTATATGTGTCAGGGACCTGAGATCAGCTAGTGTATGCTACCTGGTTGGTGGCTCAGTGTCTGAGAGATCTCAGTCTAGGTTACTTGAGATTGCAGGTCTTCCTATGGGGTTGTTCCTCTTCACCTTATTCCAAACTTTCCCTGATTCAACCACAAGGTTGCCTGACTTCAGTGTCTGTGTTTGTCTTAGTCAGCTGCTTGTTCGGTCTCTCAGAGGACAGTCATGCTAGGCTCCTGTCTATAAGCACATCATAGCATCAGTAATAGTGTCAGGTCTTGGAGCCTCCCCTTGAGATGCATCCCAAGTTGGGCTGGTCACTGGACCACCTTTTCCTCCACTTTTGTCCCTGCATTTCTTTTAAGATGGGCTAAAAAGACAACTCAGCATTTAAGATATCCATTGATGAGGACTGGGGTTCAGATTGTAGTTCCCACAGTAACAAATCTAGCCACCTTGAAAACATCTGTAATCACAACTCTGAGGTGGATGGAATTGCAGAAATAAGAGACTTGCTGAGGTTTGCTGGTTTCTAGACTACTTGAAAGACAAGCTACAACTTCAGGAAGAGGCTGTGCCTCAAAGAAATAATGAAAGTTCTAAAATAAGACACCCCACCTCCTCCTCTGGCCTCTGAAAACACTCACAGTGCTGATTCAAAAGACAAGTAGATGTACTATTGTTTAACAAGGACAATTCTCAAAGCCACATTTTAATGTTTATGTTATGGCAGTCCCCCATTGTTAATGACTACTGATATAGAAGAGCACACCACCATGAAACTTGTTACCTTTACTATAAGCAAATAGATCTTAGTTCCTTGGGTCAAGAGTCTGGTGAAGGTAGGCAGTTGTCATTTTGACTCTCTAGTATATACATAGTCAGATGTTGGCTGGAGTTGGAACATCAAAGGTCTTGAGTGTTGGCTTATATGCATTTCTTTCTTTGTGTACAGTCTGACTTCTTGAGGAAGCACATCTGCCTGGGTAGTGTGGACTTCCACAAATCAGCTCAGGGCCTCAAGCACTTGTATTTTAACAAACACAAAAGCAGAAAACACACATTTCATCCAGGATAGAAAATTTATATTTATCAGGTGTGTTTGACTAGAGCCATATTACACATCATGTCTTTCAGTAATGTAGAGAATAATTGTAATACAAAGCAGAAGACACAATAGTAATGAACTCATGTTAATATACTCATTTATAATTATATGTTCTATTTTGCAGAAAAATATCTTTCTTATATATTAATTCTCAATATTAATACAGAAGGAACATCCAGAAGAAGTCAAAGAATGGAAGACACAGGAGGGTTCCACCCTTTCTCAATCATGTACTCTGTGCACTATCAGAAAAGCCACTTGCTATTCCTGGTTTCTTTCCTCGCCCAAAAGCTGGATCTCCTGGGTGGGAGATTCTTCTCGAGGACCAATTTAAATAATAGATAAATTGCTCTCAGATGTTATCACTAAATGAAAACTGTGACAAACTCAAATAGTTTGAATAGTATGTGTCTTTGAAAAGCACATATAGTGCACATTTATGTCTTTATATAAATAATGATATTTCAGCATTTTGGGCAGAGAGGTTGCCACAGATAATACAACAAACCCTTTTTAAAAAACCCACACTTAATCTAATCCTACATACAATTACTCTATGAGATTTGATCCATTCAAAGGAATTTACTTCACTGCAGTATTACATGATTTGAGTTGGTAACAGCCTTTACATCTTTAGTTTAAGTGAAATAGCTTGTCAACTGCTTGTAACCATTAGCTGTAGGAATGGCATAGTAGTGTTCAGATCTTACCAATACAATTTTGTAAAAATGCATAATTTTACATTATGTTTAAGAGTTTGAGAGTCCCTGTTTTTAAAAAGGAAAGAATCCAGCTCTTAAATTCAAGAAAGCAGTGCACAGAAGAGGCATCAGTGTTTTCCTGCATTTCTGTTCTAAATGGGGTTCAGCATCACCTCAGGAATCCACACCCTCAACCCTGCTCTTAGATCTGAATGGCAGTCTGTGTACTAAAAAAGAATCATAGCTGGCTTGAATGAAAGGTAAATCTTGAGATACAGTTCTCTAGATGGCTTTAGTTTCCCTGCTCTTCTTCCCTTTGACATGATAATTTGGACCATGAGCATGTGGATGTCACCACAGGCAGCCACAGTTGGGATTCCAGATGGCACATTAACATCTCAGCATTATTAACAATCTGTAACAAAATCTGCCTGGATGGTAAGAAAGGATCAAGGTAAACAAATATCACTTTGAAAATCATTAGTTATATCTTTATTATACGTTTTCATGTACTGAAATATAGCAATAATTTAGTTATTACTCTTTCCAAGAGGAGAAACTAGGATATTTTAAAGTACATTTGTGTGTGTGTGTGTGTGTGTGTGTGTGTGTGTGTGTGTGTGTATGTGTTATGTACTTGCCAAATACGTGTATTTTGGTCAAAGGAAAATTCATAGGAGTCATTATCTCTTTCCATCATGTGAGACACAGGAATACAATTCTGATGGTCAAGCTATATAATGAGTACCTTTACATGCCAAGCCATCTTGTCAGCTGGAGTGCTAGGTTTTTAGGGAACAAAAGGAATACTCAAAATAACTATTTAAAGGTGATAGTTGTAGTACATTTAAAATAAAATGTTCTAAATAATTTCAAATGTAATATGAAATTGACCTTCAATATTGAAAAAAGTTTAAAATATTTTGTGTAAAGTACCCATTAGCATTAGAGAATTTTCATTAGAGAATTTACATAATTAGTGATTATTAAGAAAATTAGTAAAGCTCATGTTTAGGGGTTGGTGTGACGGGTAATGATTGATTCAAACAAAATAATTTGTGTAGGTGTATTTAAGGAATTTAAAAGAATGATTTGAATCTTAGCCTGAATTGTAAAGAATAAATACTTGAGGAGTAGAGAAATTTGTTTTTGAACTTTTAATTATATCTTCCATTTTAATGGGTTATTGGTGTCCAGGATGTGAAATGGATGCAGAGGTAATGACAGATATTATTCAAAATTCAAAAGAAGTGTAGAAATAAGAGAAGAAAACTAAATCTGAATAAAATGTTGGGTGAGGAGATATGGACAGACTCATTACAGTCCAAAGGAAGACACCCTTAGAGGTAAAACTAAAATCTTTAAGGAACTGAACTAAAACTTATAAGAGATGGTGGGACTTTAGTTGTATTTGAAGTCATTAACAGATATCACAAAGTTTATGATACATAAACAATTTTTAGAGAATTTAGAAGTATAAGTGAGACATATTATTTTACTGCTTATACTGTACAAATACTGCTTGAGTTGGAGAAATACTCTCTTGCAAGCATGCAAGAAGGACAATGTCAGCCTTCAGATTAAATCTACCAAGATCAGAGGCCATCATCTGGACAAAACCTGGAAAAAAAATTAAAGATAATTGGCATCTGCTTAAATGAAAAGACAGTATGAAGATTTCTGCAAAGCAGTGGAAATTTAGGAGCAAATGTCACAAGTGACCAGCATGATGAATGAAAACAAGACGTATATGTGACAACTTGTTTTAAATTTCATAACAGAAAGAGTGAGGACATGGTTTGAACAACTTCCAGGAAAAACAGGAGGCATGTTCAAAGACTTGGGATGCAGATGGCGTGAAGCATCTCAGCTGTGACCAAAGTCTCACATATGACTTGACCATTGTTTGATATGCATTCATCTAACTTTAAGAGAAATTGTTGTCTTTAACATTATAAGTATTTTAAATTATGATTTTTTTTATAAAAAACATAATGAATATACAACCTTTTGATCTCTATTTTGAAATAATCTTACTATGAGGTATCTTCTTATTTTCTTATACTTGCTTTACAACTCCAATTCAGAAGTATTAAGATAAGACTTTGAGAGATCTTTTACACTCATGTTCTTCTCTGGAGCACATGTCGACTAATGTTTGAAGTAGAGTTTTGATTTTAAGCATTGCTTGATAATTGAGAAGTCTAAAAACCAGGACGGATTCAGGAAAAGATATATGGCAGGACCAATTTCCTTTGAGAAAGTCCACTCCATTGTATCAGGTTGCATCATTGCTTCCCAGGGAAGTATTCATGGGAATGATTTTTATGTAGAACAATTGGAAGTTATCAAAACATGTTTTGAAAATTTTAAAAAGACTCACTATTGAAATTATTGGTTTAAAGGATCATAAGTGACTTATGTGATCTATTTGTATGGATTATTCACAATTAAAATCTATCCTTTTAGAGAAAAGTTATGATTTAAAAGTGTTGACAATCAAAATGTGACAAGATAAAATTATTATGCTCCTACTCCACATCTTGTCCTGATAGGTGCATAGATCTGATAATATAATATACTTTAGTTCTAGTTAACATTTCTGTGAGTGAAATCAATCTCATTTCTTTTTTTTTCTTTTTTTTTTTTTCAAATTTTTATTAGGTATTTACTTCATGTACATTTTAGATGCTATCCCCAAAGTCCCCTATACCCTCCCCATCCACTCCCCCTTCTTGGCCCTGGAGTTCCCCTGTACTGGGGCATATAAAGTTTGNAAGACCAAGGGGCCTCTCTTCCCAGTGATGGCTGACTAGGCCATCTTCTGCTACATATGCAGCTAGAGACACGAGTTCTGGGGGTACTGGTTAGTTCATATTGTTGTTCCACCTATAGGGTTGCAGACCCCTTCAGCTCCTTGGGTACTTCCTCTAGCTCCTCTATTGGGACCCATCCGATAGCTGACTGTGAGCATTCACTTCTGTGTTTGCCAGGCACTGGCATAGCCTCACAAGAGACAGCTATATCAGGGTCCTTTCAGCAAAATCTTGCTGGTGTATGCAATAGTGTCTGCGTTTGGTGGCTGATTATGGGATGGACCCCTGGATGGGGCAGTTTTTCCCATATTTAATATTCTCCTGCATAAAAAAAACAGAATTATATTCAACATTCCATTGTAGAATAAGCAAGAATTTTGTTTTATTGTTAGTCTCTTTGTTTGAACTTGCATTCATGAGAACAAGAGTTTATGATCAACATGCTACCTTGCAAACTGACAATATCCCATACATCTAGAATTTTGAAGTCTTCCTTTGCGGGAATTTGGGTTGACTAAATCTTGACAAAATTCTTTCTTTTGTATCCTTTGTGTTTTTGAACAAGTGACTAAATTCAGACATGTTGATTAGCATTTTTATGTAGATAGTAATGAGTCACCTGTAGGCTAAAGGCTTGCATTTGATCTGGACACTGTTAAAAACTTGTTGGAAGTCTGGGAATGGGGATAACATTTGAAATGTAAATAACGAAAATTTGCAATGAAAAACAAATTTTAAAAGTCTTGATGGAAGTCAAGTATGGCCATTATCACTTAATGTCTTCTATATTGAATCAAAGCAACTTTTCTAGGAATAAAGGCTGGAATTACAAATAGTCCACTATAGATGCTGAAGGAACTCAATAAACTACAATACTGGAAGTTAATTTTTATTTTACAATAAATATTTTGCTGCTTCTGCTTTATTACACCAACCTTAGATTGTTAGTTAGTTGTCAGCCAAAATCTTTATGGAAGGAGTGGGAAAACCATAAAGTAACCCCATAAAGGGGATTTTAGGACAACCAAAAATTTAATATGTAAATTCCAAGAAATACCGAATTAGGAGAGTGGTTAAATTTAGAATCAATTCAGGAGTAGAAACACAAGCTGAAAGAAAGTATTATATGCAAATGGTTTAAGTAAATTTAATAGAGGATACTATATATACCTCTGTGTTTAAAAGTCCTCAGTCATCGTGATATGACAGCTATTTCCTTGAGGATGAAGAACAGAGAGTAGGACTCCTGATGAGTCTCCTGACTTGGCAGAGAGGAGTAGCTGAGCTTTGATCTGCTCTATATTTATACCCAACTTTTCCTCCTGAAAAAGTGTGGTCCTTAGATTGGCATGGGATGAAATCTGACTTTCTTCAAAGCTGATTCTCTTCTTAAATGATAGATTTGTGTGTGTGTGTGTGTGTGTGTGTGTGTGTGTGTGTGTGAGAGAGAGAGAGAGAGAGAGAGAGAGAGAGAGAGAGAGAGAGAGAGAGAGAGTGTGTGTGTGTGTGAAATCTAGTAAAGGACTCTCTTTTTAAAGGATGTGCAGGAGCCATTTGTCAGTCATGCAGTCTTAAGAGAGAAACTGCCAACTCCACCCAGGTCAGGATTTCTGGCAGTAAATTTAATTTTCAAGGGTTTAAGGTCATGTTCATTTAGCACTCAAAAACTGAGGAAGTCTGTGTTGCTTAATCCTAAATTTATTAGATTCGTTATTACTCACCACTCCCTTCCTCTGAGGGGATAAAGAGGAGGAATGAAGACCATCAGGTTCCATGAGCTTATAGGCTGAATGAACAATTATATTACGGGACAGTAAAGAGGAAATACAAAGAATTCTTTGCAAAGCAAGCATTTGTTTTAATAAAAAACAGGAATTGCCCTGTCCTTACCCTGCCCTTCACAAACAGGAGACCTGACCATTTCACCCGAGAGGCGTCCTTGCTGTAGGGCTCTAACATGAAGGGAAAAAAAATCTATAATAGGAAGCCCACTAATCATTTCTATCTTAAGTGACATCCTGACAGTCATGCATGATGATTGATAAGATCTCCCATGTTTATAATTATTTAATACTTCAACTGTGTTTTCCCCTCAAAGGTAGAGGCTACCTACTTTTAGAAGCAAGAGCAGCATTCATGAATAAAGATGTGAGTTAACATATTATTTGAGAAGTCATGTATCTTGACAAAATTTTAAAAAGTTCTTATACCATAGTACTCAGTCTCACCCAGAAACAAGGAAGTTAAAGTGGTATTATCAGGTTTGGTAAGTTAATGATAGAAAATAAGTCCATCCCATGTCACTCCTAAAGATACCTCTTGTCTGACTAGTTTAAGCACTCTTGTCACTGTGAATTTTCTCTTCAGCTATGGTTTAGCTTCTTTTCCAGGCTGTGCATTCCCAATGGCATCGATGTTGCACAGCCCTGTCTTGACCATGCTATCAGCTCTTTCCAACAGAAGATAGGTGTTCAGGAGACTTTGTCAGAACTTTCAAAATCAAATTTGATGAGAATACTAATTTCCTTATGCTGACTATATATGAGAAGCATGGTTTCCTTATCACACTTGACAGATATAAAAAAAAAAATGGTTGATGAAGCTACAGAAACTCTCTTTGGATACATCCCATAAAGTCAAGAACCTCAGCAATGACAGGCAGGTAAAGGCAGGATGGGTCAGAAACCTATGGTTACCTTTGAAAACATAGTGGCTATAGCCAACCCAGGCTTCATGAGATCTGTCTCAAAAGAGTTAGGTAGAGTAATAGCTCAGCTTAAGAGTGAGGACCAGGGTTTTGATACCTAGAACATATGTGAAGACAGATGTGATAGCATGCATCTCTAATACCCAGTGCTTCTACAGTGACATGGATGGAAGGCAGAGGTAACCTGGGGGCTTATATACCAGCTATCCTAGCATACACAGCAGCAAACAAGACACAAAGAGAAGGAACAAGCCAAAGACCAACACCTGAGCTTATTGTTCGTGTTTATGTGTGCATGGGGATGGATCATGCATATATGTGCACAGGGAGATTTGAAAAGAAAATATGAAAGGTGGAAAGACAAGGAGAAGGAAGAAAAGAAAAGTGTATATGCCTATAGGCATGGAAATTTGTGTCTTTTATGGAGTTTTTGAAACTCAGAAACCTTTCTAGTTCTCTATAATGGGTAATGGGCCATGAAGCCCTTCTCTGCTGTCTATCGAATCCATCGCAGAAGATGGTGTTGCTACTCAAAAACATAGAAAATACTGACATATTTAATTCATTTACTATGGATGTAATTAAATTACAGGACTTCCAAGATTATGCTTCTAATACAAAAGTGTTCATTTAAGTATGTGGGTGAAATTCCAAACCTGTAAGAGTGTGGGAGGGTAGTAAGAATGCACTGATGCACCTACAAAGGGAATATTAGATGTCCGGTGGATCAGCACAGCTATCATATGGATCAAGCAAAGGGGTCATTTGGGACCAAATTCAAATCCTGCTTGACATAAGCAAGAGTGACTCTGTTTAATTTAGCACACAACAGACCTCAGCATGGGACATGAGAAGGGACACCCTTGCCCTTTCACTAAAGGCAGAAAAGGAAGAAATCCTAACCAGATTACAGGCCTTTATGATAACAGTGTTGACCATTACATCCTTGAGGATTTCCAATGTAGGTGAATAAATAAAACTCTGAAGTTTGCACCCAGAACAGCTACTGTCCATTTTTGACTCCTGAAGTTCAGGTTGTGTGTCAACTTTAGGTGTAAAGATATATCTTCTAGAGTTATTGTTCTCTAGGTTTTAGTTTATGATCTCATGGAAACAAAAAAAAAAAAAAAAACTTTGCTTGGTTTGGCAAAAATGCAATAAAGATAAGCTCTTTGGGGAAGAGGGAACCTGTTCCAATCTCTGTCCCAAGGTCTTTTCCTAACATATCTGTCAGCCTGGGAAATTTTCATGTATAATGCCTTAGTCTAATTATTTTATTTGGCTACGGAGGGTTGGTGAGGCATGCTTTAATCACTTTGATGCTAGCACTGTCACAGCACAACACTAAATCATTCGCAAATGATGCTCGTTCAGGTTAGCCAATATTTTTGCAGCTGTTTTCTTGTTAAGTTTGTTTGAAACCAAATCAAATAGAATTTGTTCTGGTGAAATAGAATACAGCAAATGAGTATATCAACTTTATTTTTCTCCTTGTAGAAGTAGAGGCAAAAAAAAAAAAAAAAAGTACCCACGGTTCTTAAATGGCTGCGTCCTTGAACTGGCATGTGCATTTCAGGGACTCTTCTTGGTTCAGAAACTTCTGAGTAGTGTTCCTGACGCTGCCAGTTCCCATCCTCATTCATCCTGAGCACTTTATGCATATTTATCTCTCTAACACTCAATTTGAGTCCTTGGTACTTTCTTGAAAGAAAAAAAAAAGGCCATAATCACAGTTTCCAGTCACCTACATAATAGCTGAGCTCTCATGCCTGACATTGCACTTGGCTATCTGGACATTGTATGTCTAGTTTCATTTTTTTTTGTAATCACAATTATTCCATATTTAATAACTGAATTTCATGGTACAAATAGTCATTAAGTACTTAATTTTCCCAGACTGTAAGAAAGATACTTAGAAATAAAATTCAAGGGAGACCTGGTCTTTGTCCTGAACTGACAGAGTTTTATTCTCTTTTTTTTCCACTGGAAACAATTTTCAAGACAACCAGATTCATGAAATTGGCAAGGATAGTAACATCTTCATATATTATGTTTGTTCTAGGCATATGTACCCAAAGAGTTATGAAGTCAGAATAATAGAATTCAGAGTAATCAATAGCAATGAGTAGAATTATAATAACCAACTGCAGTAAGAGCTTCCTGGGTACAATCTCTACAAAATTATCTTAGTAAATGGTCCTAGCTATCTTAAGATGGCATAACAAGTTACAGTATTGGCCTGATCAAGACATGTGAATGTCCTAGGTTTTGGTATATAATGTAGCTCAATTTATTCTACTCTGATGATTTATTTAGCAATCATTGCTTTGAATCCACAGCACTGAAGGCTTGGTAAAGGACATAGCAGCGAGGTTCTGAACAAGGGATGTCTCAGAAGGAATTTTTGGACCTCTCCTAGAATGAAGTTTACATGTGTTGAATTTTATTTTCCTATACATATTTCATATATATTTTTCACACACACATATATGTGTGTGTGTATGTGTGTGTGTGTGTGTGTGTGTGTGCGCGCGCGCGCACTGAAATGATGCAAGAGATTTTGCTGGGGGATTCTCTAATGTGATAATGTGAACATGTGAACACCCTGAACAATGCCTAACACATGCTGCATTATGCAAACATTTGAGTAATAAATATTCTTTTACTTGTATTTGGATATCGAAAAATTAACAGTCTTCATAGTTCTGGTTTATTAGAAGATAAGATAATGTGTTTCTTTAATAAAACCTTTTTTTTTTTTGGCCCAAAGTGGACATTTGTACTAATAATTAGAACTAATATTTACTAACTCTTTCTTAGTTGCCAGTCATAACTTTAAGAAATGCTATAAATGACCTCTTCTACTTATCAAGAAAGTTATATTAATTGGGAAATGTTATAATTTTGTTGCATAGAATTTACATACATTTCAAAAAGAACTCATCATCATTACTATAGTAACTGATCAACTCATAGGATATAGTATGTGCTAACCACTATTCTAATGCCAATGTCATATTAATGCTTTTGTTCTGCAAGCTTATAGGAGTTGCCATAGAGTTTCTATTTTCTGCATTTTTTATATTAGGAAACTGAGGCACAGAGGTCAAGGAACTTTCCTAAATCAGTAAATCACATTTCTAGAAATATTTCAGCCCCAGGTAGAATCCTGGTGCTTTGATCTAACTCTTGTACTTTTGCTCTATAGCTCATTATACTAGGTTAGGTTTCATTTTGTACTTTTCATTGCAATCCATGCTGCAGAGTGATGATTAGTTTTGGAATGCTGAAGTAATAAGTGTTTTTATCTCACAAAATACATTAGTAGCTCATTGAGAATATACTCCAAAGGGTCTCTTCAAGCACTTTGATTTTTGCACATTTCAACTTTTATTACGAGAAATCCCAAAGAAGATACTGATTTGCCTGATTCAGTGGAGTTTTGTGTGATGTGTATTCTTTCAAAAGGCTTTAATCACGTCTGGGTTAGCCATTCCCTTGGTTCCATTGTTTTGTTTTTCCTCAGCTCTGGTTATGAGGAGGATGGAATTTTCACTGGAAATGAGCCAAAAACATAGGCCTTTGGCATTTGGAGTCGTAAAATTATATTTCGATATTGTACTTCTCATATGAAAAATGATATTTACCTCTATAAAAATGAGCATAGATTTCAATGTCAATCTAGTGTGCAGAAAATACCATCTATAAATATTACTGAGAAAGTTTGGTTTGATAACCACAGCCATTCGAGATGTCTAAGTGCGTTACAGTATTTTTCAGCATTGTAAATTTAATTTTTCAAGTCTACCTAGAAACTGAACAGAATAACAGTTACCCAATAGAAAGTAGAAAAGAGTCGTGATAATAAAAGTATATCCCCCAATTGATTATAGTCATAAACCTTTGGGAATAAATTTTATCCTACAAGCAGTTGAGACTATCATATTTTTTAAAACTTTAATATTTCTATTTCTAGGATACTGCCTCTTTTTATCTATCTCATATTAATAGTTAATTAATTGAAAATTCTAATCTGTTTTCAATCTTTTTTTTTTTAAGGAACACAATATAATTTTATTAATTCTTTGAGAATTTCATTCAATGTATTTTGATAATAGCCAATATATTTGGACAATGTAAATCATCCATACTTTTTATTGATAATATCCAACCCCTGCCCCACACTTTCTTTAGGAAGTGTGATTTCTATAAGGTACAGTGTATGTATTCAATCTTTAATAAAGTGATAAATTTATTATTAAAGTCTTATTGGTGATTATAGAAATCTAAGATACTGCTCTAGGTTCTTTGCTTAGGAATCTATTTGGTTAAAGAAATATATTTCAAAGTTCTAGTTTACTTAGAAGTGTCTACAATTGTTGCAAACCCAAAACACATGGCCTGAAGAGGTCTCAAAGAGAGTGAAACTAAGAAATACATTATAATTGTCTCACAGCACATAACATAACTATAGCATGTGTATCTTCACTTCATGAAGATGAGATGCTTTCATTTGTGAACTATGAAGTTCGTACTAAGTCATTTTAAGGTTACCTTCAGTTATACAATTTTTTATTCTATTTTTACTTTCAGGATTAATTCAAGTTTGCAGTTCAGACATTTATGTGAAGTATATATGAACAGGAAATATCCATCTGAAATTGTAAGGAAGTGTCCATTGTTAGAAGGCCTGGTACCATGGCAAACTCCCTTATCCATACAATCTATCCATAACAGTCCCCAAGCGAGAGCTGGGCGGGTTTCTTTACAGATGTTGCCATTGAGACTGGGTTTCAGAACTCTTCATTTTGATTGGCTATGGTTTTCTACAATGAGTTCTTGTTGCAAAGAATACATATAGAGTTTCATCAACATTGCTGCCTCATCTTGAGTAGAAAAAGGAAAACAACAGTCATGCTGAAGTGCATGTAGAAAGCCCAAAAAGCCTCGACCCTAGACATCTAAGAAATGCTCCCAGGAGGACAGTCTCTGCAGAAGAGAGCATGACAGTTTGTCATCTAACACTAAACAATCAGCTTTGAACACATTCATACAAGTAACAGTATCAAAATGCCAGCTGAGCAGCTTATAATTATGTATTTAGAAATGTATATGCATAATCATTTTATAAGTACACACATGCATGAACATCTAAAAAAAAAAAAAGGAAGCCATAAGTTTGAAAAAAGGGAGAAGAGGTATGTGCAGTTGTATAGAGGAAGAAAGGGAAGGAAGAAAATATATAATTTTACTATAATCTCAAACATAAAAAATAATATTGTGAGTATAATCATTCAAACAAAGCACCAACTTAAACATAATCAAAAAGGTGGGAGAAAGAAGTGATGAAGAGATACCTTAGTGGTTTAGAATTCATTATATTATTCCAGGGGTGTGAGTTCAATTCTCAGCATCTATATCAGATGGTTCAGAACTGCCTATAATTCCTATTCTAGGAAGCTTGGATGGATACATCTGGCCTCTACAGGAGGTCCACGCACATGCATATACCACCTTCCACACAACACACAGACCTATAAGTTAAATCTTAAATTTGTTTTATATCTATGACTCTTTTGCCTGCATAATATAGCTCTGCACCACATGTATATATGATACCATCAGAGGGAGTACCTGATCTCTTGGAACTATAGTCACAGGTGGTACTGAGCTACCACATGGGTGATAGGAATCTAGCCCTGATACTTATGCAAATAAAATAGGTGTTATAAGCAAGGATGTTTTTCCAACTCTCCAAATAAAATCTTATTTATAAAAGATTTTACTTTCAGAACTTTAAAAAAAAAGAGTTACAGAAAAGAAAGTGAGCATTTGAAAACACATGCCTTATAAGGGGCAGATATCGAAGTTGTAAAAACATCTACTAAACTTGAGTAGAAATGCACAACAAAATTTATAAAATAGAGACCCAAAGACATTAATGTCCACCTCAACAATAAAGACAAGTACCCAATGGGCATGTGAACTTATATAGTATATTAGTCTCATCAGAGAAATAAAGAATAAGACAATATAACTAGCACCTACTAGGATGGCCACACCCACTAGGATGGCCAAACCTACAGTGCTGACAATAGTGATGCTAAAAAGAGTCCCATTTATCACTAATAAAAATATGAATTGATTCAGACATCATGGGAAGCATGTTGGACAATTTCTAACAAAACTAAATACGTTACCCAACAAATATGTATCCTATGCTTTACTCAAAATAAGTCAATAGTTTATATAAAGAATATACCATGTATGTGCATATTTTATTTGTAACTGCCAAGACTTAGAAGCAACAACTTTAGCCCTTCTGTGGGTAAATGGCTGCATTATAATATAAGCAGACAATGAAACAGTACTCACAGAAGCAAATAACACATTTTTCTGACGTGAACACCGTAGAAGGACAGATTATTTAGGAAAAGGAAAGGGACCAGAAGGTTAGGAGGAGAGCCAAGATGCTGTAATAAGTGAATATAAGCAATAACATTAGTAACTATGAATTAAAATACAATAAGAACACCATTATTTAATATACTAAATAAAAAATTTTACAAAGCACAAGAGGAAGAAATATCATGACATTCATGGTAGTCTTATACTTTGCTGATGCAATTAAGTTTATCAGTTTTCAAATGTTACTAAATGAAATGATTTAAATTATAAACTAAGATCTGGTTATATAACATATTGAAGGTAAAGCGTGTATTCCTATGGAAGTGTATATTAAGCATGTTCCAATGTGTCTATTCTGGAGCATCCATGTTGCATCGCTATATTCACAAAATGGACCAATGTGTGTATTTTGTCAGCTATGTATCTTCTGTACTAAGACTTTCCCCTTTCTTTCCCTCTTTTGACTTTTCCATAGACTTGTTGCTTTCAAACACCTGTATCCCCTTTTTGGGTTCATCAGAAGGACTGGATTTCCAGACTCTTCTTTTGGATGAGGAGAGGGGCATACTGCTCCTAGGAGCCAAAGACCATGTCTTCCTGCTCAGTCTGGTTGACTTGAACAAGAACTTTAAGAAGGTCAGTTTATTTGTATACATCATTGGTGGATTCACTGAATTTCTTCTGTGTGCTTTGTCTGCTTTGTGTTAAGTGACTCATGAAGTCTTAGACTTATATATCGAAAAAAGAATACAAGGCATTTAAAAAGATATCACCTCTGATAAATGTTTTGTGCTTTTATATATTTCAGTACCTATGCATATCTTGAGTTAAGGAATATAAAATTAAAGCCATTGAAAATATGAATAAATGGAACAGAAATATGGTAAATATCTACTCATGTATTAGAAAAGCAAACATCTATAATGAAGAAATGGCAGGTGAATTAATAAAAAAGCATGCATTATTTCCTGAATAAGTAGAAATAAATCAAATTTTATTAATTATCAGTTAATAGCTATTACTATGATCTGAAATTTAAATTTTTTTCCCTATACTTTATTTTACTTCTTACTAAATTTCTACCAAGGCCTACTGATTTTGAGTTGATAAATAGTCATAGTGTTACAAGTATGGGTTGGTACAGATTTCTTATCACTTAAAGGAAATATGGAGAAAGAGAAAGATTATGTCTGAGTGAAATTCTCCAGCAGTGATATTTCCACTGGTAAGTCTGAACAGTTCGCAAAACCAGAAACTTTCATAAAAGCTAAAGAGCCTGATGAGAGACCATGAAGCCTCATTTGAAAAACAATGAAAAGAAAAAGAACATATTGAAGGAGGCATAAGAAAGAAATTGCTTGTTTATATTACCTCCTCAACCCAACTAACAGTGTCGGGGAGGTGCCTCCTATTTGATGAAGTGGATCATGGAAATTAAGTCCCAACTTCAGAATTGACCAGTACTAGTGAAATTCAGAGTTGGACAGAACTTTCTATACTGTCTTTTGCCTAATCCCAACTGACTGAAACATAAAACTGTGTTAAGACATAAAGCTTTCTCTATTATGCATTTCCTATCCACGTGTGTTAGAGCAGAAAAGGTGACCTATCCTGCAGTTCAGCCTTAAAGCTTGCACTTGTGGTACCTTTGATTTATTTCTGGACCCACTTGAATGAGAAGCAAGGTAGAATACAAAGAGCACACACTACGGCTAAAGCTCAAACACAGGTCCTCTCGGCCCACAGCAACATTCCTATGTGAACTATATCCCATCATTTAATTGATCTCAAGTATCTACTCATTCCCCAACTATTGACAGGACAGGTCTGAAGCTTTTATATTGGAGTATGACCTAGCTCAGTATGAACATAAAAAAATGAGATTTTTTTTGTATTATCTTATTCCAGTATTTTGAATCTTTCTAACACTGTGACCCTTGGTTACACCCTCATATTGTGGTCACGCCCAACCAAAAATTTATTTTGTTGTTGTTTCATTACTTCAATTTTGCTACAATTATGAATCAAAATATAAAACACTGACAGGCAGGATATCTGATAAGAGAACCCAAAGGGGTTGTGATACATTGGTTGTGACCCACTGTCCTAGCCCCAAGTTTGGAAAGATCAACTATCCCTAAGCAAGGGAGGAATGAAGAAAGAAAGGAAGAAAAGAAAGAAAGGAAAGAAGAAAGGAAGGGAGAAAAGAAAGAAAGGAAAGAAGAAAGGAAGGGAGAGAGAGGAAGTGTGTGTGTGTGTGTGTGTGTGTGTGTGTGTGTGTGTGAGAGAGAGAGAGAGAGAGAGAGAGAGAGAGAGAGAGAGAGAGAGAGAGAGAGAGAAGTAAACTATCAAATGTATGAGGAACATGTAGTATATATACCAATAGAAACTTTTCA
>NC_034591.1:7486864-7532633 GCF_900095145.1 Mus pahari
TTACGTGGCCTTAAGTGGTATTTATAACTACCTTCCTCTACTACCCATTCTGTATTTCCTTCACCTTCGGCAAGTACCTCAGCAGGTCTTGGCTCTTTTCCTGGAGGGATTGACCCATACCTTCATTCCTGATGGGTCTGTGTTTCAAGACGGGTCGGGTGGGTAGCCGACAGACGAGCCCCTGACTCGCGCACGCGTTAGACTCCTCCTAAGGGCTGGCATCACTTCTCCAGCTCTGCCCTCTGTAGCACTCTAAGCTCTGGTTGATCCACTCCACTACAGGTGCTGTTCTTGGTGATCATCCCATGGTACTGACATCTCCAATACACTGGGGTGTTCCACTCCAACTAGGCTTCACCAATAGCCTCTCATACGTGCCAAGCCTCAAATCCTTTGCATGACCCCTTCAGTCCTTCCACAGTCTGTCGACAGGTACTAGAAGGTAAAATGTGTGCTATTATAGACTAGTGTGATTGGATATGACGGTTTTAAATTGTATTCTCCCAGGAGCTGAAAAAGCAGTTATGGTTGGTACACATCTTATTATTAATATCCAGGAGACTGAGGCAGCATGGTGATGATTTCAAGTTCATCTGTGTAAAATTGCTATCATAAAGGAATGATTTTTGAATAGACTCAGGAGTTTAAATCTGATTTACATCATTTAATTTGTACATGTGTCAAATATGAAATAGTATCTTCCTGGTTTATACAACTGTCATGGCTTACATGTCAATTTAAATTAAATTTAAATTAAGTCTTTAAAACTCATCAAAGAAATGCATACTTAATTCCAAAATGGATTCTCTATCATATCATACAAGTTAGCCAGAAGTGTTAAAAATAAAAGTATTCTTTGTTCTTGATATTTCATTGATAGGATTTATTCATTAACATTTTCTAAGAGTTCAACAAATATTGTTTTCTTCAAAATACCTATAGATTGACTAATTGGATAGAAAAATTTAAAATGTAAAGTATGTGACCTATTCTTACTTTATGATGCACCTGATCTGTGATTGCTTACTTCTCTACAGAAGAGTAGAAGCCATGCAAGTTTTACATAAATCTGAGTTATACTGAACAAGCAGTGATCCTAAGACACTGAACTATTTATGCTATTACATTCATCTGTAATGACCATTCTTTGACTGCTTCATGTATAAGATGCATTTCATAATAAAATATGAGTGACTTTGTTATTTGAATAAGGTTTGCACTTTAGGTTTAGTCTACATGTAAATATTTACCTGTGTAGGTATTATTGTTGCTTGATTAATACCTGAGAGATTTTTGCTCTTTTTTTCTTTTTTAAAAATTATTTTATTAGATATTTTCTTCATTTACATTTCAAATGCTATACCAAATGTCCCCTATACCCTCCCATCCACCCTGCTCCCCTGCCCACCCACTCCCACTTCTTGGCCCTGGCATTCCCCTGTATGGGGTATATAGAGTTTGCAAGACCAAGGGGCCTCTCTTCCCAATGATGGCTGACTAGGCCATCTTCTGCTATATATGCAGCTAGAGACAGGAGCTCTGGGGGTACTGATTAGTTCATAGTGTTGTTCTACCTATAGGGTTGCAGACCCCTTCAGTTCCTTGGGTAATTTCTCAAGCTCCCCCATTGGGATCTCTGTGTTCTATCCAATAGATGACTGTGGGCATCCACCTCTATATTTGCCAGACCCTGGCATAGCCTCACAAGAGATAGCTGTATCAGTGTCCTTTCAGCAAATTCTTGCTGGCATATGCAATTTTGCTCTTTTTCGTCCTATTCGTTCTTCTTCTTTCTTTGTTTGTTTGGTTAGTTTTGTTTCTTTGAGATCAGATCTTACTCAGTAGCCCAGGCTCCTTACAAGCCTTCATGATCCTCTAACTGTTGTCTCCAGAAGGCTGGCATTACAGGTATGAAGCATCACATCCAACACAAAACTTGTTTTGTATGGTGTTTAATTTTCTAGATGTATAGCACTTAACATTGCAGGCATTTGGCCATAAATCCAATCATAAATACCACCAATAAAAGAAAAAAAGCATGTTAAATAAGTGGATATATTATATCCACTTATTTATATCATATATAATATATGATATATCTAACATATGATAGTATAAAAGAGAACATATTGCTGTATTAAAAATTAACTGTTATTTTGACCAATGTCTGTGGGGGTATATGCATGCATATATGTTCACGTATGTGCATATGTGTGAAGATGTATATAAAGTTTGTAAGAGAATGTAGGATCACTTCGTCTATCATCTTTCATCTTCTTTTTGAGACAGACAAGGTATCTCACTATACCTGGAACTCACAGATTTCACTTGTGTAGTAAGCTAGCAAGCCTCAGGGATTCATCTTTGTCCACCTCTCCAATGCTGGAATTACCTTGGAAAGACATTTGCCTCCAACCAGCTTTTTTATATGGAGGCTGGAATCAAACTCGAAACACTTCACTGACTGAAACATCTCCCTATCTTCTGCTTCCTCTTATATAAACAGACAAAAAAAACAACAATCACAAACATGTATGTGTGCGTGTGTAAATATATTCTTAAATACCTAAGTAAAACTGGCTTAGTCTATACAATTTACTCAGACTGCAGTCCTTGGATGGAATACTTGTGCTTTTCATTTATTTTTATTTATTTATTTATTTATTTATTTATTTATTTATTTATTTATTTATTTATTTATTTGGTTTTTGAGACAGGGTTTCTCTGTGCAGTCCTGGCTGTCTTGGAACTCACTCTGTAGACCAGGCTGGCCTCGAACTCAGAAATCCGACTGCCTCTGCCTCCCAAGTGCTGGGATTTCAGGCGTGGGCCACCACTGCCCGGCCTCAATCATTTATCTTTTTCAGTAATTTTGTATACTTTTGATATTTAATGTGGAAATTCTTATACATTCTCAAACTTGATAAATGTCTTTGAAAGCAGATGTCTACATATGCATTCATGGAAGTTGTGTTTCTATAAGAAAAGGGGGGATAAAATATTGTCATGAGTTTTTATTAAATTCTCTTAATACAAATTTATTGACATAGAGGGCAAATTTTAAAAATTTTATATATCCTGTAGCCTACATATTATTTAGAGTAGTTAATAAACAGTTAAATTTAAGGTGTGCCCTCCACTCTGATACTGTGGTTCCATTCTATTTGTTCCTTGGGTTATATTTTTAATTATTCAGTAATTTATTTAAAAATATTTATACTCCTGGAAGAGATAGATGATATTGTGATACTTCATTTATCAGTAAGTATCTTAGCAGAAGATGACACTTTCTACAAACGAGGCTAAAGAAAATGTTTTAACTTGGCACTCTTGATGTTATACCATCTGGCTTACAATGCATTTTCCCAAATATGTCTTGCTTTAGTATAATAACAATGAGCAATTCATGCTTTTAAGAGAATCTGTTCTTGCTCTCTTCCTTGCCTTCAGGGTTGGGAAGAAAAGATCCTTTTCTCTGAATTGAGTGTATTAGATCATTGCTTAAAATAAGTTCTGATAGCACAACTTCCTTTTGTGACTATTTTAAGCAGGACTTTCTTTGGCTATATTCCATGCTCAAACTGTGCTAATATTTAACAAAGTAAATGTTTATAAAATATCTATTTCGCTTATGACATTCTCGTACTAAGTGATTATTTGAATACTTTATGTAATTAGAGGTTTTCCCCATAGCTGAAATATCTTTGTACCTCTATAAAATATGCAATTCATAAGAAAGTCATACATGGAATAGAAACAATTTCTGTTTATGTAGGTATCCACTATTTAAATTTATATAAATCACTCCATTGCTAAAAGGTACTTCACGGTAGCCAGTAAGTGTTGAGATATAGTACTTCAGCAGTGTTTAGACCTATATGTTTGCATTGGCTCGGTGCCCTTCGGCAATGATCCAGACTTCTCCATAAAGGAAACCACACATGTTGGGACTCTGAGGTCTGAAGGGTGTCCTTTGTACTCTTCAGAGTCAATGCAGTCTACACCACATAATTGAGTTATGCGTGTCTGGTTGTTAATATTTTCCCCAGAGAAATTAAAAATATTCTGTGTATAGTACTCAAGTGAAGTAAGCAAAATTTAGCATACAACATGTATGTCAAATTCATGTACTCATAAGGCTGAGCCTACTGAAAAGTAGCCATTGTTGTTCACACACACAGGCATAATAGGAACACAAAGCACATCAAAGCTTAGTACAAAAATGAATTAAGAAATAAGAACTTAATTATTCCTCTTGCATTATCATTACTTTTGGTCAAGCTATCTTTTGAGTCTAGTATGGTGAATCATGCCGGTATAGAAAGGCTTTTTGGAATATTTCGATTACCTAGGAAATACAGGCAATGAATTGTTTTACATTTTTAAAAAAATAATGTTCTGGCATTTAGGAAAAACAATATACCCTTACTCTTTTGAGTTGTTTGGATTTTTTTATGGGAAGGGGATTATCTCTGTGGAGAATAAAATTCTGAACAGGTGTACATGTAATATGTGTCCAGGATGTGAAGTTTTATACTTGAATCAGGATTTCCCCCAAGTTGGTCCTTTAGTCATGGGAAAGCCTGTGTATTCCTCCTGGTACACGTGTTCAAACAGATAATGCACAGAGAGTTTTGCATTGTCTTACTTCAACATCAGATTAAAATAGATATTTGGAACCACTGAAAAGTGACTCCCTTACAAGGAAAGGACACAGAACTTTAACTAACGTATAGCTCTTGTGTGCCTGTGCATGTATTTGATTACCCCAGACAGCAACACTGAGATGGAGGTTACCTTTTGATATACTGATTGGGGCTTCAGTTCAGCACTTGGAAGTGGGAAGCACGAAAATATCAGGAGCACAGAGGCGGTCAAGTTCTAGCAAGAACCTCAGCTGGCAAGAGCAACTGCCTGCGACCAAACATTCGATATCACCCACTAACAGGAATGACATAAATCAAACTCTTCACCATGGCCACCAGAATGAAAAATTAGAACTAAAAACAAAAACAAAAACAAAACAAACAAAACAGCAAGCATCTCTTCACTGCACATACACCTCTAGCCATTCTTTGCCTTTGAGTTTGAGTCACCTGCTCAGGTTTCTAAGGCTTGGAGCTCATTTTCACCTGTTTCTGAAGGTTCTCACAGAATTTAAATTCTTCCGTGTTATTTATTTACTCTTTACTCTGCCTCATCTTTTTCTTTCCTCCATTCCTTCTATCCACTTCCCCCCTTTTCCTTCTTCCCTCGCAAACTTTGTTTCCTCTAACTGATCTGCTAATTCTTTGCAAAATGAATTATTTTACTTGCTCTTAGTGAACCTTCCTGTGATTTCGCACTCTGTTTTTTTCCGCATTTGAGTTATGAAGTCATTCATCTGATTGTATTCTCTTGTGACCGTTTGCTCTCCAAGGCAAACTTCATCTCTGGGTTATTCTTTCCATTTACTATAACATTCCAAGTGTTTATAGGAATGCCAGATATGTTATCTTATTCTATAAAATTAAGATATTTCATCCAAGTATATACTCCTTAAATATGTGGGTGATTTCAAATTATTTTCTCTGTATTAAAAATTGTTAATTTCTGTACTGTTTTAGTTTTCAAAGTGAATAACCAATTTATGTATTGTTTTTAATTAAGAAGCATTCAACAAAGAATCAGAGAACTATAAATATGAACAGTATGTGCTGAGTAAGACAGTCTTATTTGTTTATTAATTAATTAATTAATTAATTAATTTATATGTATGTCTGTATGTCTGTCTGTATGTATGTATGTATTTATTTATTACAGACACGGGTGTTTTGTGTGCATGTACACCTACATGCCAGAAGATGGCCTCAGATACTAATATATGTGGTTATGAGCCACCATGTGGTTGCTGGGAATTAAACTCAGGATCTCTGGAGAAGCAGACAGTGCTCTGAACCACTGAGCCGTCTCCCCAGCCTCTTCTTGTCTTGCTTTTAGAAAAATATCCCACAGTTTTGGATTTTTATTCCTCAGTTGTGGTAGGGCCTCTAGCAGTGCAGGCTCTTGTGCCCAAGTGCCTGGTGGAAGTAGCTACTTACTTTGTGGCTATAATGAAGACAGAACAATGAGGAAGAGAGCATCAGGCTCTCCATCACTAAGCTGTATTCTCCAACCTTGAAATTGGGAGCTAGGGTCTTATTACGCAAACTGACTTTGAGCTCACGATGTAATCCCAATCAAGTTTCGCAATCATCTCTAATAATGTTCTCTATTTGAGGATACAGACTGTGAATGCTGTGTGTGGATCTGGAGTATGGTGTAAGACTAAAAAAAAAAAGAAGTAAAGAAAAAAGGAAAAGTTACAAAACATACTTACATATTCATTCTAATAATACTATGAGTTAATAGTAGAGTCCAGAGTCTGGTGGCCAAGAAGATGATGGTGCTACCACCTGCTTAGTGATTTTCTGAGGTCCCAGTTCTCTCAGTCTCTGTTAAATATTCTTGTCAATAATATCCTCAGGTTGGTACAACATAATTTTAACAATACAAAAGGTTCACAGACAGATAATTAGAGGAATAAAGATGATAATGGTTTATAAATAACTATACACTGAATATTTTTCTGTTATATTAAATAGGGCATTTTATGTAACATATTAAATAGGGCATTTTTCATTTCTTAAACTCATTGAGCTTCTGGTCTTAGCATGAAGAATGCTATAGTAGAATATGAAATTTAGGTTTCATATAAATGTGTACCTGAACACCAAGTTCTTTATTTCTAGTTAAGGATGCAAGATATAGAAGTTATAAAACAAGTCAATAATATTTGATTATCTAAAATGAAGAGACAGATAACATATTACAGGAGAAATACAGAGAAAATGAAAAACTGTGTCATGCTTAGATTTGAACTAATTCAATATAGATGAGAAATTTTTGAAAAAGTAGAAATTGATTAATTGTAAGTGGTTTACATTTGAAATTGGATCTTGATAAGTATTAATTTTTTGCTCAGTTAGGATAAGGAACAATATGTTTCAGAAGTAAAACAGCAAAAGATCTTGTCTCTTTCGTTAATAGTCTTCTTATACTGTAGTAAGGGAGCCGAGATTTCCTTCCCAAGATGTTAACAGCCTATCCCATGTCTGCAGTCAGAAAGTACGAGGAAGAACTTCAGGTATATTTAAGACAGCTGGTCAATCATATAAAGGCAATTTCCTACTCTTTTGTAAAGGATGCAGTAAAACCATGTTCAGCATAGACATGATAATAATGACTATTGACATTTTTAAATAGACCTTAAAGAACTGTGGATTCTAAACAAATGATTCCAAGGGTATTATCTGTGACTTTGCAAATGAGCCCTGTCTTCCTCAGTCAATTTTAACTTGTAGTAGCAATTATTCACACAGAAGCTGGAACTCTCTGTGTATAAACTTCAGGTATAATATACAAATCTAATTCTTTTGCTTCATTTCACCTCTTTATTTTTATGTCATCATGGCTGACAGTAAACTGAAATATCTAAAATAATCTGTTTAGTTATATAACTTGATCAGACTTCTGATGAACTTTAGGGATTTTTTTTTCCATCTGAAGATGTTACTTATTTTGGAAGCAGTTCAAGCCTGCCTGGGTGTCAAGGAAGTGTCTATTTTACTGGCACTACTGTAGATGCTCCATCCTGTCTCCTGGCCTTGTCAGAACTTAAAGCTGACTTTCCTTCTTAGGCACATTTGTTTAGATTCTGAGATTTAGGCCTTTCCTCTTCATGGAGTTATTTCCTTTATAGTTGTCTCTGCCTGAGAGTGACTGCATTGTTCCACCAAAGTTTGAAGTTTCACTATGAGATGGATTTTACTACAGCAAGACTTTCCCTTTTAGAGTTTTCAGTTGATTTTCATGAACTAGAACCCTAAGAACACCTCATTGAAAATCCCCTTGTACAAGACATATTTATTCTTTATTTTAAAGTGTGTGTTTCTGTGTGTGTGCATGTGTGTGTGTGTGTGTGTGTGCGTGTGCGTGTGCATGTGCGTGTGTGTGTGTGTCTGGCTGTCTCTCTGTGTCTTTGGGTGACATGTGCTTGTGAGTCCATGTGCTGAAGAGGTCAGAAGAGTCAGATCTCCTGGAACTGGAGTTAGGGACAGTTGTGGATTGCTGGACATGGGTGCTGGGAATTCAAATGGGGTCCTCTAAAGAAGCAGTATGTACACTTAACAGCTGATATATATATATATATATATATATATATATATATATATATATATATATATATATATATCCTAAACTTTCAGTGTGCCTCCCTCTCAGGGAAAAGAAGACTCACTTCCATGTCATATGTGGGACATTTCAACATTACTCTAAGAAGGAATACCACTTTCCCTTATTTGCTAAATTGGAGGTCAGTTTTATTTGACTTTAAGAGAAAACAACAGGGCAGTCAAGTGACACATGTCAACAGATGCCAGGAAGAGATGAAGAATAGGGAGAACAAAGTTAACACCTTTTCAATTAGGGTCCCAGAAGGACATGTTCAGGAGTGGAGGACAGCTGACAGCTGTATGTGAATTTGACTAGAAAGAGTACTTGCTGAGAATGAGTGATAAAGTCCAGAGTTTTGGGGCAAGCATGCTTAGGTTATTGGAAAGAGAGAGAAAGGAAATAAGTGGGTAGGTACTAGAAAAGAAGATCTGTAAGGTAATTGCCACATTACTCAATAGATCATAGCTTCTGTCTATTCCATTTTAGCATGGCTCTGGTTGATCCACGATAATCTTCAGATGTCTGAGCATACTCTGGATGTGTAGCCTAACACCAATTTAGCCATCAAGCATGTCCACTGATTGCACTGTTACTTACTGTCCTCTTGCTTTCGACATTAACTCATAGGAAAGCTGGAAAACAAGAACTTTTGGATGATCCCCAAGGCCCTTCCCTTAACAAGCTCTCAAGGGGGCCTTGTAGCATGAAAAGTGATCTCCCTCAACCAAAAACAAATCCTCAAGGGGGAACACCAACTTCAGATCTCCAATTTCCATACCTGTTATTGTTGGATATGGAAGGAATAATGATCTCAATGAATCTTGCTTATCAAATTTGAAGACTCTTGCATCTTTGAAATACACTGCACTTCAAATTTTGCCTCAGTTGAAATTTTCCTTTGATCATCAAATCATACTATCTAACCCATAAAATAAAATCTCAAAAGAATGCTGTTTTAACTCCAAAAATGTCATTGAAGAGCTACTTCATATCATTCATAACGTTTACCCATTGGAATCTCATGGGTAAGAAAATACTAATAGCCTGCTTGTTATCCTCTGAGATATTAATAAACTCCACAAAACACATTTTTGCTTTGTATTTTGTTTCTTATGATTTCTCAGTATTATTTTGTTGGGTTACAGCAAAACTATAATTAAGAATTTTCTCTAAAAAATATAGTGCATTCATTGAACCATTTTAAACAATTTCAGTATTAAATTACAGGTTGCTTTTATTTTGAAATAATGCCTAAGCATCTTTATTCCTTTATCCAGTTCATTTCATTTGTTTTCTCTTGAATCTGAAGTTTTAAAATTAAATATATGTAAAATGTTCAGAGAATGGATGAAGTAGTATTCCAAAGTGAATTGTCCCCTGGCTAAGATAAAGTATATATGTATATATTCTATCACTAAGAAAATTGAGAAGTTGAGTCAGGAGGAAGATTCTGGGTGAGCCAGGTCACCTTCAACTAAATAGTGAGACACATACACACACACACACACACACCTTAAGTAAAAAGGGAAGCTTGTTAACTGGATCTCAACAAAAGCTGAAAACTTAAAGACTTAACACTTCACTTACTGGATTAAAGTCAAACTCTCAGTATCATGCTTAATTTTTCTTTGTAAAGCATCTGAAACTTATTTTTTTAATGCATAAGTACTTTCACCCTAAATGGCTAAAACTATTTAATGTGACAAAATAATAAATGTACTCTGGATTAAAAAAAAGAGAGAGAAATCTTTCCTGTGACTTTCAAGTGAGATGACAGTGCATAAAAACAACATAAAAATGTTAATTCTTCTTAACAGAACTTGTTTTTGTTAAATAACCTGAGATAATTTACTTGGTCTAAAGCATGGAAGTTATTCAAAACTTATCTTTGTGGCTAGTGAACAACAACAAACAAATAAGACCAGAATCCTTTAGAAGGAAAAACTGGATTAAAAATTAAAGATAAATTACTTAAGAAAAACTTCTAAACACTAAGAAAATCTAAAGCGTTAAGAAAATCTAAAGTGTTAATTAGACTTTAAAATGATTCTCTGTTATCAATGAGAGGGATTTTACTTCTTCCATATCCCAATAACAATGTTGATTTTTTTTCTTGTCCTTATTATCTAAATGAATTAATTACAAGTGTACTTGATATATTTGAATCTCATCATATTATGCCCTTATCTATTTTAGCACTTATGAAATAACTGAGTCTGAAACTGTCAATCCAGTACTTTTGCTAGAGGGTTTAAGCACCCTTCTTTGCTAACAAGAAAAGAAGGCCTTTGCTATTTTCCTCTCAATGGGAGGTTTACAACTAAGTTCTGCATGTGAGGCTTCTGCTCCCACTTGTTTTATACTGAGTGCAATCAGAAATCCCTTTATAAATAATGGCCTCTGACTGGAATCCTATTTACTCTATGGCCAGACCATACTACACACAATGCTTCATTCTGTGAACCTCTTGTTTATAGAGAAGAGAAATGGAGTCAATATTTTCTTCACCTAAGGTTTCTACTGATGAAAGATGCATTTTTTTTTTTTAAAAAATTGAGATATGAACTTAAGAGAATTTAAATCCTTGGAACCAAGCAGATACCATAATAATTGAAGTTTCTGTATGAGACACCCTACTTAGCTTCATGCTGTTTAATCTTTTCTCATTGCCTACTGTGCACATGCTGTCCTGTAATCAGAGCTGCAAAACAATTGCCCTGTTCATGGATATGCTGGCTCCTCAGCTCAGTGCCGATATGCAGGTCCCATCTGGTCACTGTAATGGACTGTCAAAATGGTGGCAGGCTACTCAGGCTCCTGCCAAAAGTTTGCTCAGAATGACTGAGCTTCCAATTCTAAGGAAATCTTCAAAAAAGATGTCTTGCCTGCTCGGTTATGAGTACATTACAGGTCACAAGGAGGGTAAGGAAAAGCAATGCCCATTGTACTGGTCATCACTAGACACTAAATTCCAGTAAATCACAGACTCCTTAGGAAGGTACTGAAGTGTCATAGTATGACTCAAAGAAAATTAACAAGAAAGGCTAAGTATAAAGGGATGATCAAGGATTAAACGCAGGTAATAGTCTCACAGCCTTGAAATTGAACTGACTGGTGTGATGGGAATCTATAGACATGCCTACAGGCAAGCTGGGTAAGGTTAGGTGGGCTGTGTGTTCTGACAAAAATGCAGCAGCAACCTGGAAACTTAGTGCATTTGTTATATACAGCTGAACAATGGCAGGGTAGCCAATCTCTGTAGGTGGAACAGTCTCAAGCTACAGTCTTTGTGAGGATGAAGCTATGGATGATATTTTCTGCATACAATGTCCACATTAGGATTCTGACCAGGGAAAGGCTCTGCTGTTCCATGGGTCCGAGACTTTACAGTCCTTAACATATCATCATGTCAAAAATGCACATTCACTCATGAAACCACCTGCTCCAAAGTCATTGATATTCTGATTTTAGTGGCAGACATGTGCTTAAAATATATTCATTACTGAAAGAGTAAGATGTAATGTGAAGCTAAAGAGCTTATATTCTCAAAGGCTGTTATAATTGCTTAGCAGTTCACTGAGTTGAAAAAAAGTTGAATCTGGTTGATTTGCATGTATGATGGTTTTTATTTATTTGTAAGATTTTTTGAAATAGAGTATTCAAAATTAATAAAGTTAAAACCTCTATTAAATTTTTTAGTAACAATTATAAAAATTTTAGTAATTAAAAAGAAGGAAATGAACGATACAAACAGTATTCCTTACAGCTTTTTTGGAATGCATGGACAAGAGTAATTGAACCGTAAGTGGAACATTATCAATTCATTAGTGTATTCCTTATAATTTATTTTAATTCGTTAGTGTTCCTCTCTCTTTCTTGTAGTATATATTTCTGATGATTACAGTATCCTCCCACTCTTCTGGATGCTTCAGGTATCATAGAGACTAAATTGGTCAGGCTCCCTATTTTCCCAGTCCATCTTATTATAGAAGAAAATAATTGATGAAGAAAAAGGAAACAAATAGTTTTAAATTGTTGTATTGTTTTTGGATTGTGGTATTCCCGGGAAACTACTTATATCAGTTATGAGATAAGGTTTCCTTGGAAGATATTAAGAGACTGACAGCTGTCCATACCACAAGAGGTTAAAAATACAGAAGTAGAATAAGCTCAGCCTGCATCCACCTTGTGTACTGAAGGGATTTCTTGGAGACCCTGTAGCTTTGCTTGTATATGTAGTTGAAATGAAAAGAAAAAAAGTAATTGAGTAGTCAGACTTTTTGTCTATAACATTCCCTACCCACTGCCATTGTAATCACTCAAGTTTTACCTTTGAAAGTGCCCTCATTTTGCTTTTCAATATTTATGAACTCAAGTCTACCTCAGTCTCCTCACAACCCAGAGTGTTCACTCTATGCTGCTCAAATCCCGCACCAAGTCTCATTAGCTCAACATTTTCCCAACTTTGTTACAATCAATCATACATTTGCCTCCTGACCTTTGATAGAAATGTCTGCTGTCTGTGAGCTTCTGGATTTTTGTCTCTAATTAGGTTTTATGAACACATTGCAACTTCCTCTTTGGTGTCCTAGTCAGTCTTTTGGCATCTCTGAAGTAGGTCAAAGGGCATTTGACAAACCTTGCTTGCTAACTTGAGTCAATTAAATTGCCTTTTAAAGATGAAACAAGGAGCAGATATAATTAGGATTTCCTTAGGATGTTGTCATGAGGACTTATCATTATTTTAATGTTTCCATAATTTCCTTAACGTTAACTACTGAAAAATAAATTGAGTGACATTTTCACCTTAATAAATGACAACTGTAAATGAATTATATGAGTTGTAAATAAAGAATAATAATGAATCTCCTAATTTATGAATGAAGCAATAATTATAGGAATCTCACAATATTTTATTTGTAAGTTTCTTGATTAAATTTCTACAAAATGAAGACAAATGCTCAAAAAGTCAAAACTAAAATTACTGTTTTGAATTTGTTTTGATCTTCTTTTGGAAAGAAGGAAATTAAAGTATATTTATTTGTAGATGATTGATAATATGTGTGAGTGACCCTAAATATCCCACTTGGAAACTCCATCAGTCGATCAGCACTTTCATTGATGTACCTGGATAAAAATTTAACTCATAAAACCCAGTAGCTTTCCTACTTATAAATGACAAGTAAACTAAAAAAGAATCAAGGAAACAACACTTTCACAATAAACTCAAAATATTAACTATCTTGGGGTAACATTAACCAAGCAACTGAAAAACTTTCATGATAAAAACACTTTAAAATATTGAAAAAAGAAATGGAAGATTTCAGAACATGCAAGTATCACCCAAGTTCATGATTAGTAGGATTTTTTTCCTTTAACATTCCAATCAGTTTCCACTCCCTCTAATCCTCCTAACCCCACCCCCATTCTCTTCACCTACAGATCTACTCCCCCTCTTTTTTCTCTTCAGAAAAGAGCAGGTCTCTAAGAGACAAAAGCCAGACAAGACAAAACATGTTACAGTAAGACAGGGTGAAAGCCCTCATATCAAGACTGAACAAGGCAACTCAACAGGAAGAAAAGGGTACTGAGAACAGGCAAGAGTCAGAGACACACCCACTTCCCCCAACATATTATTTTAAAATCACAGTTTTACAACTACAGTATAGGTCACATTTTTAACTCATGTCGTGAAATTATTATTAGGTCTCTTTTAAACATAATTTTATAGCTTATGAGTGGATATTAGGAAGTGCTGAAGATAGTTTTCATTTAATAAAAAACATCTTTATTCATGTTGATAGTCTGTATTATGTAAATGTAAAATTAAAACTATACAAATATTTTACATATCAATGTTTGATCCTTTCAGATAGCATAAAATACTATGAAAATGATAAACTATAAAATACAGTAAAGGCTATATTGGTATTATAACAAGATGGTAAGTCAGTATGTTATAGAATATGGATACTCATTTATATTTGTTTTAAAATGTTGACTTCTAATCAAGAAACATTATAAACTCATTTACTTCTGTTTTCCAGTTTTCTGTTATCAAATAGCGTATAAGAATTACCATTCATATTTAAGCCAATTTCCAAATCCTAGTTTTTCAGTGATGTGTGTGTACCTTTGTGTTATTAGGTTTTATATAGATTGGGTTAAGATTATTTCTGTTCTTTAAAGTGTTTAATAATTACCACTCACACAGAACAGGTGTGGTGACAGAAAACTGTAACTCTAAGCATGTGAGTCAGAAGCAGGAGGATCAGGAGTTGAAGACGCTCCTTTGCTAAATGCCAATTTGAGTTAGATAATTTAAAAAATATAAACATTTGATTCTAATAGCTACTAGATGAGTAAAAGAAAATCTCACTTTAAACTCTAATTAGGATGTATCTTTGAAATACTGCTATAATGCAATTTTTTTCTTTTAAGAATAGAGTCCAAAAGACAATCAAATTACTCATACATTTATTTGTTATTTATTTGTAAATTATTTTTGTTAACGTTTGTGAAACCAAAGTTACCAACATCACTGTGCAAAAATAAGCCAATACATAATCTCATTAGATCTTTATTTTGAAGAGACTATTACTTTAAGAAAAAAATCTCTTCTTTGAAGCATTATGTTAGAATTTTTGTGCCATTATGCAAATAAATCCAGGATACTGTCCCTTTTTATCAAACCCTAAACAATGTGGGTTAGATGGTGGGTGAAGAAAAGAACATGCGCTGAAACTCTGTAATGTTAGCAGAGATTAGAGGAGTCATATAAAAATGGTTTCTGTGATTCAACAAATTACCAGTACTTAAATGACATATACCTTCAGGTCAAAAAACAATTCTTTAAAATTGTAATTAGCTTTATTGCATCACCAACTAAGATGAAAAACTAGATTTATAATTGTATGATTCATGTGTACTAACCAAAAATGTGTAATAAGGTTATTAAAACACATTTTAGAGATGTATTGCAGAAGCAAAAAAAAAAAAATGCAATTGCTTTATTAGTGTTTAACTCCCAACAAAGTTAAACTATTAAATTGTTGAAGACTAAAACAAGGCATTAGATATGCGACTATAAGGAGCACCTATTTGAAACAATCACTCAAAGGTATTAAAAAAAACAGATCACCAGAAGCACTCTTTAATTCTCCCTTGTTTAGTAGCTTCTTTCTGTTTCTTCCCTCCTTCGTCTTCCATGGAAATGGAGTAATTAGGTTTGTAGACCTGCCCCTCTGACTAAGTGTGAGCACGTAAATCCCGTACTTTGACTGACACGGGCAAGGCCTTCATACATGTGTATTCAGTGTTCAAACCAAACAGAAACTACTCCATTGCAGTTTTTAAACCTTCATTAAAAGCACACAGACTAAGCAGGTTGTTTTAACATTTTGTCACTCTTCGAATAATTTTTTGGTTTTAGACCTAAAAATATTCTTAATTCACTTTGAAGATGTACTTTAATTCAAGCTTTACAAACTCAGTCATTCCATTTACTTCTTAGATAAGAAAAAATAGAATCCCATAATGATCTTTGTGCTCTCTGCAATTCATGTAAATATAAAATGGATATATTTGCCTTTCTTTCTACTATAATATTAATATCACCATGCTGAAAAACCTATAAATATTTCTAATTATTTCATCCTAAATATCAATAAATCTGAATATTGCTGAAATGAAAATAAGTAGACTTTGATTTATTGAAATGATAGAAAGAAATATTAGTCTAATTACCAAATAAGAGTCAAAAGTTATAAGGTCATGGGTATATAATTCTATTAGCCCCATGATATGATGTTGACCTTTGAAAAATGAGTATTATCTTTAAGAAATAACTTATATAACATTTCTGTTCATTCTGGGCTTTGTTTGTTTTAACAATATCTTTTCATATAGTCATGGCCTGCCTGGACCTCACAGTATAGACCTCAAAATAGTCTTTAACTCACAAATATCAGGTTGCCTTTGCCTCCTAAGTGCTGGAGTTAAAGATGTGAAACATCATTCTGGCTAGAACATTTCTGAGCTTCATGTATGTTAAACATGGTCAATAAACTGACTTAGTCCTTGGCTTAGACTTTGCACGCTGTGTGAGTGACAAGAGGCCTGTTTCTACTACCTCACTACACACGCCTACCATGCACCACAACTTGGAGAAACCCAGAAATACATGATGAATAGAACAAATGCCAACCTGAAGTTCTGTTGACATCACAGTAAGAGAATATGGCCCTCTGAAGATTACTTATTTGTCGTTATATACATTAAAATCAAGAAAGTAAATAAAAAATGGATGGCCCTTCACAGTTTTTATTTAGAAACGTTACAGAGAGGTTTTGTGTCATATTTATGTCTGGATTCCAAAGCCATGGTCTATGTGTACTCTTCCATATTATTTAGTTTCTTTTTAAATCAGAATTAGATGCTTTAAGTATGCCATTTTTATTTACCTTTACAGATTTATTGGCCTGCTGCAAAGGAGCGAGTGGAGCTATGTAAATTAGCTGGGAAAGATGCCAATGTAAGTATGAAACTTTAAAATTACCTCTTCAAATTGCATAGCAATAGTGTAATAATTTTTATACTCTTTTTTTATTGAATTAATACCATTAGTAGGCTACTTTTACTGCTAAACAAATATCCTCTGTAAAGATTACAATGGTAAACAAATCAAAATGTTTGAGTATAAATCACCAGGAAAAAATTGCATTTCACTGAAAGTATAATTGCTGTTTGTATATATTTCTTTGTCATTTGTAAAAAATGTAAATTATCACTTATCATAAATTTTCAGCTTTCATTTTCTCTCACCTGGGCTGAGGTTGGATTTGTAGCACACATGTGACTTCTTTTACTTGGTGACACAGATATGGCAAGAACAGGCTGAAGATGAAAGATGCAGAATTCTGAATTAAGTATCACAAACAACTACTCTAAACTTTAGTAATTGCACAGAATTTCCAATTAAATATACACACATGTCCTTACTGGAAAATTCTGAGAGTATGGTGGCCCTCACTATTACAATACCATCACTAGGGGATCTCAGAAAGAAGGGTTGCCACATGTGCAAGGCCAGCCTGAGGTACAGAATGTTCTCCTTTCTCAGAAAATGAAACCAATGAAATGGAAAATTTAGGTTTAAACTGCCATATAAACCCTTGCAGGTCCTCAGTCAGGTAGACTGAAATGATTGTGTTTGTTAAGTCCTGTCTGGATGATTCTTTCAGTAGGCGGATAGTACTGCAGGCTTCCCAATTCCATTGCCAGTTTTGTCTGCAGCAAGACTGAACACTGGTATGCCTTTCACTGTCTCCTTCCTCATCCACATATTCCCATCAGGCCAAGTATTTTGTGTTGAGCCCTGACTTCTTGTATTGTCTTAATGGAGATAAACATTTGTGAAAAAAAAAAAAATGCTGAACTTCACTCGAGATAATCAGAAATCCCAATCTTGGGTCAAAATGTGAATATCTCCTGGCTTCTTTTGCAGTGTCCTCTAACAGTAATAATGCTGAGAGTTAATCTGTGCCTTGTTTCATATATAATGATAGTGTCCTTTATTTGAAAGGATAATTAGATTAAGAAGTAAAAATGATTAAAATACATCCCTAAATACAAGATACATTGATGTGTTGAGAAACATAAAGACTAAGAATCAGAATCAAGTTGGCTCACTCACTCAGTTATTTATGTATGTATGTATGTATTTATTTATTTATTTATCTATCCAACAAAAAGAGTAGCCAAGTTGGCGTTGCCTATAGTTACAGCTACCTAGATCCTGGCAGTAGTGGGATTAAATTTAACAGCTATCCTGAGATGTTTAGTGAGACTCTCTCAAGATGAAGAGGGCTAGAAATCCAGTATACTAGCAGCACACTTGGCCAGCATGTGTGGGACCTATATTTAATCTGACAAACTGTTAAAAATAAGATAAAACAATAAAACAAAATTCCAGGGTCTGTATGTGTATTACACATAACTAAAACCTAAATGTGCCCACCAAAACAGAGTCTGACCAACATGATCAATTTTTGATACTGTGCCCAAGCCACAATAATCCAAATAAAACAAAGGAAATATGCAATCATACCTCATTTTATATTCCACTAGCTTTAAATGTCATCCTTTTGAGGCATATTTAGGTTAACAGGAATATGTTAGTAAATGCAATAGTAGACAGTTTCAGTTTGATTGTACTAGAAGAGAAGATGATTGTACTTTCCTGAAATATATTCCTCTTCATCCTGTGCCATGAATGGCTTTGCCCTGTTCAATATCTCCACAATGAGCAGATGCCCTGTACAAAAACAACAACAACAACAACAACAACAACAACAAAACAATTCTTTATTGAACTTGTGGGGATTAAATAACTTGGTTATAACATATAACAGTTTTCAAAATAATTTGTCAATCAGTAGCAGTGTAGCAGAACAACTGCGAATTTTATATTTGTAAATCATCTATATTGAGTGCTTGGTAAAGAATAAGGAAAGAAAGATGTTTTCAGTTTACTACAAAAACCGAATGTCAGTTTTCCCATGGGCTAGAGGAGGGATATATAATGAATGCATTGTGAGAGCTTTCTCATTCTCCCTTCTGTATGTTCACTAAGTTACACAGTAACTTCATTACTCCTCATGTTCAGTTAGGTCAGAGGGAAAAATTTTTCTGGAGGGGCCATCCTTAGTCCCAGTATTTGTGAGCTAATAATCACATCTAAGTTTAAAGCACATCTACTGCTAACCTTGGATTAAAGATTTAGGGCATTTTCTCCTTTTTACAAAGGTCTATAAAATTTGATATGGAATCAAGCAAACACAAAGGTTTTTGTTTTTGCTTTCGTTTCTTTCATTTTCAGCACATGCTTCTTAAAGCAGCAATCCATTTCAGAGTTGTTAATGACTACCAGTTTCATATCAGTTACCTTGTTAAAGAACCACTTCCAATGTTTATCGTTATAATCTCATTTAATCCCCATTCAGCATCATATACCAGTTCAATCGTGAAGCTGGAAACTGAATCTGAAAATCTGAACACATCCTCTATAATGCCCCAACACTATAAAATACACACAATAAATCAAAAATCTATGTTTTCAATTCATTTCTTTACTTAATATAACCATAACATTGATTCTCATTTTAAACAGTGTTGCATGGATTCTGACCAATGGAAACAGAGGCATCTGTGGTTTCATTAACTTTTTTTCTTGCCTCTACATTACCCTCTCTTTCCCTCCTTTCTAGTAATGTTTACCAACTTCCAAAGAGATATTTAGGATTAACAAGTGTTTATAAAGACTATTCATTTACACAAAGGTACTATATAACTGAAAAATAGTGAATTATTTACCATAACACAAGTTAACTAGTTGGGATGGGGAGATGGGAAGTAGAGAGGGTGGGGACATTACACTCTCTTGAATGTCCATCCAGTTTAATCCAAAGAAGGGAAAGATGGTAGGAAAGGAGCTGATAGTAGTTTGTTTTTATTTTGAACAAGGTTGTTTAAAAGAAAGATACTAAGGAAATGCTTTAGTCTTATCTATAAAGCTTGAATTAAACTGTTTAATGTAGGCAAAAGAAAGCAAAATGAGGTTAGCCTGAACTATTTGTCAGTTTAGCCACAAAGTTGCCAGCCTTGACAGTAAGAGATTACAGAGAGAAAAGACATCGTTCTGCTATAAAATTCTATAATTATATACTCTTGGATATTTTTTTTTAGGAAAGTCTAAAGCTGAGTTTATTGTCAAAGCTCAGTAAGTTGTATGTAAGAAAATAAGGAGTGCATTGCAGATATAACCCCCTGGCCTGTAATCACTAGCAGGGACAGTTAGTGCAGTGTGCATTCTTGTACTTTATTTATTTACTAAATTTCAGGATGAAATCCCTGCATACATTGTCTCTTCTAACAGAGTGCCATAAGCCTTTCCCAAGCCATAAATGTTTTATGAGGCCCTTTTCAAAAGTGGCTCTGCATTCCTTTATGCATCATTTCATCAAGGTTCTATTGTTCAAATCTTGGTACATATCCAGTATTTCCTGTTGGAAATGATCCTGGATGTGAAAATCCTGTCAAATAAATATTGAGTACTACTGAGTACTCCTTTGCAAGTTAAGGACTTAAAACTTCCTGTGTCCATGTAGTGAAATTGACCTCCGATAAGCAGATGATACCCTCTATATACAAGTCCGTGTTTAGAATACATAATTTTACATGCCCATCAGTTGTGCATGCATGGAAGCATAAAATAAATATATTTAACTTTTGCTAACAAAAGATAAAATACGTTATGTTTTAGCTTGAAGTACAAGTTCTCAGTAATTTTTATAATTGTAAGAGTGATTCTTCTAATGACTAATTATTGCAGCTCCCTGTATCTTGGCATTTGCTATTTTTACTGATTATTTACAAATTTATAAAATATAGACATGTATGTGTGTTTATGTTATTGACAGGAGCCTATGTGACATGTTTAAAAGTATTACAAAGGTTATTTTTACACAGTTTCACTCATAAAAATGTATTCACCAGTTTTCTTGATGTTTCAATTTTAAATATTCAAATAGGAATATCTGTCATTTTCTTTCCTTTAAAATGTTTTCCTTTTCTTTTTTACTGTAATAGATTCTTTTCTTCATACATATTTGTATTGATAGATTTTTAAAACAAAATTATATATTTATATTTCAATATAGTTATTTTGTAGGAAATATATTTATAGGAAATATAGAATATATACATATACATTAGAATATATATATATATATATATATATATATATATATATATATATATATTCTAAGACCTCAGCAGTTTTCTTCATAGAGGGTTGAATCTAAGAAATGCATCTGGGGAAGGATCACAAGAGTGTAGATCAGCACCAGGTGTGATAACCTATGTTTTTAATCTCCACACATAGGATTTTCAGGTAGGAGAGTCTGTAATTCAAGGTCAAACTCAGCTACATAGCAAGTTTAAGGCCAGCTTGAGATACATAAAACCTCAATCTCAAATTTAAAAGAAGAAAATCACATGTCACAATATTATGCAAAACACATTCAAAAACAAAAACAGACCTCAAGGCCCTGGGGAAGTACTCAGTGACACAACATTTATGTATCAAGGTCAAGGCCCTCCTAGCTTTGGGTTCGGTACCCAGTATTGCAAAAACAAAGCTAAACACATCGAGGACTTCCAGATCAGTGAGTGTCTTCCCATAGTTCATACAAAGGACTCAACTTAGATTTTGTGAGTTGTCCATGTTACATGTTAAGCTGTGTTTGCTTAATTTGGACTCAAAGATTCCAAGTTCCTCTTGGTTGTTATGTTTATCTTCTCGAATAGAAAACAAATTTTTTAAATTCTCATTAGCAGAGTTTAATGCAAATATTAATGTAACTTTACATCATTCTAATTTTGATGTATATGAATGTATATATGATGCAAAATGTTAAAAGTTATAGTATTACTTGAGACAGTTATGAAGTTTCTCTTGAATTGGTGAGTTTGCCCAATGGTTAGAAGTGATTTCTGCCAAGCCTGAGGGAGGACCTAAATTTAATCCCCCAAATGCGCAAGATGAGAGGAAAGAACAGAATCTTGCAATCTGACCTCTGGCCAAAGCACGTGCACTGTGGTTCTAGGAATGGCCATGTTCACATCAGCACTTGCATACATACATTATATATAGACAGATATCATAAAGGGTACAATACATAATTAATGATAATAATCAAAATAGTTGATGCTTATTTATTGTTCATATCCCAACACACACACACACACACACACACACACACACACACACACACACACACGCACTTTCAATAGGAGCAGTTTGGTTAGAGGGAAAAGGAATTAGATGAGAAGAATAAAGAAAACAAGAGAAACTTAATGCTTATCCAAACTGAACCTTTTACACACAATTGCCATTGTGAGCAATGGATGACAAGCCAGCCAGTTCAGGGAAAGTTTAAAAGGCTGCTTCTCAAAGTTATCATTCTTCATGCCTCAGAGAATTACCCACTATCAGTAGGCTAGCAAGTCACTGAGTGAATTAAACCAAGTTAATTATTGATCATGCCATTTAAACAAAACTTCGAAACTTTGTGCATAAAAAAAAAAGTATATAGTGGCAAAGATTTAAAAATGTGAAGACATGAAATAAAGGGTACAATCTTTGTAAAGTACCTTGAGTAGAGGTCGTTTGGATGTCTGCTCTGGGCAAAATTTAAAGTCATAGGTCTTATCATTTTAAAACCTAATCACAGCTTTCCTTCCTGTTGGCAACTCATGCTGTTCCTTAGGGAACCACCCTCTGTCAACACCCCCCACAATCCTTCCACAAAGCAGGAATGACATTTTTGTGACCTGTAGCAGGTAATTTAGGACTCAGACATGCTATATTCTATTTCATGTCAGCCCAGCAGGAAAGTCAATTATAAAATTAAAAGGACTCCTAGAAATGTTTACGATGAGGAATAGCTTAGATATAATTCTGGGTATTTTGTTTTGTAATTATTAAAGTATCACATACATGTTTAAAATTTTATGCTGACCCCTATTTGCCATTTTACACAGTGCTGCCTTGTATAGACCCATATCATTCGAATTTTATAATTTATACCTAGAAGGGGAATTGTGTTGTTTATGCAAGTATTTCTTTAAGATCCTTCAAACTTGCCATCTGAATTCTATGTGTTAAAATGTAGCATTTGATAAAATGAGTAAATGACTGTCAGTGAGTGAACAACAACTCATTCTAGCTGTACAACTTCTGTACCATTGCTGGTGCAGAAGAAAAGTTAAGAGTAACTCAACAAATATGCAGAAGTGAAGTCTGGGGTATGTGAAAACCTTCCTTCTGAACCAAGATGCCACTGCTAAAATTTATTTGGTAATTAAAATGTTTACATTTTTGTGTTGAGTTTTCTCCTGTTACTTTGTCTCCATCATTCATAACCATGAATGAGTACATTTCCCTATGAATCCATCATCCCAGCACTGACATGCCAGCATAAACCACCACTGTTCTTATTTTGTTTTTCAAAAAATTCTTTTAATTGTTTAAGTATTTTTTATATTTTAAAATGTATTTTCAATTAATTATTTATGTATGTACTTAAGTTCCCAGGACCACCCCCAACACACATAGATCCTCCCCCATTCCCAAACTGCCCCCCCCATCATCCCCAGTCCTCTTTCCATCACATCAAATCAATGCAGGACTAGACACACCCTTTTCCACTAAGGCCAGACTAAGCGACCCAGGTAGGGGAATGATATCCACAGGCAGGTAAGAGATTCACAAATCACGATGACTTCAGTTGTTCGGGATGCTCACGAAGACCAAGCTGCACTTCTGCTACACGTGTGCAGAAGGCCTAAGTCCAGCCCATGCTCACTCTTTGGTTGGTGGTTTAGTCCCTGGGAGCCCCCAGGAGTTCTGATTAGTTGACTCTTTTGGTCTTTGTGTGGAGTACTTGCCCTCTTCAGATCTCTCAGTCCTTCCCCCCAACTCTCATAAGACTCCCCAAGTTCCATCTAATGTTTGGCTGAGGGTCTCTATATCTGTTTCCATTGGCTACTGTGTGGAGCCTCTCAGAGAACCTTTATGTTATGCCCCTGTCTGCAAGCATAACAAAATATCATTAATACTGTCCAGGATTGGTTCTTGCCCGTGGGTGGGTCTCAATTTTGGCCAGTTATTGGGTGGCCGCTCCCTCCGTCTTTGCATACAAATTTCTTTAGGTCTGTGAGGTCATGAAGTGTTTCCATTTGAGCATAATATCATATACCTCTAATCCCAGTATATCAAAGGCTAAGGTTGGAGAGCTGTTCTGAACTTAAGGGCAGTCTTATTGAACTTTTCGCTGGCTTTGGCTACACTGTGAAATTCTCTCTTAATTTACAAAAAGAAATTGCTTCCAAGAATTTGGTAGAGATAAATATTCACTTGTTATAGGTAAACTTAATGTAATCTATAATGACATGAGTAGATATTCTAAAAAAAAAAACAACCCAGAATTGCTGCTTACTAGTAATTGTAATAAATTTATACAAAATAATTATAAAGATAGTGAAAGGTAAAGAAAATTTTAGATGTAACCACATGTGAAATAAGAATGTGAGTTTTAAAATTTAGCTGACTTAAAAATGTTCATGTGAAAAGTGGAAGAACAATTTGTAGGAAATAATCTGATTTGAAAGACTTCCTGGTATCTAAGGAGACTCTAAGATAGAGAAGCAGATGTACGTTGTAGGTGTTGGTCTAGTGTTTTGATTGGTGGAGCTTGGACAGCAGGTGTTATAGACAGTAGGACCTTCAGGCTCTGGATTATGTGTTCATATAAGAGTAAGAGAGACACTGTGCTCTGTTGTAACTTGTGTGATTCCCAATCTGTATATACCCAGGTACACTGTGCCTCATTTAATACAATTATAGAGTTTTGTGTTCTAACGTATTAATTATCTACACAATTATAACTTTAAGAAGTTTTCAAATCACTCCTTTAACCACTGTGTCTCTATGTGCATTTTTTTTTTTTTTTTTTGAGACAGGGTTTCTCTGTATAGTCCTGGCTGTCCTGGAACTCACTTTGTAGACCAGGCTGGCCTAGAACTCAGAAATTCACCTGTGTCTGCCTCCCAAGTTCTGGGATTAAAGGCATGTGCCACCATGCCCGGCTGCTGTATGTGCATTTTAAGTCAAGTGTTCAAAGTTGTTTTTATAAATCTAATTTTTTATTATTCCCTCAAAACAAAGAATATGAATGATTATCTTTTTGCCATATAATAATGCTTTTCATTTTTGTACCCTATAGACAGAATGTGCAAATTTCATCCGTGTGCTTCAACCCTATAATAAGACTCATGTTTATGTGTGTGGAACTGGAGCATTTCATCCACTGTGTGGGTATATTGATCTTGGAGCCAACAAGGAGGTAATGAAATAATAGAAAATATAATTTACTGTAGTATCTTATCACATAATGCGTATATCACAAAATATAGACATTTGACTATAGAGAAAACATACCTTAAGATCTGATTCATGTTTCTAAATATTTCATAGATTATTCATTAATACATTATACTTATAAGTGTTTTGATTAAAACTTGTTTTACTGAAAGAAAATTTACAATGTTTTTTACCTCAACATGTACTTTCCCTTTTAGTGATATGTGTATGCACACATATAAATTTATGTATATAAGTCATGATGCTCTAAAAATGCATTATATGTGATCTTATAAAATAATGAAATATTATAAAATTTTCATTTTGTCCTTTAACGTTGACCTCATATATTTGCTAATAATGATGGATAGTAAGTAAAAAGAACTTGAATAGTTTCTTGATTCTGTGTAGACACTCACTCATATTGAAATCATTATGTTTTCTGGGCTAAATTAATGAGGATGTATTAGTTAAGACTAATTTATTACAGATATCAATGAGCATTTCTAATAAATGAGAAACATTCAGATTTCATAATTTTAACTAAAATGAATTTCTTAAGTGCTCTGTGTCCTAGACTGTCATGTGCATTGCATGCATTCATCACCCTCCCCCCACCCCCATTCCCCACCCCGCACTTCAGAACATTATAAACACTGAGATTAGTTAGTAAAAATGATTTTTGGTGGTCTATTATAAACAGACCAAGTATGAAATGAAGCAGGGCAGTATGAATCCCAAGCCAGGATGACCAGCTGAGCTTTAGACATGTGCTGTATCTTTCCTTTGTAGAGAATATCCTCATGTTTATGCATGTATGTCTTATGTACAAGCATACACATTTGCAGTCTGTGTGCTTGAGAGTAAAGTCTGGGCTTATAAAAACAAAAGTTTCTTCATGCCAATTAAGCTAATTCATGCAGAGATCAAACCTACAACTGAGGCCGTAAAGATTTTCCTCTCTAACCAACTCCTCTAACCAGCCTAGACTCAACTGCTTGAAAATAAAGCAACCCTGATAGTTAAATTCTGAACGACTGGGAGATTTGGCACGGAATCCATCGTTCTCTCTTGCTGGTGTCGTGTTCTCCCGCCTAGCTTTGATGAAGGGCAATATATAACAGTAGCTCACAACACAGGTTATAATTACAGGAGCACCCCATGGCTTGTGTGTGTATTTAGGCCTGAGGCTAAAGGCCAAACTCACAACCTGCCCAGGGAAGCAAACAATGTTCTCTAACTCTTTAAGTCAAGCTTGCTAAAAGGGAATTTAGATGTAGCTAATTACTTAGCTTGGGACTTGTCAGGAAGGCCCAGGCAGTCCAATTTACACGTTTTTATAATAAGAGAATTATGAGAGCAAAGGTCTGTTGAGATTCGGCACTTTCAGCTGGTCTGCAGAGCAGGCATCCAGCTTCATGATGCATGGTTCACTGATTTTATGTATCAGTAATTCCAACAAATTTTCTTTTTAGAAGTTTAGTAACCGTTTCCATTTCAAATAGATAAGCTATTGGATGGGATAATTGAATAAATAAGCTCAAGAGAATGGGAAGAGGGAATGCAGAGTGTAGGCAGAGGGCTGGGGGACGCCACCCTTGGGAAGGTGCATGGAAGAGCAGTCAATGTGATGGGCACAGTGAAAGGAAGAAGGAGGGAGATCTAGGATGAACCACAGGGACTTGGAAGGTGATGTTTGTTGTGTGTAGTTTTAAAATCACGCTTTTCCAGGGACCATGGCTGCTACCGGCCGACCCCTCGCTCACTTTTGTTTCACCCAGCTTAGCTGGGTCAGAGTCGCCAGCACTGATCAGGCTTCTCTTTCCTACTCACTTTTGCTGGCTCTAGGATTGGCTGCCTGCCAGCCCCAATCAGGCCTCTCACTCTACCTGCCTTTGCTCCAGGAGTGGTTGCATTACCAGCCCACAGCCGAGGCTCTAGAATCCATGAATAAAGGACACGAAGACAGCCTTATTAGTTTAGAACTTGCCAGCTAGGCACGATTGCTGGGCTCAGAATCTCCTGCCTGGAAAGGCATGCCCTCATCAATTATGATCTCCTTTTCTTCTCCAGCCCTAAACTTAGTGGCTTGTATCAGCTAGCCCCCACCAAGATCCTTGACCCCGGCTTGTATTGAAGGCTGCAGGCTTTAGCTGCTCTGAACCTTATCTGACTGCTGCTTACTTCTCCTTCAAAGCATGGCCAACAAGCCCTTCTCTCTTTCCTTGCATCTGCCTTTTCCTTCTGTCCCAGATGGCTCCCATCTGTACCTTTTGCCCAGCAATTGGCTCCCAGCTTTCTTTATTGACATATCAAGAACCAATTATGGAACTATGCCTTAGCTACCGAACCTCCTCTTACTGATGCTATTTACTGAGATAAGACTAGTAACAGGCCTGTAGAGAAAGTAACAAGTTAATAATTACACATTCTAAAATTGAACATACTGCTTCAAATGTATCCTAATGTGAAGCAATAGTGCCTGTCAACAGCTTCAATAACAGTTTTAAGAGTCAAGTTTGACTATTTACCAGTTCCAAGACTTTGAGCACATAGCATAAACTTTCTAAGCTTTTGTTTATTCAGTAATGTGTGATGATAACAAGAGCGAGTGCCTATAGAGTTATTTTAAGTATCAAGTTACACAGTGATTGACAACATGATCGCCAGGCATTTGAACTCACAGAGACTGAGGCAGCACACCCAGGGCCTTAATGGCTCTGCACCAGTTGGGACACTAGAGCTGAAAGGAGAAGTGGACACCTATGCCATCCTTCCAGAAGTTATCGCTAACTAAATAACCACTTGCAAGTGAAAATTTATTTTTCTCCAAGGCACTCTCACTGGGGAAACAAACTACTCTTAAGGGTAGGCTGCATGCCGAGCAGTAGCTGGTCAACAGAAAATAAACTCAAAGGCATCTTTGGGGGTTCCTTGTCTCATGTGTACCCTGCATGCTCTATTTACCCTATATGAACTTTGCATATATTATGGCTTCTAGTTGAGTTTTTTTATGGGATATCTAAATGTTCAAATGTGTCAGTCTCTGTTTCTTCTCCCTCCTCTTGAACTCTTTTCCTTCCATTTGTTTGTTTTTCCTCACTCCAAAGTGTTAGTTTTTATTTTATCTTGTTTTGTTATTTTAATATTTTATTTATTTTAATTTATTTTATTAGTCTTCAGAAGTTTGTTTTCTAATGAGAGACATAAAGGGGATGGATCCTGAGAGGGTAGTAGGGAGGAACTAGGAGTTGACAGGAGGAACCCATAATCAGGATTTATTGGTTAAGAAAATAAAATCTATATTTTCTTTAAAAAGGGGGATTTAATATGTTTTGGAATAATTTAATATTTACACATTAAGGATAAGAACATAGAAAGGTAATGTGACATAGTCCCCCCACACAGACATATACACACACACACACACACACACACACACACACACACACACACACAGCCTGCACACACATTTTGTGTAACTTATAAAATAATGCTATAACATGTATTGATATAACTTACATAATATATAGTACATAAACATACATTGATGTTCTGTAACACTGAGTACATTTTAATGACTATTTACTAAGTGGGTTGCCGAGCATGTTGGTATACACCTGTGATCTCAAAAGGTGGGAGGTGGGAGGAAGAGGACCAGAAGGCATCAAAGACAATGATGACTACATAAGCAGTTCAAGTCACTCTGGGCTAGAAAAGACTGAGCCTCACTTAAAGGCAAGGAACCAAACGAGCAAGGAAGGGAGGGAGGGACGGAGGGAGGGAGGGAGGGAGGAAAAAGAGAAAGAGAACTGAAAGCAGAGGTTGCCCCTTTAGGGCTTAAAAAGCTCAACATTAAATGAGGTGTGTTTCACAGTGCTTTATGTGGTAATTGATTTTCCTTCTGAGCCTTTTATCGATGGAATGTGTCATTAAACTTTTTTAATTACATTTTAATTGTGTGTGTGTGTGTTTATGTGTGTGTGTGTGTGTGTTGTGTGAATGTGTGTGTGTATGTTTGCGTGTGAGAGTGTGTATATGTGTGTGAGTATGTGTATATGTGTGTTGTCACATATGTACTGTGTAGCATATATAGAGGTCAAAGATCAATGTTGGGGAGAGGTTTTGCCCTTCCACAGAGTGAGGCCTGAGGATAGGGCTCTGGTTGTCAGCATTTGCAATATTTACTGAGCCATACTTACCTACATGGTCATCTTCCAACGTCTAACAGTATTTCTATATATGCAGTCCAATGAGATACATTTTATGTGATTGGTTAAACTAAATGGATGATGTGAAGCATGTCTTACACAATGGAAGTTTAGAAACTTAAAAGTCTTGTGCTCTTCTGATTGTCTCAGGAAATGTACTGAATCATCAGTTAATTTCATTTTCTTTCCCTGGAGCTGATCGGGGAAGAAGACTTGCTTTCTTGCTGTGTCCTCCAAGAGACTACGGGAAAGTTATTCTCTTCGGTACCCATAAATACAAAAATTGGTGCTTCTCTTTGAAATGTATTTAAAAACAAAAGTCTAAGTAATTCTCAGTTTATCTAGTGCTATGCCATTCTCCTCCTAGGGTTTTATATATATATATATATATATATATATATATATATATCATAATTATATCATATATACCAGATCCACTTCTTTCTGTCTCTCTTTAGAAAACAAACAGGCTTCTAAAGGATAATAATGAAATAAATTATCTGTGTCCATCTGTTTGTCTATCTGTCTGTCTGTCTGTCTGTTTATCTTGTGTGTGTGTGTCTGTCTGTCTGTCTGTTTTTCTGTCTGTATGAATAACTGATCTGGAACAGAATTTAGTTTCCCTTTCCAGAATCTCATTTGATGCCTTAGAGTCAACAGGTTTGTTTGGCCAGTGGAAAATAATGGGCTTTTAGTGACAGGTAAATATCTGGAGCAACCATTATCTACAACCCTGCCCTGCCCTGCCCTGCCCAGTTCCCAGTCATTCCCCACTCACAGTTCGGAAGCATAAGGGCATTCTTGCTGGGACTATTTTCTATGTCTAGGATCCACTATCATTTTTCCTTAGGCAATTTCAAATAAACAAAAAAAAGCTCTTGTGTCTGAGCATGCCACATGACCACATTGAGACTATATATCCCAGTATTATTTTTAAATCCGTGAGTCTGAAACTATGAGACTATTTTAGTTTCTATCCATAGCTGCATGGCACTGAGCAAAGTACCTGGCACTTCTGCCATTATAATTCTGAATGCAAACCTGGATGATTTGTTGCAACAGACTTTCTCTTGTTTAGCCTTAGCTGTTCTGGAACCTGCCCTGTAGACCAGGCTGGCCTCGAATTCAGAACTCAGATATGTTTGCCTTTACCTCCCGAGTGCTGGGATTAAAAGCATGCACCGCTACTATCTGGTGCAAACTGTAGTTCTATGGCAGGTTTGGGGTGAAAATTCCATAAATAATCTGATCAAGTGACTAAATCCTCATTGACTCCTTTTCAACTATTAGGTGCCATTATTTGCATTAAAGCATGGCTGTTTTAATTTATGGAATACCAATTCCTAACCAGTCTCATTTCAATTGCTGTCACTGTTCTTCACTGGACTACAGTTCCTTGCAGGCTTGTTCAAAAAGAAGGGCAGGGGGATCTCAAGTGACAATTTAATTCAGGAAATAACCTGGTGTCCTTTGTCCCCTTTGCTTCCTGGCTTGCTTTCTATGTACCGGTAACAGGTGGTTCTTTCTTGATGTAAGAGCTGATCTGCTAGAACAGATCTGCTGTCCAGAATGCCTGCAGTGTGCGTTTCTCTCCTTACTGCCTAGGCTGAGTCATCCCCTCACTGCTGGAAGGTGGTGTTGTCATTGTTTGGAGACACAGGGATCATGGGGCTGTGCTCATTATGCATGCATATTTTTCTTGGAAAGTTCTCCAGAAGACGGCTTTCTCCAGAATATCGAAAGTCTGCCAATGTCATACTGTCTGTGGCCACTATTATAAAAATAGATTCTACTGCCAAAATAACTATGTTTCTTTCACACACAGTGTTTTCATAATAGTGAAAATGCTACAACAGGATATTTTTTTTCCTACACGTGTTAATATCTTTGAAAATGCACTGCCTTTTAAAAAACACTTTTATATCATTTAGCATTTTTTAAAAGTCACCAGTCTTAAACAGTGTGGTATACTTGAAAAGGCTTAGTTACATAAATAATAATCAGTCTGAAAGTGGAAATAGTAAGTACATAGCAAATTCCTTTTTTTTTTTTTTTTGGACAGTGTAGTTTGTTTTGTTTCTAAGACAGGGTATAACTAAATTCTCTATGTAGCAAAATTCAGATCTCCTTAATTTTCTGCCTCTTCTTCCCGGGCTGCAGTCTCAGAGGTTTGCACCACCATGCCAAAAAGCAGATTGATTTATTGATTGATTGACTGATTAATTAATTAATTAATTAAACTGCCTGTTTCTTTCCCAAGACAGGGTTAATCTGTGTAACCCTGACTGACCTGTAACTCGATCTGTAAAGCAGGCTGGTGTCATACTCAGAGATCTGACTACCTTTGCCTCCCTATACTGGGATTCTAGAAATGCTCCATCACCACAGGACTGCAAATTTATTTTTTATAGTTAATTGGAGACTGTGAAATAACAAATCAGGTAAAACATACTGCTACACAAGTGTCAGGAACAATATTTAGATTCACAGGACCTGTGTAAAGCCAGGCACAGAAGCACCATGATTTCAGTACTTCCTGTTGTGAGATAAGAAGTGGAGACAATTCTCAGATGCTCACAGCCCAGACTCTGTCTCAAACAGGGTGCAGGAGGAGGGCCGGTATCTGAGGCCATCCTCTGGCCTCTAAACATAGAGCTATACAGTCACAAAGTCAAACACACACACACACACACACACACACACACACACACACACAGATGTTCAAATAGTGAGAAAAATTTTGGGTTTATTAGCCTAGGTAAATTATTAAACTTAGGCTGGGAGTATGGCTCAGTTGGTAAAGTTCTTGCTGTGAAAGTATGAAGACCTAGGATCAGACCCCACAACTTCCATGACGCACAAATGCTACACATGTCTGTAATCCCAGCATGGACAAGATGGAGGTATGGTCCCTGAGCTTGTTGGTCAGCCACTATAGCAGAATTGGTGATCTCCAGGTTCAATGTAAGACCCTTTCTCAAAGAAGGAGGTGGAGCACAATTAAGGAAGGCATTTGATATAATGTCTGTCCTCCATATTTATGAGCACACATGTGTGTAGGCATCCTAATGAATAATTTCATACACATGTAAAAAGATACATGCATACACATTGAACACAAGAAAAACAATCTTTGAAAATATTGCTTGCTTTCTTCTTCCTTTCCTTTCTTCCTTTCTTCCTTTCTTCTTCCTTTCTTCCTTTCTTCCTTTTTTCTTTCTTCCTTTTCTCCCTTCCCTTCCCCTTCCTCCTTCCTTCCTTCCTTCCTTCCTTCCTTCCTTCCTTCCTTTCTTTCTTTCTTTCTTTCTTTCTTTCTTTCTTTCTTTCTTTCTTTCTTTNTTCCTTCCTTCCTTCCTTCCTTCCTTTCTTTCTTTCTTTCTTTCTTTCTTTCTTTCTTTCTTTCTTTCTTTCTTTCTTTCTTTCTTTCTTTCCTTCTTTCCTTCTTTCCATCCAAAGGCTGCCCCACTCCTGTCCCCTTCACAGAGTTCCTCTTTCTTTCATTCCTCCCCTTTGACTCTAAGATGCTACCCACCCCCACCCCTTCCCTGGTGTTCCATCACCCTGCTGCATCAAGTCTGCAGCATTAAGGGAGTCCTCTCCTACTGTGCTGTATTTTTGTAATGACAGTGACCCAGTCAAAATGCATTTCAAGCAAAATATTACTCCAATCCTTTGATAAAAGGAAAACCAAACGAAAACAAAAAACAAAAAACAAAACAACAACAAAACAAACAAACAAAAAACAGGCATAAAGTCTTCGGAGATATAACAGTGACCCATGAGTTAAGGCACAACACAATGCAGATGCTATGTGCTCAGTTCAATTTTATAGAGTTAATGAATGGGAACCCAACTGTTACCTGCAATGCTCTTGCTGACTGTTATAAATTTAAAAATGTCATTGTATTTCTTACCACAGGAACTCATATTTAAACTAGACATGCACAACCTGGAGTCTGGCAGACTGAAATGTCCCTTTGATCCTCAGCAGCCTTTTGCTTCAGTAATGACAGGTAAGATCAGTGCAAACAAGTCTTGTGTCTAGGAGAGTTTCTGAAAAGGCCTGTGTAGACTAAACCACATTTTCTGACTGAATTGAATAGAATATTGGATTAGCCCTTCCCCACATGTTGGTACCAGCCTCACTATATGAACGTCATTGTCTGTGATGTGAATAGGGTGACAGCATTCCTGCATGTCTGCTTTTTAATCAAATGTCTGACTCAATTCGCTCTCATATAAATGTACTTCTTTGTTCTAAAACTCTATTTACTCACCTGAGATTTTCTAATAGTCCCCTTTGACCCTCTTTGTACTCAGAAAGGTGCCACATATAGCATTATATAGTAGGCAAATGAAAAAACAACGAATCAAGCGTCAGAATATGGCTGTAAACTATCAAGGCATCTTCGCTCTTATATTTCAATTAATAGAAATGTGAGTGTTTAGTTTTTTTATGCCTGTAACCGTGTCAAGCTTTCTACATATCTTAAATTCTCATAGAAAAGACTGCCTTGTTGAAAGAAAGCACTGCTGTATGGTTTGAATTGTGTTCTATAGAACATCAGCAGGAGCCCTGCATTTTAAACATTGAAAATACGCCTTTGTTTTGATTGGTTCATGACTTCAGTCTCTTATTATGTAACTTGTCTATCAACCGTGTGAGGTAATGATAAGAGTGAAGTCCCATGACATTTTAATTTCCGCATAGTGAGAACCAGAACTTTTGCTTTGAAGTAAGTGTATGTTTCGAAGTTATACAACCCATGGTCATTTCTTCCTAGTAGATACTGTAGATAATTTGCATCTGTTAAGTGGGATGGATAAGCCCTTAATAAAAAAGCAACTCATTGTGGATATGCTGACCCTTCTTAGAAATCACTGTGTAACTCCAAAAATAAACATGCCAGTTTTTGGACCTAGACATTCAGATCAATATTATGGCTAGAACACACTTCTCTTTCTGACAAAATATTAGCATATTTGTAGTAGAAGATGTTTCAAATGATACATTGCTTTCTCTTCTCTAAGGCGTCTACAAAGCTTTTTATTGATGATCATTTGTTACTATATATTTAAATATTTATTTCTCATTGAAACCTTGGTATTTATCTGATATGTTAGAGAAATTTCTTTCAATGGTGGGGATGGTTTGCTACCTTCACTGAGTGTATATGCCACTGGGTTTTATTCCAATTTTTTTTTTCCTGTAGTAGCTGGCCACTGACATTGAGTTTGAAGTATCCCAAAGGGTTCAGTGGAAAACTATAAGACATAAGCAAGGAAATTAAAAAGTGTTTTAATCAGTGTTAAAAAGTGTCTCACATCCAGACAGTTTTGAAGATTTTGCTTCCAAAAGTAAGTTACATTTCAGTGGTGTTTTTGTTCTTAGCCATTACATAGATACTTAAGAAATTTAAATGATCTACACAGATTAGTCATTTTTCAATTTATTTTTGGGTGTAACCCAAAGAAGCTTCCTGTCTAAATCTCTTGAAATAGCAGAGTTTTAGCTTTCCAAAGGACAACACATCATGCTGCAGGGACAGCTTTCTTCCTGCCTCCCCTCCCCAGTGCTCTGACCAGCACACTGGCAAACAGACAGAGGACATTGATCCCTAACCCCACTCAGACTTTCTCCATCCTTATCTCTTTGCCTCCATTCCTGCTCTTTCTTCTTCTACATCTAAGTTTCTGTGTCCTCTCTCCTCCTCCTCCTCATGTTCTGTCCCTTCTCCCTATTCCACCCCTCCTCTCTTCTCACTCCTCTTTCTTTTTTTCCTTTCCTCCCTACTCTTCTTCTTGCTTTCTTTGATGGACCAAAAGTCTAGGATGCAGCAAGAGCACAATCTTCCCTTTGTTTATCAGCGCCTTAGAGACACGGTCATCTCAAGGAATGCAGCATGTTATAATTACCAGGAATGACTTCAGCGTTGAAAGCTCCCTTTCCGCAGGGGCTGGACAAAGAAAAGCTGTGGGCTGGGAGGTTGTGTCAGTTAATCAAATACTAATTTCACTATCCAGCTTTCTAGGCTCTCCTTCTGCTTATCAATGTTAATCGGGTTACTTCTTCACCTAAGATTTTCCTTCAGAATCTGTAAAACCTATGAAGCAATATGTTGTAGTGTTAAGCAGGCCATGTACTAGGTGTGTTATGGACATCTATGTCTGCTGTTTTAGCAGTCCCATGTTTGCTCTGTGTCTTGCAGATGAGCACCTCTACTCTGGAACAGCCTCTGATTTCCTGGGCAAAGACACCGCATTCACAAGGTCTCTTGGGCTAATGCAGGACCACCATTACATCAGAACTGACATTTCGGAACACTACTGGCTCAATGGTTAGAGATGTTTCTCTTCTGTTTGTTTTGACTTTGCTTTTGGAAAAAATGAGACGCTCATTAATATGCATCGAAATGTGTTTGATGAGAGTTGATTTAGTACACCACTTAGGAATAGATTTGAAGCTGGGCGAGGTGGCGCACACCTTTAATCCCAGCACTCAGAGGCAGAAGCAGGCAGATTTCTGAGTTCGAGGCCAGCCTGGTCTACAAAGAGAGTTTCAGGACAGCCAGGGCTAAACAGAGAAACCTGTCTCAAAAAACCAAAAAAAAAAAAAAAAATAGATTTGAAATGATTTCACATCAAATTAGACTAACCTCCAGAAACTGTATGTGTGCGTGTTTGTGAACAGCTAATAGTTACTGTGTCCTATAACCTTAACATATCTTTGGTACTCTTGTGCTCTAATAAAGATTTTTTTAAAAAAAATAGATTTTAAAAAGATTTACAATGTCATTTGAGACATTATTGTTTTAACACTTTAATTTTAAAGACAAGTAAAGTCTAAGTGTGAAAAATTGAGTGATTTGACCAACATCTCAAAATCTACCAGCTGTATAACCAGAGTTTAAGCTGTCAATCTGTGTTCTATGTTTTAATTACAAAGCATATTAGCAAAACAGAAAGGAGACTGACAGTGATGCTATCTTCTTTGTCATATTTAAATCGCATGCAATTATATATGCTTTAATAATTGCAAACACTGTATATAAGTTAAATAGTATTTCCATTTATTACCATGTTTTGGCAGAGATAAGTTTAATACTAATTTTTGGATGTTACAATTCTGTTTGGTTTTTTAAAAAGGACTCCAAGATTTTTAAATATTGATATAGGTTTGCCTGATTATTAGTATATTTAAATAATATATGGTATTTGTGGTTTAAAAAGCAGGATTTTTTTTTTTAATCTTTAAGGAATTAATGTGGTTATGACAGGGACTAATAGAAGACTATTTCACACAATGTCTTACTTTAGTTGATTTACAGGGGGAAATAACATAGTTTATTTAAACAGTCAGATCACATTTACCAGTCCCAGCAAAATTAGTGGCTTTAGAAGAGAAGGCCAAACCAGAGATTTCCAAGGGGGCTATCTTCCTATCTCTGAGTGTCCTTTGAACAGTGACAATATAAACAAAAGGAAAGATACTTTTTAAAACATTTCAAGAATCCTCGATTTGGCCTTTCTCCTTGTTTAGCTTTTTTGGGTCTGTGGAGCTGATGGGTATATTGGTGCTTTTTGGATAATACTACTCATGTCCATTTGGGTCTGAGTTACCTCACTCAGGATGATATTCCCAAGTTCTTTTCATTTGCCAGAAAAATTCATGATGTGTGTTTTTTTTTTATAGCTGAATAGTATTCTATTGTGTAAATGAATCAAATTTTCTGTATCTTTTCTTTGGTTGAGGGGCATCTGAGTTATTTCTAGTTTCTGTCTATTACAAATAAAGCTGCTATTACCATAGTGGACTAGGTCTCCTTGGGATATAGTGGAGTATTTGGTGGTGGTATATACAGATGATGGGTCTGGAAACCCCCACACTGGTTTTACTTTTTAATCAGGAAAATTGTGTGTGTGTGTGTGTGTGTGTGTGTGTGTTTCTTTTTCATTCTTTTAAAAGATTTATTTTATTTATATGAGTACACTGTAGCTATTCTCAGATACACCAGAAGAGGGCATCAGATCCCATTACAGCATCACCATGTGGTTGCTGGGAATTGAACTCATGACCTATGGAAGAGCAGTCAGTGCTTTTAACTGCTGAGCCCTCTCTCCTGCCCCGTGTGTGTGTGTGTGTGTGTGTGTGTGTGTGTGTGTGTGTGTGTGTGTGTGTGTGTGTGTGTGTGTGTGTGTCTGTGTGTGTGTCTGTGTGTCTGTGTGTGTCTGTGTGTGTGAGTGTTTCTTAAAGTTAACTAGTGACATACTAAAGACTAATAGACAGTGATGTGGACAGGAAGACCAGTCCATTGAGAAAATGAGTACAAATAAGAGGTAATAGAAACAAAAATAGCAAAGGTAGTTAGAATATGAAAATATGGAGCAAATCATAGGTGAGAGGGACAGTATTTCTTGGTGAATAGGAGCATAAACTGAGTTTAATATAGAGGTCAAGAGAGAAAAAAATGAGTATAGTAGAAAAGATGCATGGTAGGAATTTTCTTTTTTAAAAAATTATTTTATTAGATATATTCTTCATTTACATTTCAAATGCTATCCCAAATGTCCCCTATACCCTTCCCCTGCCCTGATCCCCTACCCACTCACTCCTACTTCATGACCCTGGCATTCCCCTGTATGGGGCATATAAAGTTTGCAAGACCAAGGGGCCTCTCTTCCCAATGATGGCCGATTAGGCCATCTTCTGCTATATATGCAGCTAGAGACACGAGCTCTGGGGGTACTGGTTAGTTCATAGTGTTGTTCCACCTATAGGGTTCCAGACCCCTTCAGTTCCTTAGGTAATTTCTCTAGCTACTCCATTGAGGGCTCTGTGTTCTATCCTATAGATGACTATGGTCATCCACTTCTGTATTTGCCAGCTACTGGCATAGCCTCACAAGAGACAGCTATATCAGGGCCCTTTCAGCAAAATCTTGCTGACACATGAAATAGTGTCTGCGTTTGGTGACTGACTATGGGATGGACCCCTGGGTGGGGCAGTCTATGGATGGTCCAATGGAGTACTACTGAGCTATTAAAAACAATGAATTTATTAAATTCTTAGGCAAATAGATGTATCTGGAGGATATCATCCTGAGTGAGGTAACCCAATCACAAAAGAACTCACTTGATATGCACTCACTGATAAGTGGATATTAGCCCAGAAACCTAGAATACCCAAAATACAATCTCCAAAACACAAGAAAATCAAGAAGAAGGAAGACCAACACGTAAATACTTCATTCTTCCCCAAAATAGGGAATAAAATACCCATGGAAGGAATTTTCTTAAGAATTAGAGGAGCTAACATTCATGGAAATTATTCAAGACAATATTTACTGATTAATAGTCAAAGTGACCAAAAACTTAACCTACCAGAATATGTCTAGATACTTTTATCATTATTCTATTCTTGAACTATATCAACTTACACACACACACACACACACACACACATTATCTATTTTATTTGAACATCAATACCTGTTTAAAAATTTTGATTAGCACTTAAGTGGGAACTTGTTAACAATATTTTTGTCATTCTAAGATTGGAATTGGTTTCAGGATAACCACCGCTGATATTATTCCTGAAAGCAAGAGAAATAGGAGGCAACATAGAAAGACTAAACCTTCTATGTTCCGGGGTTGGGAGTGGGGGTGGGGTGGGGTGGGGTGGGGTGGGGGGTTGGCACCTCTAATCCCAGCACTTGGGAGGCAGAGGCAGGTAGATTTCTGAGTTCGAGGTCAGCCTGGTCTACAAAGTAAGTTCCATGACAGCCAGGGCTATAGAGAGAAACCCTGTCTCATAACCACCTGTAATGAGATCTGACGCACTCTTTTAGTGTTTCTGAAGATAGTTACAATGTGCTTATTTATAATAATAAAATCTTGGGGCTTGAGAGATGATTCAGCCGGTAAGAGCACTGGCTGCTCTTCCAGAGGTCCTGAGTTCAATTCCTAGCAACCACATGGTGGCTCACAACCATTTCTAATTGGATCTGACACCCTCTTTTGGTGTGTCTGAAGAGAGTGACAGTGTACATTAAATAAATGCATACATACATACATACATACATGCATAAAATAAATAATTCTCTTTTTTTATAAATAATTCTTTACACATATATACACACACGCATACACACAAAAGACAAAAGAAAAAAAATAGAAAACTTTGCTTTTCCCCTATGTCTCTTTAACCTTTAACCTATTGACCTTCTTTCTTTCCTTCTCTCTTTTCAGTTAGCTCATCCTACCTCATGATCTCCACTGATATATGTGCTGTTTCCTGAAATGTGAATCCCCAACATTTCCCATTAAGTGGCCTAAAAATGTTTCTATGGGTTCCTACAAAAGCAGTGTAAGGGAGGAACAGTTTCGTGTGGCTCACAGTTCAAGGGCGTAGGACACTGAGGCAGCTGCTGGAGTTTTACCCGTAGTCAGGAAGCTGCAAGAGAAGGCTGCTCCCCGCTCCTCTGTTCATTTTAACCTGCTGGAATCATAGCCCAAGGCATGAGGTCACTCGCCGTTAAGTGGGCTGTCCTACTTTACCCTGATTTGTAAAACCCTCACGAGCAGGCTTGGAGGCTTGTGTGCATGCTGATTATTTATTCCAACGAGATGATAACCATCATACTTGGCCTGCTTTGGGTTCTTTAATGACCTTTCACTTTAATTGCATCTAAAAATCTGTAAGTAAAATTTTTATATCTTGTTTTGCGTTTGAACTGCCCCTTGGTGTCAGTTTCCTGATGTTATCTCTCATAATTTTCTTAGTTTCCTTCACCTGTTTGCCTTGAACTTATCTTTGATCCCTTCCCGTCCTTCAATTCCTTTATCTACTCTGTCAGTAAGCGCCTCTATTTCCTTCAAACCCTCTATTGACCTTGTTCTTTCTGCGGCCACTGTCCTCCTGTAAGTTTCAAGGCCTCAGAGAGGTTTATTGCCCCTATTCGATTGTTTACCAACTAATTTCCCTCACTTTCATCTCTCTTTTCATTTTTTTTTTATATAGCATACATGTTAGATGTTATCTCAGGCAATTTTACAGTGCAATTTTGTTTAATGACATAATTTTGAGAAAATTACTATTTGCTGGTTCCTCACAGGAAAACATTAGCAGTCAGATACTTAACTAGGATGTTCAGGTAAGATTGAAACTAAAGTAAATCTGTCCAGCTTGGGATGCTAAACTCTTTCCAGGGAATTCAGGCAATACAGGCGTGTTCTGCACAAGCAAGAGTTCAGGCTCTTATAATGTCTTCATATTCAGGTTACATGTCATGTATGCTCCATGTGGGGCTAAAGCACAACAAAGATGTAGGTCTGGTAATGAAGGGCAGAGCTACAGAGAAAGGGGGCCCAGATCAGCTGTAGGAGAGGTCAAGGCAGTCAGGGCAGGACTGAGTACATGGAAGCAGCTCATCAGCCTTTTGCTGAGGGAACGGAAAGCCAGAATAAAGAGACCGAACTGCTTCCAGAGACCCAATCAGTCAAGATTTCCTCAGTCCCTGGAAATCAGGCCAGAGCAAAGGAAGAAATTGCAGAAACTGGGTAACATTCTTATAATGAGGAGAGAACTGATGGGCAAAGGCAAAAACAATGGTTTTGTTAGGGACCATTTTTATCCTGTCATTAGAAATGTCCATTTTGTACACATGCTCAGAACATGGCCCAAAGACAAAAACTACTGGGATTTTCTGGCTGCATTAGGAAGGAAAAGGCCAAAGCACTGCTCAACTATTTTAATTGATGAAAATGAATGTTAACTTAGAATTTTTTTTTTTTTGTAACCTCATACTTCACAAATTGAGATGCAATGTTCAGAAGGGATATGCTTGGGTTTCCTGGCTTGTTCTAACTTGGTCTAAATTGGAAAGTTGATCCTTTTTCTTTTTTTGAAGTAGTAGTAGTAGTAGTAGTAGTAGTAGTTATGGGAATGAAAGCCACTTATGATTTAACTCTGGATTTGCCCCAGAGTGACTAGAACCAGAGGCTGAGCTATTTAAAATTCAGATGTAAACACTAGCAACCAATGATGATTTAAACTTAATATAATATTAGTAAATATCAAACGTGAGCTGCACGTCTGCCTCAGCGGTAGATTGTTTTCCTATGCATGTGATAAGCTAAATTACTTTAAGCCTAATAGAGCATTCAGTTAAGTAAAATATAAAAACAAATTTGATAATTCATTGGATATTTAATTGTTAAGATTATATATATATATATATATATATATATATGCAGAGCAATTATTTTTAATATGATGGTTATGAATTTTTTTAGGAGAATTAAGCTGCTGGCCACTCAGGGAATTTAAAATCCTTAAATATACACCAATGCTGTGTGCTTTACCCTATTTGGGAGCAGCCCGAATGAGAACAGCTAAAGTATCTCTTTTTCAGACTCTCTGTAGGGCCTCCCAGCTCCCTTCATGACTCAAGAACCAAATGTTGGAGTCTTCCTTGAAGTTACTTCTTAAATACGTTATCAGGATGCAGAGTAACACAGCAGAAACCCTGTGTGCAGTTCTCGGTAAAGCTTAGGCTGGTCTCACTCCCCATCAATATAAACTTTCCATGCATACAGAGTTAGGGCCACAGGGACAGGTCAGGGTGGTTACTCAAATGGGGTTGGGTTTCTATTAGACTCTCAGGATGGATCTACAGAATGTCACCACGTGGGACATGAAAACAAGTAATGAACCTTGGAGGCATGTGTTTTTGTTTTCTTCCTGGAGTAGCTGGGAACTTTTGTTTTAAATTTTCATTTTTACCATATTAGAGGGAATTTTAATTTAAAGTTTCTGTTGAAGCTCTCTGTTGTCTGTAAATTGTCCCACATGGAAGGAGATGTTAAAACAATTGGAAGACAACATAAGAAGAAATCAAAGACAATTAGAAAACCCTGTCAATAAAGTATACTAGGATAGGTATGATCGCCATGTGCAAAAGAAACTTGTGGGAGAAAGAACATGTTATGTTCTGTAGCCTAAGATTTTGTCATCGTCAATTGGCAGTGCCTCATGGTGTCATACTAGGAGTTTAGTTCTAAAAACTTGTAGTTTCAAACTCTGTCCCTATTAGGACATGTGTTTTAAATGCCAGGGGGAGGGGAGTTTGTTATAATAAAGCCCAGGTGTCTATTGCTATGGGTTTAAATTGTTCAATTCAACAACCATGCACTAATTAAATGATAGCTATTTTTACCCAAAATTGGCAGCCAATCAGGAAAGAATTTCTATCATAAAATGCTAACAACAGTCTTCTAAGACAAGACCTTGGTGTAATCTAAAAGAAAGAAACGCACTATTCTCAAAACTTGTATTTATTTTTAGCTTGTAATTATGTTTATTGTTTAAATCACAGAACAGAGCACTACTTGATACTCACTCTTCTTTTCCATAATTAGATTTCTTCATACACTAAGCAGTTGGCTTTGACTTACCCTCAAAAAATAAAAAATTTCTTCCAAAGCTTGTAAAAGAACCACACTCAATAAAAGTCAGTAATGACTGAATAACGCAAAGTCATGGATGTTGCATGTTTTCTGTTATCTAACAGTTAAAAGATCAGTGCTTGCAGCACTATGGTCATTTCTGCCATCTGTGTCAGGCAGAATTCCTGGAACTGGGCTGCTGTCACACTCTAGCTTTCTGTCATTTCAAGGGGTCTTCTCTGCCCACAACTGCATGTTTTCACTTTCAAAAAGATTACCCTCGTGTGTCTGCAGCAGAGCCTCAACATGTCCCAAATGCCTGCACTCTCCTCAGACCCTGTATATTCTACTCTTTATATACGGTTTGTTTATATAAATAGAGTGAAAATCAGTCAGCCCAAATCATCTCAGGTGACCATTCTCCCGACTCCTCATCTGACTGTCTTCCAAAACCCTATTCATTTATTTATAAGGTTCTCTTTCTTTCTTTTCTTTCTTTTTCTTTCTTCTTCCTTCCTTTCTTCCTTCCTTCCTTTCCTTCCTTCCATCCTTCCTTCCTTCCTTCCTTCCTTTCTTTTTTTCTTTCTTTCTTACTTTTTCCTCTTCTATTTTTTTTTTTTTTTTTAGACAAGTTCCTCTGTTTAACAAAGAACCGAGTTCCAGGCTGTCCTAGAACTCACTCTGTAGACCAGGCTGGTTTCAAACTCACAGAAATCCACCAACCTCTGTCTTCCATGTGCTAGGATTAAAGGGATTTGCCACTATGCCTGTTTTGCTTGTTTGTTTGATTAATATTAGAGGGGCTTACTGCATAACCCAAACTAGCCTAGGACTTACTATGCAGGGTAAGCTTGCCTTGAACTCATAGCAATCCTCCTGCGCCATTATTCAAAGTACTTGGATTGAGTAACCATTTTCAGCTTGAAGAATCTTTTTTTAAACAATTTCCTCTTTTGATTTGACCTGACTATTTGGTAGTTTTCTGTTTTGAATTATGAAATCCTCATGTTTTTTCTGAAGAAAAGATTATAAATTTTCCGTCTGCTGTTTGGATGGTTTGGGTTTTGTTATTGTTGTTGTTTATTTTGTTTTATTTTAAGATAGGTCCTCACCAGTAGCTCTGGCTGTCTTGGAAATCACTATGTAGATCCTGCTGGCCCTAAAACCACAGAGATTCTCCTGCCTCTTTCCGCTTCCACACTACACCTCCCATAACTGACTGCTAGGATTAAAGGCAAGTCGTACTATACCAGGCAAGAATGTGCATTTCACACCACTGATTTTAAGTTCTCATTAAAAACGTATATTAGTAAGCTAGAGACACAGGACAGCAATAATGATCACTCCCTGATCTCCCAAAAGACCTGGATTCTGATTCTAGCATCAGCATAGTAGCTCACAGGCAAATGTAACTCTTGTTTCAGGGATTCTGAGAACCTCTTCTAGGTCTGTGTGCACTATAAATGAATGCAGTGCACAGATATACATGCTATCAAAATATCCGTGCACATAATAAAATAGAATGTAATAGAGTCAAAGAGAATGGTAAATTTAAAACTAGGAAATAAACTAATGTCTGTTACCTAGATCCAAAAGTATACCAGCATTTCGGGAGTCGTTGTGATGCATGTGTAACTTTCATTGCTTTTATATTTAAGTTCTACAATCTATTATGCTCAGATTAATGTCCGTTTTAAGTTCCTGTATTTGTCTAAAAGAAGAGGGCCGATCATATTCCTATAATTTCTAAATAATTTGTGTTGGCCTCCTTTAAGCTCACTCTAAGTACTGAAGATTAACTTATTCATTTCTTGCTCTCTCTCATCCAGCCATACATTTTCATCACTGGCCAATGTTTATCTACAGAGTGCTCATAACCATGTCACTGACTCATAAATTCAGATGATTAAAAGCATCTTGGTTTTTATTTTTCAGTTAATGCGCACGTAGCTAACTTATGACTGCGGATTTTTATTCAGTGTTACAGCATTGCATTAGAGACTATTAAAATATTCTGTACAGTATTACCCATCCATGTTTTATGTCGGTAGGAATGTTTTCATTTTTCACACTGACACTCCTTTTAAGGTAACTGCAGCATCAGAACTTGTTTGCTTCAGCATTTTATTACATATGCAAATGTTTACCTACTCCAAATGAAAGTTGGATCCAGTTTTTATTGGTTAATTATTATTTCATCCTAGCAGTCCTTAGCATTAATACTAATGATTCATCTTCATTAAATTATTGAAGTCCTAGTCACACATACAGAAAAAGTTTATGATGTTTTCTATTATCTGTGTGTTATTTATTTGTTTAAAACAGGGTTTTCTGTAGTCCAAGTTGGCCTCCAACTTGCTACTTAGGCAACGATAATCTTGACCTCCACCTCCCTGTGCTAGCATTAGAGATGCCCTCCATGGCACTTACCTGCTAAGGTTCCTTTTAAGAAAATATTAAAATAACAAGTCAAAAGAGTTTTTTTTTTTTTTGTAAAGAGGATTGTTTCTACTTTTCTCAGGCCTAAAAATCAATTGTAATTTGTCAGTAACTAGAATCTTAGGCCGGTAGACCACACTCCAGACCCAAAACCTGAGTAGACATGTGATTGAGCCTTGACAATTTAAGATACCTTGAAAAGTAAGTTTTTCAAGTCTCATGTGCTTTTCTAAAAATAACTTCTAGGTATTTTGGGGGTCTTAACAAAAGCTGGATTATAAGGGATCTAAGAGTGCATTGTGAAGTAATAAGGAATTAAAAAAAAGAAGTTTGTTCATGCATTTCTCTCCTCTCTTTTCTTAGGGCATAAGGGATTGATTATGAGTCTAAGGGCTGTCTCTCTCTCTCTCTCTCTCTCTCTCTCTCTCTCTCTCTC
>NC_034591.1:7532723-7614875 GCF_900095145.1 Mus pahari
AGAGAGAGAGAGAGAGAGAGAGAGAGAGAGAGAGAGAGAGAGAGAGAGAATGTTTTGGTTGTTTTGATTTGAGAAAAGACCTCATGTAGCCAAGGTTTGTCTTGAATTCTTGACCCATGAGATTAAAGGTGCATGCAAGCATAACTTTTGAAGCAGGGTACTATGAAGCTTCCTTTATCAAACCTTGATCAATTGCCATTTGTTTTCTGGAAAATGATTTTTCAAAACTTTTGAGATATATAAAAATCATATCCTTGGGCAGAGATCATCAAGAATAATGTGATGTTTTATTGTCTTTCTTCTGAATACTTAGTGCCTTGTGATTTCTGCAGGTTCCTCATATATTATTCTATTTAACACAACTGGTTCCTCTACTCCCAGAGAGCCATGTTTATCTTCGCTTTATCCCAAACTTCATTTCTGAACCGAATACGGACCCGTTATCAGGCTGACTTACAGTTACACAAAAGAACAACTCGAAATACCCAGTTCTATCTAATCAAGGCATTAGGAAGCTTTATTAGACTTAGCAGCAGCACAAAGGGGTTTTACAATACTTTGTAACTGACCATATACTAGGGATATCTTTCTAGGCCAGGGCAGACAGCCTCGTTAACTTTGAATAACTCTATGTCACTACAGAAAATACATGAAATGCTCAGGTTTCCCAGGCACACTGTGCTTATAACAGTGGCCGTCACCATCATCATATCTCCATAGTAATATATCACACTGATCTTTGTCTTAGTTTGTAACTTTTGTGGTCCTGGTGATGGGACTCAGACCCAATACAAGCTATGAAACTGCATTGCCACTTAGGTGTCTCCAGTCCTTTTTTTATATTTTCTATTTTGGAGACAGAATCTCACTAAATTACATAGGTAAGCCTTGAATACAACATGTAGGCCTTGTACTTGTTACCTGGTATTATAAGTTTGTGCTACAGTGGCAAGCTATGATTTATATTTATTGGATGTTAGGCACTGCCATTTGCTAAGTGCTTTTGTGTATACTAACTCACTAGTAGTAAATACTATTCAATACTACTACAAATAACATTAGCAGCCCCATATTATATATAAGAAACATGAGGCATAAATAGCTTCTTGGACTTTTCACTAAGATCATGTGTAAAAAATTGTCTAAGATCATCTTTAAAATATAAACTCAGAGAGAGTATTTCTAGGGCATATTCTAGAGATAATGTAGTCAGTACTGGTCATTCATTATTCCACCTCTGGTGAATTTCACAGAGTGAAATAAAGGATACCACAATTATCATAATTAATGAGATATACAGATTTCCCCAAGTTCCTTACGAATCACACAGTCATTAAAAAGGCAGTCTCATCATAAAAAGAGTATAAAATCAGAATCTTTAGATTGGAAAAAAACTCTCAAGTCACTTACATAACATTGTGATCGACAGTGGAGCATTTGTATTCTGTATGAAATGAGATCTCACAAGATTCTATTGCCTAGTGACATCATGGCCAGTTATGTTCCTGTAGTTATGCTCTATAATGTTTGAATAATAATGATAACATCAGCAGATAATTTATTTCTAAGGTTATATCCCCGTGTTTTTATTGTCTGTGACTGATTTTGCTGAAATCACTGAGAGTTGTATCCCCCAACACTTTGTTGCCCACTCCAGAACCTTCTCACAGACTTGTTCCCCGAGCTCTCTGTGTTGCCGCATGCTCTAACACGGTACCATGTTTGTCTGCGCATCTTGTTTCCTACAGTCACCTCTCGAATTACTTTTTTTTAGAAATCTACTAATTTATGTGTAAAAGGCTCAAAGACAGTTCTGGCTGGATTATCGTATTGTTTTACATTGTAACTGTCCTTTTTTTCTATACAGGAGCAAAATTTATTGGAACATTCCCAATTCCAGACACCTATAATCCAGATGATGATAAAATATATTTCTTCTTTCGAGAATCATCTCAGGAAGGCAGTACTTCTGACAGAAGCATTCTTTCAAGAGTTGGAAGAGTTTGTAAGGCAAGATTCACTTATTTTTCTTAAGAGTTATGTCTATATGCATGAAGTAAAAGTAATTCATCTTAAATGTTGAAGGAATGGTGACCATCCATTATTGATAAAGTTGTAAGATGAGTTTACACTACTTTATATATAATTATATGTAATATGTATATGTGTAATTTTGGAGATGCAATTGTGAAGAGCAAAGATAAGTTATTTTCAAGTATTTAATATTATTTCCAGTGCTTGATCTGCCTCCCTGGTCTTGCATGACATTGTCACTCTGTCCCAGATCCTCTCTTACTTAGTGTTCTTTCTAATAAGAACACACACTGTCCTGATCCCCCAAGGAACAAAGTTTTCATGTAGTGTTAAACAATCTTATCTTAAAATTGAATACTCAAGGTAACTTAAACACGAACAAAGTCATGTCTCTGCTTTTATTGATATACATCACATATATAGCGACCGTGTATTTTGTTTGGGCCAACTTACTTTGCAATATATCTTTAGCTTATTATATAAGATACATCCTATATAATTAACCTAGACTAAGTTCTAAGAGAAAAATGAAGAAAAGCTAGAATATTGCAATTAGTTTTGAATACTGCCATTCAATATAAATTATAGTAACTAAATTAACAGTTTGAGACACTTACATTTTCCTATATCAAGGCTTTTAGTTGGTTGACTATGGTCCTTATGGAATAGTGACAGGACTGGAGCCAAGCCTTGATTTCTGAACATGTGTATTCTTCCTGGTTTTGACTCTGCTGAAAGAACTTTCCTGAGAAGAAATAAATCAATTACTATGAACAAGAGCTGTTAAGTTAATAAATACCTTCTGCAGGGAATCTTTCTTTGGTCTTAAACAAACTTTACTTTAAGTAAGCCTGTCACTTTTCATTTCAGTCTGTGCCCTTAGGCGCTTGAACACTTCCAGGGGCAGATATTCAAACCATCACCACACATGAAATGGCTAATGACAACATGTCTTTTGAATGAAGCAAGACTTGTGAAACCAGACCATTCTTTACCTCCCATCCTAGTCAATAATCCTTCTCTCACTGATCCTCCTTTTCCCCAGGGGAAAGAATTTCTAAGAAGCATCCTCATTCTCTTAGAGTCCAAGAATCTGTAGTCTTTTCTTAAATCCTCCTGCTAGTGATGAATGGTCATGCTTGGAGTTGCTCCTGGTGCATTAGTGTACTGAAGTATGCCACCTAACAACAGTACGCTGGCCCGGAGAGCTGTGCAGTAGATTGGTTCTTTCTAATAAGTGAAGTGTATAAAAAATATCAAAAGGAGTTTACAAGCAGATTCATTTCATGAGTCTTTGAAAAACACATAGGACAAGTGTGCTGTGTGTGGTGAATTTCAGTGCTAATTTCTTAATGTGTATAATTCATTCATAGAGTATTATTTGTCATAAAGTAATGGTTTAATGCTCTAAGTGAGTCTTAAAGGTGGATGAATGACTTAACATTTGTCAATTTTTATACAGAAACTGTACAGACAGGAAGGTCTCTAAGCTTGAAACATGGAGTATTATATTTTAAGCTATGATCAAACTCAGGAAATTCTGACAATGCAGGGAAAATGCAATAAATGACTCATCACAAATTAAAAAGTCTCTGAGACTATACAATAAGACTGTAAACTTATCATCCTAAGATGATTAAATAGGGACATGTGATGGGTGAGTTTGATGAACAAAACCGAGACATTTCACTCAGTGTGTCTTGTCTCTTAATCATTCTTTAGCCGGGTGGCATCTAAGATTACTCACTGTGGTCTGCTAGTGGAAGGTTCATGATCTCTGGTTCCAAATGCTCTCTTCGCAAATTACCTACAGCATATCTGGGCTCATATTCACTTTGACTTTATATACTGTTTTCACGTAAAATTCTTCTGACATTATTTGGAATTCATTCTTTTTTGTTTATTTCCCTTCCTTCCAAAATACCGTCTTAATGTCATTTCTCTATGTTTTGTCAAGAAATAGCAGAAAACATACTCTTCTAATGAGACAAAATTGAGTTGAGAATTTTAAGAAAATAGTCGAGAAGGAAGATTCCATAGTTCGCAAAGTTAAGCGGAAGCTGTGGAAGCCCTTCTGACGTCACCAGGGTTCATTCTAGAGACACAGAAGTCCTATAGGCTACTTCTTCTGCTGACATTTCCACAGTCCATATTTGGAAACACAAATGTTAATTCTTGCTGCCATTGTTTGCTTTTATTTCTAATACATTGGCATGAAAAGGAACTGTTTACAGTGTAAGAATTTCATGCCATTTCTGTTATGAACCATAAGAAATGGTATTACATTGAGTTGAATAATCTGTTTTCTTGACTTATTTGGCAAAAGGTTATTGGTAAGAAGCCCCAGAAACAGACTCTCACACATGTCCACACACACACACACACACACACACACACACACACACACACATACACACACACAGACGTAATCCTCATGTGCACAGGTACACACACATGTGTAAGATTAAACATTGTTAAAGTGAAAGGCAAATATGTTCAGTATTGTAATCGTTCCATGCATTATCACTGAACATTTCACCACCAACAACAGAGTATGCCTTCCCTAAAAAACATATCACAATGCTAATTCTAAGTCACTGACCTTTTTCAAAAGGAAATTTCAAGGTACAGCAAAGCTAAACTCATAATAAAATATGACATAAACAGGAGATATGAGAAGTTGCTATCAGTGAAGTTTGAAGACATTATATGAAGGGAACTATAATAATGAATGATAGAATATAAACAGGATGATTATACATGGAGGAATGTAGGGCAGGCATTCCATGCAGCATTTTTTTTTTGATTTTATTAATAAAAGAGGATTTATTTTGTTATTGTTACTTACACGTAAATGTGTGAGTGGATGCTACATGATTGCAGGTACTCACAGAAGCCAGAAAGTCATTGACTCTCAGGCACTGGATTACAGGGTGCCCATCTCTTTCTTTAGGTACGGGAAGTTTTCTTCTATAATTTTGTTGAAGATATTTGCTGGCCCTTTAATTTGATAATCTTCAATCACATCCACTCCTATTATCTGTAGGTTTTGTCTTCTCATTGTGTCCTGGATTTCCTGGATGCTTTGAGTTAGGATCGTTTTGCATTTTGCATTTTCTTTGATTGTTGTGCCCATGTTCCCTAACGAATCTTCTGCACCTGAGATTCTCTCTTCCATCTCTTGTATTCTGTTGCTGATGCTTGCATCTATCGTTCCTGATTTCTTTTCTAGGGTTTCTAACCCCAGAGTTGTCTCCCTTTGGGTTTTCTTTATTGTTTCTACTTCCATATTTAGATCCTGGATGGTTTTGTTCAATTCCATCTCCTTTTGGTAGCGTTTGNTAGCATTTTCCTGTAACTCTTTAAGGGATTTTTGTGTTTCCACTTTAAAGTCGTCTGTTTACCTGCGATTTCCAGTATTTCCTTCTTAAAGTCCTCCATCATCATCATGAGAAGTGACTTTAGATCCATGTACTGCTTTTCTGGTGTGTTGGTGTATCCAGGACTTGCTATGGTGGGAGAGTTCTGTTGTGATGATGCCAAGTATCCTTGGTTTCTGTTGCTTCTGTTCTTAAGCTTGCCTCCTGCCATCTGATTATCTCTAGTGTTTGCTGCCCTTAATTTATCTGACTGGAGACTGTCCTTCCTATAATCCCAGTTGGTTCAGGACTTCTCAGAGTCCAGATTCTTTGATTGTGGGCTCCTGTGAACCTGAGATTCTGGGTGTGTCTGAGTTCTTGGCAGTCACGCTCCTCTGAAACACTCAAATACTAGTGTGACCCAGCTCCTGTTATCCTGGGATCCTGTTGTCTTAAGATCCTGGGCGCGTTACAGTGTGTGGAAGTGGTGTCTCCTTTGAGGACTGTGGAGTTGTCTGGTCTGTTTGAAACCAAGGTAAACCTGAACTGATTAAAGGAACCTGAGCCTCTGGTCAGGAAAGGCTCTGGTGTCCTTGTTCCTGCTGTCACAGGCCCGTCACTATTGGATTGTTGTGTTCCACTCATCAGTAACCCTAAGATCGCTTGGGGCAGTCCGCTAGGGACCATGGGGGTGTCCACCAAATCTGCGCCCTAGGTGACCATGTGCTGGTGCTGACCAGAAAAGGCTTGTGCCCCTGGACAGGCTGGTTCTCTGCGGCCCTAGTGCTATCTTAGGTCCTGTGCGCAATTGGATTGGAGCAGATTTTATGTTCCACTCACCAGTGATCCTAAGATTGCGTGGGACCATGGGGGGTGTCTGCCCACTCTGCACCCTAGATGACCTGGTGCTGGTGTAGACCAGAAGGGCTTTGTTCCCCTGGTCAGGCTGGTTCTCTGCTTCCCTAGTGCTGTCTCAGGTCCCGTGCGCGATTGGATTGGAGCAGAAGTTGTGTTCCACTCTCCATTGATCCTAAGATCGCTTGGGCAGTCTGTTAGGGACTGTGTGGGTGTCTGCCGAATCTGCGCCCTAGGTGACCTGGTGCTGGAGCAGACTGGAAGGGATTTGTCAGGACAATACCTTTCTGTGCAGACCCTTTTTCAAACTAAAAATCATTTTTACCATACAAGGCTTATTTCCTAATGAATTATTTATCATAAGATCATGGCTTTATAGTTCAACTATGTAACAACATTTTCATAGGTAAATAGGGTGATTTTCCTATTTTCTGATTTCCGAAAACCTTGTTAATCTCTATTAAATTCTTCACTCTTGTTTAACTGTCAATATTTCAAAGCATAAAGTAAGCCATCTTACACCTCAGAGAATTTTTGTCACAGAAAATACACTCTATAGATGCCCATGATGAGGAATTACACATTGACTCAATGATCAGTCACAGCAGCATGAAATAAATTATGGAAAAACTTCTGTCTACTTACCTTGATATTCAGTACTTTCAACTACCACTGTATCTGTACAACCTCCCCCACCGTAAGTGTGTGTGTGTGTGTGTGTGTAAATGCTGATCCTGTTAGTGGGGCTAGCTCTCAGCTTTACACCTCAAGGCTGTTTTGCTTACTGGTGGATTCCCTTCATTTTTGGAAGCATTGTGGCAGGCTTACTTAAGCAGCCCACTCTAAGTTCTAGCTGCAGGCCATGCCCGTTCTCCTTTTGTTTTGAGCATTTCCTTTTGTCCATGCCAGGAATTCAATTTGGATAGCCCTGACACATAACTTGCCTAAGGGTCTCATTAATAGCTGTTTGCTTCCATTCCACTTGCATTGTCTGTTTTGATATATGGCCCGACTTGGACAATCTCTGCCTTTGAAGATTTGCGGGTTTTAGCCTGATGGCACTTTCTGTATTTATTGATCTCCTCTGAGCTGTGGTTTTCTGCTTACCTTTAGTGTGTCACTTGCAACCTAAGTGAGAGATTTAGTGGCCCCAGTTACAGATGTGCTTTGCCTGGACTTCCATCTGTTTTCCAGTCAGAAAAAAAATCCTGGGAAGGGATGTATAATGGTTGCTGTAGCTTTTAAAATAAAAATTAGTGAGCCTTGATACTACCCGCAAGCATGCCTATGTTTACCCAACTTAACCTGCTAGTGCTTAGACACTAATTCTTTAGCATAATGCATTGCCCATGTCCTGCATCTCTAATGATGTGAGTTTGTGAAATAGTTAGAGAAACAGGTTTTCTCTGTTCTCATTCATGTTCTCAAACAGAAAATCACAAGCAGTTCCCTGTAAATATTACTTAAAAAACAAATTACAAAAAACAAATAAAAAAAAATAAAAACTCTCTCTCTCTCTCTCTCTCTCTCTCTCTCTCTCTCTCTCTCTCTCTCTCTCTCTCTCTCTCTGACTTTTTTTTTTTTTTAACCAGCATGGTATAAAACTAGGCATGGTGGTGCACGATTGGAACCCCAACTCTTGGGGGATAGAGTCATGAGGATCAGAAGTTTCATTACTCTCTACTACATAGTAAATTCCAGGTCAGACTGAAATACATGTAACTCTGTCGTTTAAAAATATTGATTAGTATTAATGGACTAACTTTTTGAATATACAGATTTTTCAAATCCAAAGAGTTTAGAGAATAATACACTCCAAGAAATCAGGATGATAATACAGTTATCAATTCACCTTTGATTAAAATTTCAGTATTTGATCAGACTTGTTCATGTATACTCTTGTGCAAAGGAAAGGGGAAATCTATGAAGCATTTAAATGCAAACATCTTTTCTGTACTGTCTTCTCCAGTGGCTCTCGTCAACAGTATTTATTCTTGTATTGTACTTGGAATGAACAAAACTCATCATTTTAAAGTGTGATAAAATATATATTTTTCTAAACTAAAAATATTATTCTGTCACGGATGCTACTATTTCTTGGAAGCAAATACACAGGTCAACTCTAGATGATCATCAAAGCCAGCAAATAATATTAAAGACATTTTGTACCTTTATGATTTTGACATAATGGATGCTTTTTTCCGTCTTTCATATACTTTATCTGATTTGCCATTCGTAATAAAAATATGTAGCTAACAGGCTTTAAATAGTCCTGTCCTGAAATATGCTAAAGAATACCAATGTTCAAGTTGTTAACCAGGGAGTTTGACAGCCGCTGTCCAGCTTACTCTTCTCTGTGGCCTCCCTGGCCTGACTAAGTTATTTGTAGAGACAACCTTTAGTTTCCGGAAACTTAATAAAAATGGCCTGTATGTTTTTATGCAAGTGAACAAAAATGTTAAAGATAATATCAACTCAAGATGGCAAACTTAAAGGCTTAAAACTGTAGTCAGAACATTCGAGAAATAATTTGAAACCTGAAATAAGGACCACAAGGTCTCATTTGACATAGGCCACGTAGATCATAGTATAGTAGTTGTTGTGTTTTATTAAAAAAATAAAGAAAGAGCCAGGATATGTTTGGCAGAGGTACAATATGGTGAGGTGGAATGGCCTCTGTGGGCCCATATTGAGGCATCCCCCCATCCTAAGGTACCAACCATAGTATATAGTATAAAATAGAGTATACTTAGGGTATGGGGGGGGGGATTGAGGAGCGAGTAGAGACAGAGAAAGCAGAGAAAGGCAGAGAGAGATGGATATATATATATATATATATATATATATATATATATATATAGAGAGAGAGAGAGAGAGAGAGAGAGAGAGAGAGAAGAGGCCAGGCAGAAACATCTGGAGAGTGAGGGGAAGGGCAATGGGGAGAGAAGAGACAGACAGGGTAAGAGAGTAAGAGAGTAGGAAAATAGAAATGTCAGAAAGTAAGAGAGTGAGGCAGGGGCAAACAGACCCTTTTGTGGTGAGTCAGACACACCTGGCTGTAGCTAAGTCACTGTGGGGAGGACCCTCGAAGGAGCGCTAACAGCACTACTTTAGGGATGGGGAAGAGGACTCCACAGGGAAAAACCATTCGCCACCAAGCATGAGAGCCCAGTGGTTGGAGGAGAAAACTGATTTCTTCAAGTTGTCCTCTGACCTACAGATGCATGCCGTGTCTCCGATAACTCCCTCCTCCGGGGAGATAAAATACATGTTTAAAAATGCACTACAAAGCTATACCCTTCAAAAGCAAATGAGAAAACAATGTCACCCTTTCCCAGTTTTTTTTTCCCCCACTGGCTCGTTTGCTGTAAATTGTGGTTTCTTATAAATCATTCAGGGGAAGAACAACATAACTTAACTATTCCTACTACTAAAAATGAAAATAAAAGGGAAAATATTGATATAATAGCAATATTAATTTAGGAGCGACTCAGATAAATATTCACATGATATTATACTCAGCAATCCTCTCAGGTGACTTGCTGAAACAGATGTTAAAGCCACAGTGATTGACATAGAAATGGGTGAGACAGCACAAGAAAAGTACCATTATCTATTTTCTTGAAAAACTGGAGTTATAGGCACTTGTTTCTTTAGAAAAGAATGCCTGTCACAGAGATTTGTCTTCCCTTTTCCAACATCAGACCTCTTGGTATCAATTCTCTACTGCTTTCAAGGATGTCAGAGAGTTTCTGATACTTAGGAATCTTAAGTAAGTTCCAGGTAGCTAGTAGACAGCCAAAAATCATCTCCACTGTGTTGGTTTGAATATACTTGGCCCATAGGGAGTGATACTGTTAGTATGTGTGGCCTTGTTGGAGGAAGTATGTCACTGTGGGGTTGGGATTTGAAGCTCCGACCAGTGAGATCAAGATATAGAACTCTCAGATCCTTCAGCACCATGTGCCTGGATGCTGCCCTGCTTCCTTCCATGATGATAATAGACTACATCTCTGACCTTGTAATCCAGCCACAATTAAATGTTATCCCTTATAAGAGTTGCCTTGGTCATGGTGTCTTTTCACAATGGAAACCTTAAAACACTACCTACTAACAATAGACAGAGAAGATACCTTAAAAGAAAAGGCAAAGATACATATGTGTAAATCATTAGGAAAAGGTACAGAGAGGAAAACTAGCCATAAGTATCTTTGTACATGGTTCCCAGGCATTCTGCCTACTCAGTCCATCTCCATCTCCATCCCCTGAACATATGACTTCAATAAATTATCAGACACTTTGAGAATTTTATCGATTTTCATTACAATTTAAGGTCAGTTCATATATTTCTATAGGTCTTTGTTTTACAATAAAGAGGTGAAAATGATAGAAGTGGATGCCCACAGTCATCTATAGCATAGAACACAGAGACCCCAATGGAGGAGCTAGAGAAATTACCCAAGGAACTGAAGGGGTCTGCAACCCTATAGGTGAAACAATATGAACTAATCAGTACCCCCAGAGCTCATGTNTCTAGCTGCATATANAGCAGAAGATGGCCTAGTCAGNCATCNTTGGGAAGAGANGCCCCTTGGTCTTGCAAANTTTATATGCCCCATACAGGGGAACGCCAGGGCGAAGAAATGGGAGTGGGTGGGCAGGGGAGCAGGGTGGGGGGAGGGTATAGGGGACATTGGGGATAGCATTTGAAATGTAAATGAAGAAAATATCTAATAAAATAAGTTTAAAAAAAAGAGGTGAAAATGACAAAACAAGGTGCTGAGAGATCCACAAAAGTTATAGTAAACAGTGATTAAACCATAATTAGCATATGAACCCAGAACTGTAACCGACAAGGACACAAGACACACTCATAGATGCTCATGTGTGACAATTTTGAACTCCTTTACACGTCTGTTTAATATTTAAATGAACCAAAGTTTGCTTGCACAGAAGAAATATGTTTTAAACATTAGGATATATTGTGACTGATCTACTCATTACTAGGTCAAAACAGTTCATAAAATGTTGTCAAAACCCAAGCAGGTGACTAAACACAGGCATTCTTTTTGGGTACCACCCAGATGGAGCACAAGAGGTCAGGCTTCCTTACCTTTATCTCTTTGTTTCTTTCATGTGCATCTTTGTCCAGAGGGTCTTACAACAAAGAGGCTGTGATAACTGGAGTGGGGGCACACAGACCTGACTGGTGACCATGAGCTGCCAATTCTGACATCTCAATAATAAATTCTTTGTGTTCATGAGACTGTTGACTTCTTTAGAACTTCACAAAAGCAAGCGAAGACATGACGATTTAGTATAAGAGTGATTATCTCCTTTCAACCCTCTTCTGGGCTTAAAGTTCTCAGAGGGGATTTCATGGATTTGCAAACAAACACAGGGTCTGGGAGCTGAATAACAAAGTCAGACTGACACTTCCTTGCAGAAGAAAGACAAAGTCTGGTGCAGAGAACTTCCTGGGATAGATTTCTCTGTTTGTTTTTATCTTTTGTTTCTTAAGTGACTAGACAAGGCTCCTGGGTGGGAGGCAAGAGCAAAGGTTACTTCGTTAAAATATTGAAACTTTTAATTGTCAAGTTAAGAAAAAAAAAAAAAACAGTGTAAAAATATCTTTTTAATCAACAAATTTGGAGCTAGTAAGTTAGAATTTTCTCATGTTTACCATTAATGAAAACTGAAAAGAGGAGAAATATTTTAATATTTGTTGACATTTTATACACCAGTATATTTAGAAAAGAATGATACTTTCTCAAATATGAGCATTTAAAAAGCCATATGTTAGATTAGTCGGCCTTTATATCTTCAGAGACATCAGAATTGTCAAATAGCTAGGTAGAATATCGTTTAAATAATGCTAATCAAATAATTAGCACACACAAGAGAAACTTAATAGCAGTTATAGACATGCATGTTACTGGAGTGACATTAAAGCATGCTATGTGGTTTTCTCAAAGACAAATATAATTATTTCATTTCTTTCCTAATTACAATCTCCGAGTGCTTCTTCATTGTCTACTTAATAACACACAGGCACCTTGGCCTCGTATGAAAGTCTCCCTCGGTCTTCTCCTAATTTACTTTTCTAACATTTTCCTTCACTATTTTAATTAATCCCAGTTTTCTTCTAAGCCATCTTTGTCTTGGTTCTCTATGTTTTGGATTGTTCTGTCTGTTGTATTTTTCCCCTAATTTCCAGCCCCTGGGGCATTTCTGCAACTAATCTTTTCCCATGTACCCTGACACTGCCTGTCTTTGTAAAGACCTGGTATAATGTCTGCCTCTTCCCAAACACCTGTCTGCATGTGTTCAGTGTGCAGGAAACTTCAGCAGAAGCTCTGTATCCTTGGCTCGCCAAACGTGTTTAAACAACTTTGTCAATGTCATTTGTATGGCTGGTTATTTCTTAACTATTAAATGTATGTATTAAGCACCTAATTGAAGATACACCAAAGACTATTCTAATGGGTGAAGAAATTAAGAACTTGATTCTTTTCATGATAACTTAAAACTAAAAATTGAACGCTATAGTAGATTTTACTATCGTCAAAAATGCAGAAATTCTAAACGACATTCTTGATAAAACAGAACATCAAAAACCTCACCTAGATCCCTCCTATGTTTCTTTTGATTTAAAGCACTTTCTATGTACAGCATTTTTTTGTTGTATATATGCATATACATATAAATATATGTGTAACCTCAAGGACATATACACTAACCTACACATATATTCTATTGTTCTAATACCTTGGAATCATTTTAGCTTTAGAGAGAAGAGATAACTTGTTGAGTGTGGTTGTTCACCCATTTAATCCCAGCTCTGGGAAGGCAGAAGAAGCAGGATTTCTGCTAGATTAAGACAAAATGGTCTATACAGTGAGTTCCATCCAAGTTATATAGGGCTACAAAATGAGAGCCCATGTCATATTTTTACAAAGAACAACGAGTGAGAAAAAAAAAATCTATGAGGTTTTATGTTTACTTACTAAGTACATGAAGTGTTCTTTTATTCAAGATCAATGCCTTTTAAGTTTAAAATTATCTTTTACTTTATATTGCTATTTGTTATAATTAAAACAGTAAATTAAGAAAATAATGATCATTACTCCATTTGATTGATCAATAGCTATCCTGTTAAATAGGGAAGATTTTCAATGAGAGTTGTATATTGTGCAACTGTGAGCTTGATGTCAGTTTCTCTGAAGATGTGAGGCTCTGTGGTCTTCCTTCTGTGTCTTCTTTTGTCAAGAATAAATGTATATGTGTGTGCACATACATACATGCATACCTACGTGGACTCAGTTTTCTGGCTTAGAGTATTCAGTCAGATATTTTCTTCAGTTTGGTCTAGGTTATAGGCATGAAGCAGCCCGGAGAAGGTAGGTGCTAGAACTTCACATATAAAGTGTGTCAATTAAGTTTTCATTAACTTTTCTAAAAATTGGAATGAGGAAAGACAAAAGATTTAGGTAACATAGTTAAATGTAAGTAAATTGATAGAAACTGAATCTAAGAATATTTTTATTGAAATAAAATGTTTAATGTATACATTCCATGAATCATCTGCATTTTATTTATTAAGAGAAATGTAAAAACCTAGCTTATTCAAATATATTTTTTAAAGCTTATAAACAGTGTACAAAGGAATATAATTCTGTTTATTTTATTTGTTTGATATGGATATTTATATTTGGCTTGATGTTTAAAACCATTTTAAATAAAAAACTTTTGAGTAGAAGTTTTATGCAGACTAATATTAAAAATTATTTTCTTATGTATGTATGTATACACTTATGTTTCCTTGATGTTTAATTAGTAATACATCAGTTTAAGAAAGACCACTTTTAATTCTATAATGAAGCCTATTTTTCAAATATTAAAATATTGTTCTCAAAAGCATAAATGATGCACAAGTCTTTCTAATGGATATTGAACTCAAGTTGTCTGGCAATATACTAAATATATTATGCAAAATTTTCCATCTAATCATCAAAATAACTGAATTTCAAGTCATTAATCATATTTGGTCAATGACAAACTAGAAATGTATTAACGTTTTATAAGTCATGAAACAAAAACTTGGCATACATAGGATTGATCCCAGCCTGCTTTAATTACTGCAGTTTCGCATGCATCGACTCATTCATGAGAGTTAAACTGCTCGCATTCACTTAAGCATAAGACAACTTTTGCGCTTGAGTGAAAGCCTTTCCATTATGGAGGAGTTGAAGTACATATTCAGGCTTCATGAAGGTAATATTAATATTAATAAGGTAATATTAATAAGATTAAAGGTAATATTAATAAGATTAATATTAAAGGTAATATCAATAAGATTAATATTAATAAGTATTTAATAACCTGTAATGCCGACTGGTTTTGTTAGATGTAGATTCATATCGGTAACTTTTTAACCTTTCTGTTTTCCATTCTTTTAGAACGATGTAGGTGGGCAACGAAGTCTGATAAACAAATGGACAACTTTTCTAAAGGCAAGACTGATTTGCTCGATTCCTGGAAGCAATGGGGCAGATACCCATTTTGATGAACTCCGTAAGTTGCATGTCCATTGTTTCTTAGAAAAGCGTAACTACTTCATTTAGTGATTCAACATTTATTTTATTTTAGCATCAAACACTCAGATACACACAAACATATACACAGCCTGAGGGAATTGTTCTTACTAAATTGACATCTGCATAGGTGAAGCATTTGTCATCAGTTTAGATGTACAATATAATGAAGTATTCCTGTTTCTGAAAGATCCTCAAATTAAATAAAGAAACAATATTCGAGTAATGAGATGTGATGCGACTAGACAATCTATCCACACAATCCTTTTCTTTTTTCCTTGGTTGGAGCAACCTTCTACAGGGAGGAAGTTGCATTCCTTGTTCTGATGATGCCCTCTGCTGGGGAATATGGAAGCCTTGTTGATCATGATCCTCTGACTCAAATCATTCAGAGAGGCTCAAAACAGATTTCTTTTTCATTTCATTTCAGTTCAGTTCAGTTCATTTCAGTTCATTTCATTTCAGTTCAGTTCATTTAAGTTTCTCTCTCTCTCTCTCTCTCTCTCTCTCTCTCTCTCTCTCTCTCTCTCTCTCTCTCTCTTTTGTTGTTGTTCCTCTTAAATCTAGTTCTGGAAATACATTAGTTGCATAAATCAACACTATTAACTTTCTATGTTTTAATTTTTTATAAAACATGTAAAATGAATAAGTCCTCCAATTAAATTACTTCCTAAGTATTATGTGATTTACTCATATTGAAAATAAACACATCCGTATCTCACATAATCCTCTAAAACATTCTAATACTTCTTCACTGTCAGTGCTGTATTCACTACATATGCATGCAGCTAGCTTCATATGAAACATTAACTTGAAGCCATCACAGCACAACATGTTTTTAAGCTGGTGAGTAATATCTTCTCCAAGTCTGTGGTTTTAATTTTATATGAAGTCACATATTCTTAATTGGAAAGAGTCATGGAGACTGCCAATTGAGTCATTTCTTTTATATTTGTTTGAAGTATACCAATAGAGGTTATGTCACATAACTGGTAAGAAAGATTTTACCCTTAATTCCTTAATATTGTAGTGATTCATCATTATTTTATAATCTACTTAGAGTATTATTATTAGTAGTAGTATTAAAAGACAACAGTAATACTGTAAATCAAATATGTAATAAATAATTATTTTTCCATTAACAGAAGATATTTACTTACTCCCTACGAGAGATGAAAGAAATCCTGTAGTATATGGAGTCTTTACCACAACCAGGTAGGTTGAACACAATGTTCTTTTTAAAGTTTTTTTTTTTTTAAATAAAACTCTGAAGAGGTGTATTGTAATGCATTAGGGTATAGGATCATGAAGCTTTGCTAGGCAATTCCAGAATTCAAAAGGGAGGCTGCTGAGAAAAGGCAGGGAAGTTGAATTCTCAGCGTGGCCCAAGATTTCAACAGCAGAATCTGTAAATATGTACAATTTATGGCATGATTGAGTGAGTCCACCCAGATTATTGAAGATATCCTCCCTAACATCAAATGATCTTTTGATTATATCTGTTAAATACATTCATATTAGTAACTAACCTCATGTTTGAATAGTTGGAGACACACTAGAAAGGTTACCACAGTGAATGTGGTTTGTCTGTGGTAGATAATGAGGCTCTCTGGCACTAGGCCAAATGCTCATACCTGGCTAGTCTGAAGACACTCTATTCTGTACTTTCTTACTTCAAGCTTTAAAAAGCAGTTTTTGTGTGTGTGTGTGTGTGTGTGTGTGTGTGTGTGTGTGTGTGTGTGTGTGTTATGTTTATGTCTTTGTTTCTGTGAGTATTTAAACTTGTGTGTGGATGTTCATAAAGACCAGAATAGTACATCTGATACTTTAGAATTTGATTTACAGGCAGCTATCAACTGCCTAAAGTGGGTGTTGGGAAACTGAACTCTAATGCTCTGCAAAAGCAACAAGCACTTTTAACCCTGAGTCTTCTCTTCCATTCTACAGAGAATAAATTTATTCCTTGAAAACTTTCTTGCATATAAGTCAGACAGTTATTTACTTGTTTCCCTGGCAGTCATGGGCTAATACTGATGCTCTAAGATACATACTCAACCCCGAACTTGCATAGGTATATTAGATACTTTTCTTGTCACTCTGACTGAATATACCAAAGAACACTTATAAGAGATATTAATCACCCTCCGAAGATTGAATCTATTATAGTAAAGCAAGCACGGCCTGGGAGCTTTCTCACAGTTGAGGTTATAAAGCAAAGTAAACCAGGGACAGAAACAGAGTTGAGGTGTAATCTTCAAGGCCTACTTCCAGAGAAACAATTTCTCCATGAGGTTCCACCTCCCAAAATAGTACTACCAACTTAGGGCCAGTTATTTAAAACCAAGAGCATGTTAAGGATACCTCATGCTCACACGATAACATTAGCTAGAGGATCTTTTAAATTTTCCTTCATAGTTGCATAGCAAACATATCTTTATCATTTCACCTTTTTTTTCTGTTTCTTAGAAATCTATTCCTGATTGTTCTTTTTACACCAGCATGATTTCCTCTATCCCAATTACCACAGATAATTTTTACCCAGTTCCCTGAATATCCATATTGCTTTTAGTCTACTTTTGCTACACATGATTCAATGACTCATCTAAGCTCAGGCCACTGCACATATGAGTAAGCATATCTCCAAAATGAAGTTACAGTATAAACTTGTTAGATACCAAAAGCATATATATATGCAATGCTCGTAATTAATGCTTTCTATATGTGTGACCAAAGAGGTTTTACAAAGGAAACAAATGAATGAGGGACTGAATTCATTAACAAAACTGTAATACATCATAAGATAGAGCATTCTTGACTTAGAACCTTATCATATCATGAACTCTCCTATCTGTACCCCTTTGTCAACTTGAACAGGTAGACATGGCTGTTCTGACAATTCCACTAACTTACCCTTGATGGTAAGTTGTTAGTTCCTATCAACAAAGCCTGTCTGAAAGTTTCCTCATCTTTATAACTATATTCTTATCTGATTTTTGCCTTTTACATAACACTGATGCTCTCCTCTGACTTCAATGAGATTGTAGAGGTACCCACAAACTTCTGATAATGGTGTATTCCCTACTGCCTTCGTCCTATTTAATTTGGTGACTAATGTTTGGTGTGTTAAAAGTACACAGCCATTTCCATTGCATGCCTAGAACACTTTTCAGTTTTGCATATATCTTCCCATAACTCTTTATCATTGTGCTTTGACATTAGCACTGGAGGACTTTGAGGTACTGCTATCGACAAGGAAAGAAATGACTCTGGTATCTTCCTTTAAATAAAATCTTGCAGTCTATAGCTTTTTTTTTTCTGTAGCAAGATCCTTATGAGGAGAAATTGTCTATGGATTCAGAATACATTATAAAATAGTATTTGATTAATTATGAAACTTAAGATGGAAATATTTTAATATGGGCATTAAGAAGACAACCTAAGAGCTGTATTTTGAGAATCAATTTTTCTAATCATGTGCAATGCATTTCAAATAGTTGCAAGAAGAGCAATTGCCTGTAGTGGTTCAAGAGTCTCAGCTCTAGTTTTCTTGGCATGTTTCCATTCAAAATCTTGCTTTGAAGTCAATGTGTTCCACACACCAGATTTAGATATGTGCCAGGAAGACAGAGCCCCAAGATAGTGCTTTTATTTTATTTTTTTCTTTTCCTATTAAGTTTCTGCCCACCCAGAGTGTGAAGTTACAGATCTTTGTTCCTGGTTTTCTTTGTTGTTTTATTTTTTAATGCTGCCATGAAGACTGATGTAATTTTGGAATTCAAGTCATATCCTTTATCTAGAAAAAACCATAATTAACCTTTAATAATGGTGTATTATTTCTTTAAAATAAAATAGGCAGATATATCATTATTATCACAATATCACTTTCCTCCTAGATACCTGCTTACCATTGCCTTCTGAAGTTTCTTACTTATAAGCATTCCAAGAAGAGTAATGACTGAGCTTGTCATGCTAAAGAATTATTAGCTTTTTTGTGTAAAGTCTGGATGATGTCATTTGGTCAGAAAGGTTCATCTTAATTTTCAGAACAGACTTTGCAGAATGTCTTAGCCTCAATGAAAATGCATTTTTCTTTCTAGAAACACAACAAGAAAGAAATACCAGATGTGTCCTAACTATTGTCATCTCTTTCTTGTAAAATTTTAGAATCCTTGTGGAAGTTTTACCTGCTTAGTATTCCTGCTGAAACCACAGGGTTATGATCATATTCAGTATTAAGTAGATTGCTATAATTCATAAGCCCAATTCAAGAAATAAAAGTTTATTTCTCCCTTAAAAATCATTTTAACAAAATCATGTGAACAACATATTCATTGTCAAAACCTGATATGTGCAATCACATTGAATAGATGGATAAAGGAAAGTAAGGTGGCTTAGTCAGTATTCACACTTGCCACACAAACCTGACACAATCAGTTTTGTCCCCTCAACACATACTTGAAGATTACAATGAAATGTGTCACTCACCCAGAACTACATGTCATGTACAAACAATACAATAATAACAAACATAATAAAATGTTTCAAAAGACCGATAAATGATCCTGTTTTTCTTGCATCCAAATATTTTAAAAACAATGGAAATTTTATATTTGAGTGCTTTATAATATGTGAGTAAGAATCATACCTAATCATTTCTACAATATAGTTTTTCTAGATCAATGATTCCTAACCTGGGGGTCATGATGTTTTGGGAGTCAAGTGACCCTTTCACAGGGGTCCCGTATTAGATATTCTACATGTCAGATATTTACATTATAATGAATAACTAACAAAATTACAGTTATGATGTAGCAATAAAAATAATTTTATGGTTGAGTGTCACCACTACATGAAGAACTATATTAAAGGGTCACAGCATTGAGAAGGTTGAGAACCACTGTACCAAATGTTTCCTATTAAAAATTTGGTGTCAATGTGGACATTACCTGTTCCATGGTATTTCCTGATAATCCATTTGGCAGCCCATTTTTGATATATGCTTCCCTTTCCTACGTATAGGTTAGTTACCATCATCACATGTCAGTCAGGATTACTTGCCTATAAGCTCCTTCTAGACATAGACACATATTTCTGCAGAGCCTGTCTACAGCAATGTGCGACATATTTTCCACACATCTCTTAGGTGCAGATATGTGTTCAGCGGGAGAATGATATCATCTTCCTCTCTTTTAGCTCCATCTTCAAAGGCTCTGCTGTCTGTGTGTACAGCATGGCTGATATCAGAGCAGTTTTCAATGGTCCCTATGCTCATAAGGAAAGTGCAGACCATCGTTGGGTGCAATATGATGGAAGGATACCTTACCCTCGACCTGGAACGGTATGTACCCAACTTAAACCTGAATTATTTTGCTAATTCCATATCCAAGTCCTAATTCTATTATTGCCAACTATGCCACTTTTAAAGCCACATGTCCTGTTGATTTTGAAATAATAATCTGTTTATAGTGATATGTTAGTATTTCCATTATTCAAATGAAGTTAAAGAATATTGAATGATAATTTTAAGTACTAAAGAACACACTGGACTATGTTGTGATGCATTAAAAAATGTAACTCAGATATATCAATTTAGTTGTGTATAATGCAGAATTTACAAATTAGATGAGAATGCCAACTGAGGAATTGTTTTGTTCAGACATGCCTGTGTATATCTTCCATACATCTCTAAAGTGTCTTAGTGTCTAGTTCTTTTTTGTTTAAAAAAGAACTCATTTAAATGATCCATTTTCTTGATATGCATCTGTCTTCCTTTATTATGCTGAGATTTGAGATAATATACTGTCCTTAGAGTGGAAGAAATTCTTAATAGCCTCTAGCTCAAGATAGTTTGATGGCATATATTGTAGTTACAGTAATCTGAGAGATGTAGTAAGATTTTGAATTTGAGACCAGTCCCTTTACAGGCTTGAAAGGGGGGCTACAAGTAGGAGAAAAAGGTAGATGAGGAAGAGGAGGAGGACTTAGTCCAAAATTATTTTCAAATGGTACAAACCATACTTAAATATAGATGATTAAAGGTAGAATGTAGGGGCTGGTGAGATGGCTCAGTGGGTAAGAGCACCCGACTGCTCTTCCAAAGGTCCAGAGTTCAAATCCCAGCAACCACATGGTGGCTCATAACCATCTGGAACAAGATCTGACTCCCTCTTCTGGATTGTCTGAAGACAGCTACAGTGTACTTACATATAATAAATAAATAAATCTTTTTTTAAAAAAAGGTAGAATGTATTTTGGTTTTTATGCATTTGCTTAAAAAAAAAAAAAAAAAAGCAGGAACTGGAGATGCTTCCTGTAGCTGTGCAATCAGAAGGACCAGTGTTTAGATGCCTGGAAATCAAATAAAAAGCTAGATTCTGTAGTACATGCCTGAATCCCTCTGTGGAGGAGGAAGAGATAGGAAGATCTCTCGGACTTTCTGTCCAGTTAATCCATCCAAATAGCCTGAGCTTCAGGATCAGTGAGAGGTTCTGTCTTCCAATATAAGACATACAGCAATTGAAGAAGACACCACATTGATCCTGGAGTGAGCCACCATTATCAGCCTGTGGAAATAAGTTTTTCAAATATTACAATTTTTAACAGTCACATTTTAATTTCTTTCATTTTTATTATGAACAGAACAAGGAACCTGTGATATGGCTTATTAAATTTTTATGTTTGCAATACATTACCATGCAGCACAGGATAATGCTTGTACAACATGCATGCAGAGCTCATTCTTCCTGCCTGAAAAGTTGTTCCCATAGCTTTTTTTCCAGCTCTCTTTATTCTCTTTTCCCTATCCTGTGATAGCCACTTTATTGTTCTTTGGTTCTATGAATTGTACCTCAGTATCTTATATAGTAAATAAGTAACAGACTTTCTGTGAATAAACTGTTTTACTCAGTGTCTTAAAAGCTTTTTCATGCTACATATTGTAGAATTATTTCCCCCTTTATGGCTAATAGTATTCCAGAGATGTGTGTGTGTGTGTGTGTGTGTGTGTGTGTGTGTTCGTTCAAATGCGTATTTATTTTCCATCTGTCAATCGGGATACATATCTTTGCTACTTTGAATACTACTGCAATAAACCTAGGATGATCATACCACTCTTAGGAACATCTGACCTGAAATCAAGCCATTGTAGTCCTCCTCCCACAAGTCATTTGGGAATTATAAGTGGAAGGATTTGGGATTGGGGCAATCTACATTAATTGCAATAAATACTTTTCATACAAAGACATGCTCACTGAATTTTGTCACACTCACTAATTGAACACAATTATCAAAATGACTACATACCATTATTTAATGGTCACATTGGTTTCTAGTTATAATGTAAGTAAAAGAGGTGAGGTTTGTGTCACTCTTTTCTCAGTTACTGCCTGGAAATGCTGTAAATATTTTAAAAATCAGACAAAAGACTCATTATATATGACACTTCTAAGCATGTAGCCACTACTATGAGATGGCAATAAGTAACTCCCACAAAATCAAAAACATGCATGTTAGTATTTTTCACCAGTGATAAAAGAAGAACCAAAATACGTCATATGCCCCAGTACAGGGGAATGCCAGGGCCAGGAAGCAGGGTTGGGGAGCAGGGTAGGGGGAGGGTATAGGTGGCTTTAAGATAGCATCTGAAATGTAAATGAAGATAATATTTAATAAAAAAATAAAAAAAAAAACAAGATGTCAAATATACTAGTCACTAATGCTGTGTACTCAAAATAGCTATTACCAAATTTTAAGATAAAATGGTAAAAGAATGCAGAGGGTTTAACTTCTTTGTTTCCTTACTTATTTGCTTGTTTCCAATGAATGCTTATTATTTTATTAGCTTATAATGGTTATCTTATTTCTCTTTTTTATTTTATTTTGTTTGTAATTCATTTTTTACACTCCATATTCCATTCCCCGCTGCTCCTATTCACCCTCTGACTGCTCCACATCCCACACCTCCTCCCCATCCCACCCCTGTCTCCACATGGATGCCCCTACCCCTCACCCCACCTGACCTCTAAACTCCAGGGGCCTCCAGTCTCTTGAGGCTTAGGTGCGTCATCTCTGAATGAACACAGACCTGGAAGTCCTCTACTGTGTGTGTGTAGGGGGCCTCATATCAGTTGGTGTATGCTGTCTGTTTGGTAGTCCAGTGTTTAAAAGAGATTATCTGTTTCTACATTGCAAATATTTTGGTGTACTTATAAACAAATTTTAATTTTAATGCTGATATTGAGGTAGCAATATTGTGTATCTGATGTGAAAATCTGTTGTACAAGTTCTTGTACTAAATGAACTTTACCACTTTAAGTAATCACATTCATAAAATCAGTGAAATTAAGTTTCACAGACTATCAAGTGACTACTCTTGTAAAATTTGAGAATGTAAGAATTGGAATGAGTGATAAAGACATCATAACTCACTCCCTTATTACACTGGAGGAAACTGGTGTCCAGAATAATTAAATCACATGCCCAATCTCATATTACTCAACCAGCAGAATAAAAGTGCGGTACTGCTGGGTAGAGTTTTATGATCACACTTTTTCTCATTCTTTGATATAATTTTTATGTCTCTCTTAATGTTTCCCTGGTAAATATATACCTGCATAACCTACACAAAATTAGTTATATTTATTTCATATCATTTCCTGCCACATTGTCATATCCGTGTTTATCAAAAGTACAAAATTACAGTTATTTCTTTTTCCTTCAATTCAGAACTTTTATTCAGAATTATATCTCAATATACCTTATGGCACAAACATTTTTATATGTACATACATGATATCTCACTACAGTTTTTTTGTCATTGTTGTTTTGAAGCAGGGTCTTATATAGTCCAAATAAGCCTGAAACTTACAATATATTCAAAGACGGCTTGAATTCCTGATCTTCCTGCCTTTCTCTTCCAAGTGCTAGGATGACAGACATGTGCTAACCCACCCAGCATACTTCATACCTTCTTAGATCATCAGAATGTTGATTATTTCACACAGTTGTATTTGAGAAAAACATCAATGGACATCCATTCACGCGTGCTCATGGTCTCATAACTTTTAAGTGGTAGGTTTTGATTAAGTTAGATTTAAGCTACATGAAGAACTGCATGTATTGTGCTACTTTGTAAGTACCAACAACTCCTACTGTTACAACCATGAACTGTATCATTATGGCCTGGTCTGTCCTCTATATAAGTATAATGAAGCTTTGTAGCCCTACAAAACTTGACATTTTTATTTTAAAATAGCAAAATGTTTCTAACTTGAATAAGATTTGCTGAATATAGGGTTTGTTTTCTATACATCAGCTAGAGCCTTTGCTTTTATATTTTCCATATTACTTTTATAATTGAACTCTGAATTGATATTCCAGTATGGACCTCAGTCAAGTATTTACTGGCATGAAGTCATTCCCACCTTAGTTAATTTTCTTGGTTTGGGTTTAATGTACCACTATTGACCAATGCCAAATCTCAACTCCTGGTCCACAGTGCTCTGTGTTAATAAATCTGTGCATGCACAGATATTTTACCTTGGTGACTCTTCTGCCCTCTGGTGTCTGAAATGAGCAACTGAACAAACTAGGTTTTCTTCAGATGAATTTTTAGAATCTTTACTGTCCTGCTTGGTTTAGTGCTGTGAAGTTCCAACTGAGAAAAAAAACAAAAAAACAAAAACAAAAAAAAAAACCAAAAAAAAAAAAAAAGGTACAAATCAGACGTGGATACCAAATTTGAGAAAGCTAATAGTCTAAAAAAACACCTCACTCTAAGGAAGGTTTGAAAGTTTGAAAAGAAGTATTTTGATTTTGATAACTGATTTCTTAGAAATAATTTAATAGTTTTTGTAAATAAAGAAGTATACTTTACTGTTATTCTATGTTGACAAGGGCTTTGTGTGTGTGTGTGTGTGTGCACTTGTGTGTGTGTGCACATGTGTGTGTGTGTGTGTGCACATGTGTGTGCACACCTGTGGATGCTGTGTTTATTTTGTATGTGTTATATGTGCACATGGGTGAATGTGCGTCTGGAAGTCTGAGGTTGACATCCAATGTCCTCCTCTGTTGTTCCTGGTATGTTATTATTTTGGAGACAGAGTTACTGGGTGAATCTGGAGTTCACCGATTTGGCAAGTGTATGTGGTAACTTGCTAGCGAACCCCCTCCTCTGCCTCCATTGCACCAGAACATGGTTACAGTCATGTTCACACGTTCCTGGTTTTTGTTTGCTCTTTTTGTTTTGTTTTGTTTTGTTTTGTTTACATTGTATGAAGGATTGAAATCAGATCCCTCTGCTTCTGTGGCAAGCACTTTACAGATTAAGTTATCCTCCCCATCCTGATAAGGCATTTTAATAATTTGCATTGCACAGTGCTTGATGGATTTCAGCTTTAAATCATTCTTCTGTCAAAAGCTGAAAAGAGCTTTCATAATGTAGATGTATAGGAAACATGATTCACTACCCTTAAACCATTTTGCCCCAGTTTTCAGATGTTGTAAAAATGGTAATTCCCATATAATTTCTTTCAGAATGACTACTGCTGTTACTGTCAAATTGCCCTGCTTCATATTCAATTATCAAAACACATGCTTATTCTAACTAATCCTCCATTTTTATTGGTGGACACTAAAAGGAGTCATGGGTACTGTCATTGATTTTTATCTTCTCCCTCTGCCAGGCAGACACTGCTCAATTATAAGTGCTGAATAACTGTGAGCGCTTTGTGAATTCCTTGGGTGGAAAGTTTTCAGTGGAGCTATACCTCAAGAAACACAATTTCTTAAACCTAAAGGAGCTGAGGATTTTCACAAAACAACCATCACTACCATTACCATAACCAACTAGACCCGGGATACCTCTCCAAAAACAATGATTTAAAGATGTGTTTACCCCCTTCACTGGATTTCAGCAGAACTTTAGTTTCTAAACTAGGGTTCCCAATTCTCAAGCTACTCACTATATTTAATTGTATTTTCATTGCTCTGTTAGAGCAATTCCTGTAAGGAAATGGGAATCTGAAGGAAAGTGGGGCAACACTTAAAACATTTAAATTTCTTAAATTAAGTTTTGTCTAGTTTGTCATGCCCTAATGGCTACATATTTGGACAAATCCCTCCTCTACATCTTTAATATCCAATGCAATGTCTTTCTTTGCAAAATTTATTTCAGACTGTTGCTTAGATGACTAAGGGGAATAAGATTCCCCTTAGAAAATCTGCATTTTCAGATAATAATAAAAATCAGATAACCTTTACATAAAACACACAAAGTTTTATGCGGCATTTTCCAGTCTGCCCCAATAAGAGGGCTGGTTTGGTCTTTCCTCTCATGTCATGTCTTCCCTCACATTAGCCATTGTTCTGATTTGTGTAAGGAAATTGTGACAAGGAGAAAAGAGAAACCAGCACCCACATGGAGCAGATAAGCTTTTCACAGCTGCCTGGTGCTTTGCCATGGCAAGGTTCTCACACTGGATCAAAACCCCTTCTCTTCTCTCCTTCTCCATTGCTTCCCACTGCCCCCCTGAAGGCCCTGCACAGCCACGCAGCCAGACCTGCCAAACATAAGAGAATCACACCTAGCTAACTCCGGCTGTCTGACACAGACAGCAGGCCAGCTGCTGGGAGCTGCACCCTGGCATCTCAGACTTTGTCTAGGCCTGATCTCTTTTGTCTTAGGCTTTTGCCATAGATCCTGCAATGTGTTGGCGGCTTAAAGTCTGACTGAAAGTTTTCTGTTCCAATTTTGTATTCTCTCAAAGTCGAAACTGTTGTAAGAGGTTTTAAGAGGAGCAAGGAAAAACACAGTTTAATAAGCTAGAATCCCTTCTTTTTGTAGGAGTCAAAGAAATGCTAGGAAACCACGGGAAGAAAGAAGAGATGCTATGGAGGACGGGCGATGTAGAGGAATTATAAAAATAGTTACAGTTTTCAAAGAATATACACATACCCACACTACCACCTAGGATATACAGCTTCAGTATGAATCCTTGAAGGAAAACTAATAACCAAATACGGCTTTTCCTTGGTGGGGCATTTCTTTATACTTTGTGTTTCCCCTTCATGGGATTCTCATTCCTATTTTGCCTGAATAGTTGCTGGGCCTGTGTAGTTGTGCATTGTGTAACAACAAACCAAACACACACTGGATTGAATGAACTAAAACAACACTAATGGGTTCATACTGTCCAACCTTCAACCTTGGGGAGTAACACTCCTAAACCAGTTTCACTTGTGTGATCCTAACGGTGAGGGCCTGCAATCACTCCTAGCAACGAGGGGCAGAGGGTCTCAGCAGAACACTGGCCACATGCCACAGGGAAAGCTGCCATGAGAAGAAAATGCGTTTCCAAAAGTCTTCCTGTAGCTGTCAATAGAAACCAGGTTTCTCTTTCCCTTCTCTTGTCGTCCCTTAGTTTTTATCCCTTTCTGTGATAGGCAAGCTGTGAGGAGAGCTGGCAGCGGCAGCATTGCTAAATGCTTATTACATCTTATTTAATAGCACTCACTTCCAGGGAAACATGTGTTTTTAAATTTCATAACAAAAAACTGTGGCTTGACTATCATGAATTTCTGAATTTTGAAATTCTGACTACTGTGTAACTACAGCTACAAAGTCTGAGGATTTTTGTTGTTGTTTTGTTTTGTTTCTTTTTTAAAATATATATATATATATATATATATATATATATTAAATTGAAGGACTCTTTCCAACATACCATACAGTCAAAATCTTGCTTTTAATGTTAAATCAATCAGACTGACCTGAAGACGTTATGAGACATATGCCTTCTGGGAATGGCCTTTGAGTATGTCTCAAATGTACAGACTATAATTGAGAAAGAGCTCAATATTATCTATGTTGATATACATTTCCAGTCTCAATACACTTAACAAAGGGCTCCTTCCTCTAGCAAGCTGACAGATTTTCTGTGGATGAGATAAATGCACAAAACAGTGATGGACACACAGACTTTGCCAGCCTTCAGTGACAGAGATGCTAAATGAATATCAAACAAGCTAATGATGTAGGACATTTCTATTCTCCTTCAATCAGACCTAGGACAAAAAAAAACAAAACAAAACAAAAAACAAAACAAAACAAAGTGAAAAAAATCCTTGACATTGGGAAATGGTCAGTTTCTTAATAGTAGACATTCAAGACTTCTGTAAAGATAAATATTCTCAAACTAGTTAAAAGATGACTATCAAGTCTTTACAATTGTTTGTGTAACCTCTTTGGTGGACATTCTCCTTTATAATGGATCATTATGGTTGCATTGACATGGAATCTGGAAGGATAACTATTACCAGTTAACCCAGGATCTTCAGCTAACAATGCACCTTTGACCCCTGAGGGGCAGCCCTTGGAGCTTGGCATGATTCTAATTAGTCCCTAATTTAAATGCCTTTGTTCAGTGGAAACTTCATTTTGTGTTACCACTTTTTAGAAAACTTTGATTTGTTTTTAGCTTTTGTTTTTATTCTATTTTGATATCTTCGAAATAACTTTAATATGGGTTTTATCTGATGTGATAAATTTTATTTTATATACTTGTAATGATTAAGTATGTTTATTCCAAATAGTCATTTGTCTAAGAACAACTAAAATGTGATGTTATCCTTCTATTAAAAACAACTTCCTAGGATGCCGTTTTTGACACATAAATGAAACATTATATGAAAGAGTATATATACCTTCTAAAATATTCAAATTGTAATGTCATTCCTTCTTTATTTTAGATAAGTATCACAAATTCAGTGCATTTCTAGCAACGTGTGCTTTTATGTCTGACCACCAGAGGGCAGTTGATGCTAATGCTTTCTTTAATACCCGCTCCCGGGAAGCGGGTCTAGGCAGACATGAGATAGGACCCGAGGTGCCTGCCTTCTCAGAGCCTAGGCTTAGGGGAAAGGCTGCAGGTTGGGGCATGGCCTAATTGTCAGCGTAGCTGTAGCAGAAGTGTATAATTATAACCTCAAGCACTTAAAGCTCCTTTGGAGCTAATTTTATGACGTGTCGACTTGATCCTTTTAATTTTTAATAAACAGGTAAATTGGAAAGGAATCCTTTTTCTTTCTTTCTTTTTTATTGAAAATAAAAGCTTTCTGTACATTCAGGGGCTTATAGATCATTTTCATGAGTTTCATCAATTTAAGCTCCCAGTGTCATCATGAGAAACTTTTAGGTTTTGGGGGTGGTAGTATGATTTGTTTTCGTTCTGGCTGTGAACTCTGCATTTGTCTGGGTAGCCTCTAAACCTGGATCCTCCTGCCCAGACCCTGTTTTGTAATTAAATGGATGTACCATCTTGCTTGATTAAAAAAAAAATCTTTATTTAAAACAATATTTTTAAGAAAAAACATTACACTGGGGAAATCTTGGAAAATTCAGGTAAAGTCACATAATTTTGAATGTTTTGGCATGGATTTAACTCTATCAGAGCTGCACTCACCACACATCAGAATGGTTCCTCACTGCTCTGCCATCTGCCTAGGTAGCGCGTTTATTCCTGTGCATCTTTCTTTTCAGTGTCCAAGCAAAACCTATGACCCACTGATTAAGTCCACCCGAGACTTTCCAGATGATGTTATCAGTTTCATAAGGCGGCACCCTGTGATGTATAAGTCGGTGTACCCAGTGGCAGGAGCACCGACCTTCAAGAGAATCAACGTGGATTACAGGCTGACGCAGATAGTGGTGGATCACGTGGTCGCTGAAGACGGGCAGTATGACGTCATGTTTCTCGGAACAGGTACGATCAAACCACACTTTCAGTCAAAGGAACTATTTGTTAATGGAGAAATAAAACAAACAAACAAACAAACAAACAAAAACCTGCAAAATATTTGTCATCCAAAGTCAAGTAAACATTAATTAATACCTTGACAGCTTTTCCTGAACTTGTATAGGTGGTCCGTTTAAGTAATGATCAGCAATGTCTGCCATCTACACTGAAGTTTTAAAATGCATGTATCTTCAATGTTTTTCACACTGTTCCGGCTTAGTTGCTCAAATTGTGTCTGTCTAATCATGGAGGACTGAAAGTAAGTAAGATGATGCTGTGTCTCCATGCTTACCTGCTGTTGCTATGGCAGGATGCTGGTAAATTCTACCCACAATTCTCTGCTCACTAGCCTGGAAATCAGAGCCTTGCTAGCCTGAAGACACTTCCTAGAATCATTAAGCGTTACTTGGTAAATGCTTTCAAATAAAACCTCTTGGAAGTTTACTTTCCTGTCCATGAATTTTGAAGATTAAAGTTAACTTCGTGGAGACTGGAGAGATGGCTCAGCAGTTAAGAGCACTAACTAACTGCTCTTCCAGAGAATGTGTGCTCAATTCTTAGCATGAACATCGCAGCTCACAAGTGTCTGTAACTCCAGATCTGGCACTTTCATATATGCATACATACTTAAAACCAAAACACCCATGCACATAAAATAAATATAAATAAATTATTTTTAAAATTAACTTCGTGGGTTCATATTAATGCAGTTTATTCTGTGTCAACTTTGTAATTAAAATATGATCAAAATAACATGTTTTTGGTCAAGTGTGATAATGAAAACCTATAATCTTAGGATCAAGAGGAAGATCACAAGTCCAGACCATCCTAAGGAGTAGTAATGGACCTATCGCTCTGTCTGTCTCTATATTTGTCTGTTTGTGTATCTGCCTATATATATAGATATAAAACATCAGCTAATAGTTTGCCAACATTTTTAATTGTATAGTATATGCTTTAAATAAGAAATATATATATATATATATATATATATGTGTGTGTGTGTGTGTGTGTGTGTGTGTGTGTGTGTAGAGAGAGGGACACATACATGCATATATATATGCACATACATTTTACATAAATAATGTTGCTTATTTGGTGATTCCCAAATTAAGAAAAATGTTACATAATAACAGTGTTCTAGGGGCAGAAAAGACAACATGTATCTTTAGACTTATCCTGTATTATATGTGTTCCTTGATGAGTTTTAAGTGTTATTTTATTGGAACAGGAGTTTTAGAATATGAAATCATTTTAGGATTATATACCCCTTAAGTACTATCAGGGTTCTGCACAAGTTAGACTTATTATGAGAAGGACCGTGTAGTAACTCCTAGGGCCACTAAATAGCTCCTGTCAGGCCTAATGATATCATAGAGGGCAAACACAAAACAGATAATCTAAGGGATGTCCCATTTCTGAGAATGGAGCAATGACTACCCAAGGGTCAGGACTTTAGTCTCCTATTAATTCTCATGAGCAAAATTTAATTTGTTCTGTCCAGCCAAAATTCATTCACAGGTTGGTAACAGTTCACTACTGCAAACAGCACTCAGCCACTAGGTGGTACTACCTAACCTTTCCTCAGAAAAATATGATTATTTTAAAAGTCAATTTTATACTGCAAAATGTATTTAACAGTTTCGAACATCCTAGAGTGATTTTTAAAAGTTAAATAATCTAGGCATTTTCTAAATATAGTGGTATTATTATCTGTCCCTATTCTCAAGCCGCACTGCTGAGGTTTAAAGATATATTTTCAATAGATTAATTGCAGACTAACAGATCCATTTTAGTTTTTTCTAGTGTGTTTTTTATTATCTTTCTATGCTCCAATGCTGCACAGTCACACTGTACTCACTATAAAGGAATTTAAGATACCTTTCCTAAGCATAACTTTTGTTGTATATCATTAAACTTGTATTTTCCTTTGAGTTTGAACTGAAGTCATTTGAATAAACTTTAATTTTTAACTCATTAACAATCATTATCTGAACTTAGGGTTAGTTTCTTCATGGAAAGATAGTCAGAGTTTGCTGGACAACTGTTAACATTTTAAAAAGACTACATATATTACTGATATAATAAATCAGATATAATTACTAGGTAAATCTTAATATTGCAGGGAAATCTTATTGCAGGAATTTTTTACATAACCTTTTAGCCTCTTTATATGTGTCTACTCTGGAAAGGCTCCATCAGATAAGTAGTCTTCATTTCTCACTACTTTATTTGGCCAGATTCATTGAAAGTGGGGGGAAATTTTTGAGATTTCCAGAAATATTCATTCAACTAAATATTAAAGTGGAAGCAGTGGGGTTATGGGTCATTATTGTTTTTCAGACATTGGAACAGTCCTGAAAGTTGTGAGCATCTCCAAGGAGAAGTGGAATATGGAAGAGGTAGTACTGGAGGAGCTTCAGGTATTCAAGGTGAGAAAGGACACCGGGCCACAAAAATAGAGGGTGAGCTCACTGCCCCAGTGCTGCTCAGGGGAAGTCACTGAAATGAGCTTCAATGGTTCCTCTGGCCTAACCAAAGGAGGCCATATCCCAGTGGGAAAAGGCACCCACTTCCGGTGCTGTGTACGTCTGGCAGGAGCTGCCAGGCTTGCCTCTCTTTGCTGCGCCATCCAAGGATACAGACAGTCAAAGTGCCGCACTGAAGGATAGCTGGGGATCTCTCACTACACGCATGCTTTCCTGCTGTTATGAGTGTTGCTTGGAGTTTTTTCCCCAAATGAATTCGAGAAAACTGGAAAAGTTTATGAATCATGTATAGGAGCCCAGCGTTAATGTAATGAAATGAAGAAAAAAAAATGAATGATAACAAGTTATGCATGCTACAATCCTTTCACCTCTCAAAGGGCATTGTTAGTAGGCCTGGAGGAAGATTTATTTGTTTTAAATTCGGCTTTTGACAATAAATATATTTTTCTGTGTGGCATTCTTTGAAGCTACTCTGGGGTATTTAGAATTATTTCCTGAAAAGTAAGACACTAGAAATAAGGTTCTATTTCTTAGAAAATGTGTTCTTTTATGTTTTTGTTTTGTTAAAAAGGTTTATTAAAAAAAAAAAAAAAAAAAAAAAAAAAAAAAACGGTCTCCATGTAAACGTGCATGGCCTGGAGAGTGGAGTCCTCCACTGGGAAGGGCTGAAGTTGATTATCATGCTGGGCCTTGCAGGTTCCTGTTTACATTGTGATGATAATAGTGGTCAAGAAGTTAACAAGAACAGGACCAGCTATTTGGCCTCTGCAAAAACAGAATCTTGGGTGGTTCCTAAGGGAAAAGCTGATGTCAAATGGAAGGGTCTAAGAAGCAGAGGCTTCAGAGTTTTTCTGTCACACATAGAAGTGCATGAGAACAGATAGTCTCTCGTGAGTCTCAGTGCCAAGGACTGACTGTTTTATCAGTGACTGTCTGCACAGTTGGTTCTGATTTTTATTCTCCTCCTCCTCCTCTTCCTCTTCCTTTAATCTACCCATCGGCCAACCCATCAATCCATCTATGTACCCGTCCATCCATCCATTCACCGATCAACCCATCCATTTCTCTCTCTACCATATATCCGTCTATCACCTATCGGTCTATCTGTCTGTCTATCTATTTATCTATCTATTATCTATCGATCCATGCTAGAGATGAAATCTGTGGCCTTTTGCATGCAAACAATTCACCACTAAGTTCCATACCCGCGCTCCTTTTCTTCTCTCATCTTGTGTCTATTGTTTCTCTTCTCTTCTCACTTTTCTCTTCTCCTCTGATTTTCTCCTCTCTTTCCCATTTTATTCTCCCCTATTCTCTTTTCTACCTATGTTTCCTTTCTTTTATTAACAATTTTGTTGAGGTAAAATGCAATTAAGAACAAAGCAACGCAAAACAAACAAACACACAAAGAAACAAACATAATTTGATGGACATGGCCATGTTTTTAAAATCAAGGGCAACAAAAATTATTGCAACCAACTTTAAAAAAAAATAAACCTTTTTTAACTTAAAAATTTTCCTTTTATATATTTTCTTAAATCTGTAACATCCACTGTTTGTCAATTACTATATGAAAGCAATAAATGAATAAATACTAGGTAAATAATACATATATAATACATCTATTAAAAATGTCCTGCTTTATATGTTTTGTTGGTTTTATATTCATGCTTCTGGTCCTATTAGAAATAAAATCTGACCTGTATCATGAAAATGCACAGTTTCGTAGCTTGTAGTGTCACCTAAGAAATATCATCATCAGCCAACAGAACTATAGCTTTGCAAAGCTCTGTTACTTAAACGTGTTTAGTATCTTTGATGCAAGTAAGATCAGAAAGGAGCAATAAATAAATACAGAGATGTTCTTGTCAGCACTAGTATGAATTATATGGCAGCAGTTAAGATAAGCAGGTTTAGAGCAAGGTGAAAACTTGTGAATAGCTACAAGTCATTTTCAACACAACGCCTCCTCATGCAGTTGCCTTGTTTGTCTCTGATAAAGTACCTTAAACATTTTCATTGTGCCTAGCAATGGAGAATTAATACACACTATAAGAAAACAGCAAGCAATACAAATCAGTTTCTCCTCTCATTGAGTCTGAAAAGCCATGTTTTATATAAACTAAAATAACTTATTCATCTAAAGCTGTGAATGTCTCTTACTGCCATTTCCTTCTCTTTGCAGCACCCAACAGCCATCTTGAACATGGAGTTGTCACTGAAGCAGGTACTTCGTAATTTTTGTTCAATAATTAACTTCTGAGTTCATTTGCAAAATCTATTGGAACTGGAAACTGGAAGTTAGGGCATTATTAAGGCAGATAGTTGAAAGTTGCTTGACTCCCCCTATTAATTCAAAGTCATTGGTTTTGTCTGGCCTTAGGAGAATGAAGATTGAATGTGAGTACTCTCATCTTTCAACTCACAAAACACAGAAAACAAAACAAAAACAGTGGGGCAGTTGAGTTGTGTTTCTGTCCAGGCATAAGACATATATTTAATATGACAATCACAAACTTTGAAAAGGGGTTTTAACTGGGAATCTGGAATTTCAAATAAGAATTTTGGTACACAACACTAAAGAGTCAATCATCAATACCCTACTTAATACCTAAGTCTCATCAACAGAATTAGAATTCTCTCTTGTTTGTTATGAGTTTTAACTTTTATTTTGTTTTGTTTAACTGGTAATGCTTGAAATCGAACCCAGGGTTCCACAGACATCAGGCAAGCCAAAGAGTACTTTACTGAAGACAGGATCTTACTGTCTATCTCAGGCTAGTCCAGAACTCACAATATTTGTGTTTTAACACTGCCTCCTGTGTGTTGTGTTCGTTTATAGGAATAAGCAGAACCTTGTTTCTTTTTCTCACTGCTGGGGATTAAACCTAGTCCCTTGCAAGTACTAGACAAGTACATCACCTCTTCTATCCCTGATATTTTCCTAGCCATTTAAATACATGCCAATGTTTTAACCAAAACAATGTGTTAACAGTAGCCAATTTTAATAGTGATAAAATATTTACAGTTCCCTGGTATTATAATTCACATCTCAAATGACTAGGTTTAGAATTTTTGTTCTATTTCTACTTATATCCTCATGATTGAAGAAAGTCATTTGATAATATAAGTTCTACATTAAAGCATTGCTACAATTAAGCATGGTAGACCAGTTTTAAAGGAAAGTCAAAATGGGTTTGATTCTGAGGTCTGTGTCATTGACTTGCTCATTAAATAACATTTTTTCCTTGAATCCATGCTATTGTCCTTTGGATATGCAGAAAAGAATAAATAACATAGTCTTAATGAAACTCTTGGAAAAGTTGAGAGAGAAAAGCATGCTAACAATGTAGAGTAATAACTAAAGCATGTAAGAGACAAAAACCAGAAAGTGACTGAAAGGAGCCAGAAAGAGCAGGGGAAAGGAAATAAGGAAAGAGGCAGACAAACTGAGTCATGAATGAGGCTGTAGTTAACCAGAAAAATAAAAAGAGGAATAGAGTGGAGGAGTAAGGATGTGAAAAATAAAAACCTACACCTGTTTCCATTAAGTGTGTATAAAATTTGACTTAAAACATATGTGTGCTTAAGGCAAAAGGAAGTTAGAAATGACTCTGGATAGCTAAGCCTAAATATTTTAGCCCTACCTGTTCTCTATGATGCATAATAGTTTCAGGACAAAAAACATTATGTGTTTTAGGCAGAGAAATGTCATGATAAGACCATCTTCTTGTAAAGCTCTGTTTGTGGAAGATGAAGTAGACCCTGTGCAGAAGTACTGGTTAGAGCAAAGGTTGGCGTCAAGGGAAATAGTTTGAACTCTTCCAAACAGTCGAAGCAAGCAATGATATAGGGCTTGCAAGTGTGGTGGCAGATTAGAGTTCACTGAAAAAGTGAAAATTAGTAATGGTGATGAAAATAAGCCCTCAGAGTGCTGTGGAAAATAGATAACTGGATTCATTGTGTTTGATGACGGCGAAGTCTTAGCAGAATTTATCAGGCAATAAAGTGCAAGATAACTTTTAGAGTTGAGAACTTCTATTCTTTTTATGCTAGCATCAACTTCTGTGATGTCCCTCCTTTTTTTTTTTTTTTTTTTTTTTTAATGCTTAGAGTTTTCCGCTGGAGGTGATCACAATTTATTTGAAAGCATATGCTGAGCCTCACTCATCTACTTATTCTTCCTTCTTTATGACCTCTGCTGCAGACACACAAATGGGACGGTATGGGGAATTTCAGGATGAACTTTAAAAAGTGTCATTTATGTCATGTGTTTCCAGGATCCTGCAGCATTTGCTTAGTGGGATGGCATAGCTGAAGTCCACTTGGTGATGTCTGCATGGAAGTAACAAATACTTACTTTCCCAATTGTAATCCGTATTCTTTCAGGATTACTTCATCATTAGCAAATGATATGGTTACTTAAAAATAGACAGTGTCAGGAGTGTCTTTTTAGTCATACTATGTTGAGAGACATGACAGAGGCATGCCATCAATATTGCCTATAGTATCTATGCTTTCTAGAACCTACCAGAGTGTAACTTCTACTGAGAAAGCAATTAACATTGCAATTGTATAGACCTGCAGCAGCTGGGGTTTGACATTCCTCACCTACTGCCATGTCTACTTTAGCTTTCTAGAATGTTGTCCATTGCAGATCAATGTGTTCAATACAGAGTCAGGCCAGGGGTAGAAGAGCTTGACTGGTCTTACTACTCCTCACACTTCTCCAAAAGTGTTCAAGATAGCTGGACACTCGCAAACAGATTTAAAGCTATCCTGTGGTATTTACGAAAGAATGCTTCTCAAGACTAATGTGAGCGATGCTTCTAATTCATTTCTTCTGCTTGATTTGTAGCAACAGTTGTACGTTGGTTCCTGGGATGGATTGGTTCAGCTCTCCTTGCACAGATGCGACACTTATGGGAAAGCATGTGCAGACTGCTGTCTCGCCAGAGACCCTTACTGTGCTTGGGATGGAAATGCTTGCTCCAGATATGCACCCACCTCTAAAAGGTCAGGGCACACCTCCTTTCCACAGGATGGGTTTCTTACACAAGGGACATTCCTTGGAGTTCAAGAAAAAGACAAAGAAAACTTGGTCTATAGGAAGAATATTTCAATTAAAATGTTCAAACATTTTATATTAACTTAAAGTTGGGAAGGTAGAACAGATGTTCTGAAATAGTGAAATGTGGAAATTTTTTTAAAAGTCTGATAAATTCAATACACTGTTTTTTTTCATTAAAGTAAAACACGATAGAATTTTATTTGACAGTTAACCATGTTGGCTCATTCCTATACTCCCACAACTCAGGAGGCAGAAGCAAGAGGATTGTAATGAGTTTAGAACAGCCTGAGCTACATAGTAATTTCATGTCTGCTTCCCAAAATTGTTCTTATTAACTACTTTATTCTACATTTCTTCTATTGAATTTCTAAACGTGAACATATTCACATCCATTTCTTTGTAAGTCACTTATAAATATATGTTTGTAGTCGTTCAGACACAGTCTACGGTACATCTAGTGACTTGGTTCAATTTTATATTTACTCTTATGACTATAATTTGTCAATTTCTGTCACTAAGATAAGCTTCAATGACAAACTGTTTCCTTGACTTTTGTGGCCTTTTGTTTGATACACACCTGGAAATTGCCAAGAAAGCTCAACTATTGTTTGATTGGACACATACAAGTAAAAGTCATCCAGAGTATAAGATACACATTTTCACACTATTTTTTAGTAGTGATAAAATAATTAGAAATAATATAAATGTCTATGTTAGATAAATATTTTATCTTATTATTTATGTATGAAAATATTAGTAACATTATTTTCTTAGGAGTTATTCCAAGCATGAGTTCTTCTAGATAACATTATTTGTGACTTTGATTATTTTCATTTTTAAGTTATTTTTTGAGCTTTTTGTGTTTTGATACTTAAAGTGGAGAGACTGCATACATTTCACTACCAAATGGACATTTATTTTATTTTATTTTAAATACTTCACTGATTTGTCAAATTCCAAACTTGAGGACTCAAAAGATAAAAGGTGCTTACTTTAGTCTGCAAACATTGGTTAAAACTGAGACACATTTTATATTCTTTCAAGTCCATAAATTACACATAAGTGGGTAAATATGATTATTAGCAGTTAAAAGTTACCAACATTTTGTTAAACTTTTCTGCCCAGTAACACTCATCTTAGTGAATCTTTGGGGAATACTTTTCTAGAAGCCGAAAAACAGAGCGCTCATTACTTGGCAATAAATGTTGGCTTTGATTAATTGATCCCATTCCTGAAGAAGCCAAGATTTAAAAACATTTGTGACCTCGTGTACCTTATACCATCATAATTTTCTTCTTGTTGTATTTCCCAAGACTGCATCTCTGATCTTACAGACATGCCACTGTGATGTGCTCCCTCACCTAACATAATGTCTATCCGAGGTTACAGATGTGTACAATGGATGACTCTTTTCCAAGGTTGTCATCTGGTCAGCTTTGACCCTGGGGAGCACCCCAAGCATCTGAGAAAGTTTACTGCTGCTTCTCTGATCTCTGAAGTGACAACATGAACTGGAGAGAGTAGCGGTGGATGAGGGTTCTATAGGATTTACCAAAACTGTCAGAAGGAAATAAGGAATCCTGGTGTGCTGTGACAGTGTAGATTGGCTGTAACAACACTGTGCCATACAGTTCAAACAAACCAGAAGAAATTTTGAATATTTATATTATAAAAAGATATATAAAGAGATAAATACATTTAACCAAATTTCAGCATCACAAAAGTATATATGTGTGTATGAAAACATCATATAATAGCATGGTGAGATGTCTTTAGGTTTAATGTGTATGTTAAAGTACTTTCTGTTAAAAATAGACAAATAAAATGAAAATATATTGAGATATAAAACTTAACAGATTAAGTAAAAATGTAGTTTTTTTTAAATATGAAGCCCCAAAAATGTCAATTTCATATTTATTGATAATAATGGCATGTATGCATATATACCATATTGAATGTGTAGTTCTGTTTCTGACAGTACTTAATTTATTGAATGAAATCTGCAGTAGAGTTAACGTAGATATAATGAGGTTTCTGTATTTTTATGTACCTTGCTACTCATTGGAACACCTTTTACATTGTAATTTTGACAGGTAGGAGGTGAAGAAGAGTTATTTTCATGTCTTGTATTTAAAGTTGGGTCCTAATCATGTTCAACCTGTTCTGTTGAATAATTTGTCAAGTTAGAAAAAAAGAACAGCAGTTAAATGAAATTCCGATCATCTTAATGCAAGACAGGATTTGTTATGTTGGGACTTTTCTACCACGAGAATTTAAATTAATGTTTGATTGATGGGAACAATGACCTGCTTTTAGGTTGCACAGTAACACAAGGACAGTTTGCATCTGTCAGTTTTAACATGAGAGACAGACTTTCTATATTCTAATTAGTCTTGAAAATCTAATTAGCTTAATCTTCTTTCCATAGGCGAGCTAGACGCCAGGATGTAAAGTATGGGGACCCAATCACTCAGTGCTGGGACATAGAAGACAGTAAGTATGGGCTTGATGCACGTTTCTTACCACTTAAAATGGGAAGCCTGGTCTTTTTGGTTTTTTTTTTTTTTTGAAAGTTACTATACAAAGCTAAACAACCATATATATGACTATCTCATTCTGTATAATGGTTATGTTCTAGAAAAGTAACAGGATTTTATATACCAATTCTGTCTACTAGCCTAAGCGAATAATCCTTTGTTAGACCATGGTTTATTTCATATGTCTTTTAAATTCCTACATCATGGCATGTTTCTGCTTCAGTGCCTTATCCATCCTATAAAGTTTGAAGACTGTTAGAAGCAAAACAGGATTTGGACCCAAACATTTGAGCATCCTGAGTAAAACATAAAGACCTCCCAGGAAGGTCTGACAAAAACTTTGGTACTTATTAGAAAAAAGTTTTAGATAGTCTCTACTTTATTTACATTTACTTATTCTTGTATACATTCAAGCAGTAAATGTGCATTGAGTGAATTCCACATGCACTTAACTGATCCGACTATACTATGAGACAAAGAAATTCCTTAGCATGTTTATGTCCTTTGGAGGAGATGTCATAGGGTATAATTAGTAATGTAGGAAGGAGAGATTGCTAGAGGCTATATCATTCCGAAGGAAGAGTCAGAACAGAAGGCTTTGAAAATCTGAGAAGGGAAGAGGTGGACATAACATTTGGTGAATGAGTTTCAAAATGGGGAAATAATTGAATCTAAAAATCATAAGCAGCTTTAATTTTGCTTTTCACTTTTCTTTCCCTGCACTGGTTGTTTTGTTTTTTGTTTTTTGTTGTTGTTGTTATTGTTGTTGTTTCTTTATTTTTTTTAAAGATAGGGTTTCACTATGTCACCTGGCATGCTGCCCTGGAATTTGATTAGCCATGTAAAGCATGCTGACCTTTACCTCAGAGAGATTCCCCTTTTCTCCCTCCTAAGTGTTATTATGGCCAAGGGCTCTGGGCTATCTCTCTCTCTCTCTCTCTCTCTCTCTCTCTCTGGCTCTCTCTCTCTCTCTCTCTCTCTCTCTCTCTCTCTGTCTCTGTCTCTGTCTGGGCTCTCTCTCTCTGTCTCTCTCTGTCTCTCTCTGTTTCTCTCTCTGTCTCTGTCTCTCTGTCTCTGTCTCTCTGTCTCTGTCTCTCTCTCTGTCTCTCTGTCTCTCTGTCTCTCTCTGTCTCTCTGTCTCTGTCTCTCTCTCTCTATCTCTCTCTCTCTCTCTTTCTCTCCTTAAGAATATTCTTCCATCACATTATAACTGATCAAAAATGACTGAACTCTTAATAGCTGGTTAATAACTGGTCATCTAGCTGTCCCCTCTTGATTGGAAAACCAATACATGCATGGTTATACCTCACAATTCCCTCTTGTGCAAAGAAATTTCTGGTACAGAAGAGGCAGTGTGCCTTTTAATTCTAGTGTGAAAGTGAATTGCTTTTACATCCTTTGTTTAGTTTAGTGAAATATGAATTGTCTTTTACACATATAAATAAAAAGATAAGCCTGGGACAACTTTGAATATTGTGGATATGTCAATGAACTGAACATTATCTAGGTATTCATGGACACTACTTACATATTCTTGGTCTTTATATCCAGTGTCTGTTAGGTTAAAGGACAAACATAAAACAGGAAATATAAATGACATGTCAGGTGATGACAAGAGGCAAAAAGAAATGAACAATGGACAGTCATTGCCTCGGGCGTTCGGAATACGCCTTACAACATCTCCTGTCCCTGCTAGAAACCATTACACAAGACATCTGAATCGTCATCCCGCACATTCCATTCTTGTTGAGATCACTGGCATCTTCATCCATTCCAAACCCAATAGACAACCTTCAGTTACAAGTTTTATACAATCTGCAACTCTCTCTTCTTTGAAACACTTCATTCTCTAGACTCGTGCTTACCAGTTAGGGAGTTTTGTGAGCTGGCTCTTGTTCCTTTCTAGCTTGAGTCATTAGTCATTGGAGATTTACACCAGAAATCCTTGAGCCACTATTGGGCTCAAAGAGGTAGACTTATTCACACTTACAGTACTGTGGCACTGTGTCTTTCTGGTGGACTTCATATTTATCAAACTGCACATTCTGCATTTTCTCAGTTTCCTCACAGTTTGGGAGCACTTCGAGCTATTTTCTCATTCTATGTTTGTTTGCTTTTTTCCCCCCACTAAATGTAGTAGTAGATGCTGTTTGACTCTTAAAATTTTAAGTTAACTTTTCTTTCTCTTAGGCATGCGTGTCTGCATTCCTACCCCCAAACTGGACTTGAATGCCCAATTATCATCTACACTGAATGGTTGAGAAAGAATTTTTGTTTTCATATTCTGTAGACCACCTCAGTTTTTAAATACCACCATTGTTCACTCATCGGAAGTGAAAATCACCTAGAAACCTTAGTGGTGCCTCTCCCTTTCACATTCTATCAGTGACCTCTCGATAATGCTTTTGACTCCACCTCTTCCGGTTGCCAGTAGTGACAGTGAAGCTGTGGTTCCTCATCTGATCTCATTCCATCCCTGGACTTTACAATGACGCAGCAGCTGCTCAGAGAGACTTTCACACCCATCCTATCTGAAAACTTGGCTGACTTTCTCTCCATTGTTTATCTGTTGGTCTGTTTTCTGTGCTTTCCTTGTGATTCCCCTAGATCCCCCAAGCCTTCATCTTTTGATGATGCCTAAAGTACTAAGTCGTTCTTTCTGTAGAACTGAATATCTGAATATATGATGGACATGTACATGAGTGAGCCAGGCTGTGAAGTCATCATTATTTTAATTGGATTAATTTGAGCTACAGATTTTATTTGCCACATGGAACACAGCCTTTCAGTATTCTGGATAAAATGTAGTGTAGCTAAATTGATAAACAATCTGAGAACCTACTCTTTAACTTTCATTAACTGATTCATACTAACTATATGATAGGGAAAGGATATCTTTAAAGACAATATGGTGGGCAGGATAGACAGGGTTTCCATTTTCTGTCAGGCCATTATGCTTGTTCATGCCACACGATTTCATCAAGCCTGGACTATCTGGACTATTCTCCTTCCTTTCATGATTGGCGATACTGAAATTTCTAAATATTATCTAGTCAACTCTGTACATCAATACAAGTAGAATCTCTCTCTCTCTCTCTCTCTCTCTCTCTCTCTCTCTCTCTCTCTCTCATGTGTGTGTGTGTGTGTGTATGTGTATCTGTTTGTCTGTCTCTGTCTACCATGTGAGAGTGTGTGTGTGTGTGTGTATGTGTGTGTGTGTTCATTTCAAAATAAATTACTAGGGCTGGAGGGATGATTCATTAGTAAAAGCACTAGCCTATCTTTTAGAGGGCCATTAGATTTCCAGCATTCACATGGCAGCTAACTCTCTACCTTACTTTTGTGAGTGTTACTTGCATGTAATATAGGCATACATGTAGGCAAATCATGAATACACATAAAATTGAAATATATGTATATATATATATATATATATATATATATATATATATATANTAATATATATATATATATATATATATATATATATATATATATATATATATAACTAATTACTTTCCCAAACTAACAACAGACTAGAATATGACCTTAAGGCTGGGATATGACATTGAAGGAGACAAAAAGTTATTTAATGAAGAGATACAAAATGAAGAGCTACATCTTGCAAATTGTCATTTCTTTAAACTAACTGTAATATGGCAATGAAAGACTAAAATGATGATGCACATGTAGTTTAAAAATCACTCTGTTGAAGAGTATTTGACTCTCAGGTAACAGCATTAGAGCATGAATTTCCTTTCTCTTTAATAATGTGTATGACTTTCCCCTGATGACATCTGTTCTGAATCAGTCTATTTTCCCATTGCTTTTAAAACCAGGTCAAGGTTAATCTCCAATGCTATGTTTGCTTTCTAGGCATTAGTCATGAAACAGCTGATGAAAAGGTGATTTTTGGAATTGAATTTAATTCAACCTTTTTGGAATGTATACCTAAATCCCAACAAGCCTCTGTTGAGTGGTCCATCCAGCGGTCAGGAGATGAGCATCGAGAGGAGGTAAGCCATCACCAGCAAGGATGCTGCTGTTAAACTGAATGCAGGCTATTTGCTATGAAAGACACGCAACCCTGAGTGCCATAGAGAAGTTTTGTCATTTTGTGATAAAAGGAAATATAAGAGTTTATACTCATTAACCACAGAGTCTATAATTCTTTGGGGGATAAAAACAGGCCTATTTAATGCAAATGTAGCACACATTTAAAATGAATTCACTTGAGTTTTCTTCCAAATTTTTATTACTTCAAACATTTCAAGATAATTTCTGACTGAAGGAGAGAACACAATATTTTCATAACCATGGTAACATCTCTAAATTATAGCTAATATTGAGTTTAGTCTAGTTCACAAAATGAAATATCTATTTCTATTATATTGTATCACAAGAACAATTGGGAAAGTATTTGGAGATTTACATATTTTCATTTTATATATTTATATATTACATCTTAAGTCAGTGGAGAAAAAAGTAATGTTTATTCATTTTTTTCGGTTAATTTTCTTAATATAAATTTGCGATCTAAATGTGTCATGAACATTTTATGACAGATAAGTCATATGTGTTTTACAATTTAGTGAGATTAATTTAGGCAGTCTTAGAAAGCTTAAATTAATATTTATTCAATATTATGAAGCAAAGGCTAATTGTAGAATTGATTATTGTTATGTTTATTATTAAAGAAGACAAAAGAGTCCACTGTGGGGCTGGGGAAATGGTTAGAACTGTCTATTCCTCCAAAAGGTCCAGATGCAGTTCTTAGCACTCACATTGTATGGCTCATAACTGTTTTAACTCCAGCCCCAGGGGATTCTATGCCCTTTTCTGACCTTTGTGGCACAGTATACATTCATGTCCATACAAATATGTATAAATAAAAAAATAAGCAACCTAATGATATTTTATCAGATTTTACAGTTCTCATATTACACTAGAAATGCTATGGTGAATGAAAGACTGAGTGCAGAATTCAGAATAGATGTTTTTCTAGATGAAGAAAGAGCCGAGGCCCTTTGGAATAGAACTCAGCAGTATCATAAGATACTTAAAAACAAATTTCAATAACAATTCTGTGTTAATAAAAGTAACACAAAAAGAAAAGAATAAAAATAATTTTCTCAGCTGAGCAGTGGTGGCACACACCTTTAATCGCAGCACTTGGGAGGCAGAGGCAGGCGGATTTCTGTCTTCGAGGCCAGCCTGGTTTACAGAGTGAGTTCCAGGACAGCCAGAGAAATCCTGTCTCAAAAAAAAAAAAAAAAAAAAAAAAAAAAAGTAAAGAAAGAAAGAAAGAAAAGAAAAGAAGAAAAAGAAAAAAGAAAGAAAGAAAAGAAAATCATTTTCTCTTTGTCAATTGAAGTTTAACACATAAACAAAACTGAAAATATACATGTCTTCTCTATGATGCCAAATATCAATAAAACTTGATCACTAACCAAATGCAGATAATATACACAGTCAATATTTGTTTTGAGTCTGTGTTATTTTCTAATTTTCTAGTATATATTGAGCTATGTCTGATATATTAATGATTATTTTACTTCAAAATACAAACTCCCAAGAAATACTAAATGCTAACTACATAAGATGTAGATTCAATTCAGTTATATTTTAATATGAGTAATATGAAATTTTACATGAGTTGAAACAAGTTTTAGATTTTAACAGTACTGAGGTCTGATTTTTTTTCTATTAAATGTAATTGCTTAACAAGTTATTTGTCCTCCATAGCAAATTAAATCTGCTCTTTGGAGGGAAAAGAATGCTCCTGCCAGAGGTATTCCTCTAGCTGTAGATACTCATAACTACCTTACATTCTTTATTTTCTGAAATATCTATGCATTATTTTAATGCACCTCACAGCACTATATCACATAGCATGATGGTACCATGCTCCATGAAATTCAATGGGGCAGAAATAATGTATTTATTGAATTTTACCGAAAAGTCTGTTCCCTGCAATGTTTCAACTGGTACTTTCATCTGTCTTTGCAAATGGACAGTTTCCCATTGTCCGGGACCCACAGAGCTGCTTCCTGAGTTGAGGAACAGAGCAATATTTCTGCTGCATTTGAAGCACGTTACCCTGCAGGATGTCTCCTGTTCCTCTCTCATAAGGTTGCTGCTTGTAATATTTCCTCTCCTCATAAAAAGCCCCAGGGATGTCCCAAGGTCTCTTGGGCTACAGATGTTGTCACCAGGTTATTCTGCGCCAGGAGAAGCCTGTTTCCTCACTGAGTCACGTCGCCGCCGTTGGGCGCTGTTGGAGGAGGTCATGAGTCAGTTATCTGCTGACTTTCTTAAAAGGCTGCTCTTGAAACTGATGGTGATTATGGTGTAGCCAGAAAGTTAATCGGCAGTCCCCGAGCTTCTGTTGAACTTTGGGGCTAGTTTTAATGAAGAAAAGAAGCAATCTTTCATGCCGTTTGCCATACTGTTTTTTCTTAGTGGAGTTTAATGTTTTTAAAACATCCTCCAGTCTCTGCATTTTCCATCTGTGGGTCTCTGTTTTCCTTTTGTTCTTTCTTTGTTATGAAAGCAAATAAATGGTTTTAACCTTGCAATAACACACAAAGAGCCACGAGACCACTTAGTGCAGATAAGCATGAGTGATATTTTGGGTTTATTCAGTTCCAGTCCTCATCCTTGCCCCAGGAGCATTTCTCTGCTTCCTCCTGTTAGTAGTAAACACTATGCTGTTATCCCTCTTTTGTCCACATGCAATCCACAGTCAAAAAGAGAAGCTATTTGAATAGCTCATGTTTTCTGATAATAGAAAGGGTCCCTTTATATTTACTTTCCTATTTAGTTAGGACAAGATCCTAAAACTAAAGGAGTAGGTTGGAGATGTTGGTCATTATACTGTTTGTTCATCAAGATCACCAGACAGGCACACACCCCTTACAGAAACAGCATACATAAGATTTAAGAAACCTTTAGCAAATTGAAAAACTTATAGATTGTGTTCAAAACGCATAGCTGAGCAAACATCCTCATGTTTCCTTGGTGTAGATTTTCCTTAATTTCTGTGAAATATGTTAGGTGTGCACTGCTTAGGCAGTTGCTAGCAGACTCAGCTGAAACACTTTCTTCCAGCCATTCATACATTAAAGAAATCAATAATTTAATAGTAAAACATTATAAGTAACTGTACTTATATATTTTTGTTTCTCAGAATTTTTAATTTTTCTACAAAAGTGTTATATTTGATATAGAAAAATCTCCTTATTTGTAAGTTAATAGTTTTTTTCTAAACAAATTTTTTATTAGGTATTTTCTTCATTTACAATTCAAATGTTATCCTGAAAGTCCCCTATTCTGCTTAGAAATTTCTTCCCCAATAGGACAGTAATAATGTTTTTCTAAGACATTTTATACTTACACCTTATATTTATATGTTTATATTTATTCAAAAGTAAAATGTTATTCTAACAGTTATTTATGTATAAATTTCATTTCTCAAGGAATGAACCAGGTACATTAGCCGCGTATTTCTTTTTGCTTTTTGTCTAAAATTATTAATTATTGACTTCCCATTATATTAATAAATGTTTCATTATGTAGCACCATGCAAGCATAATTGGAAAAAAACTAAAAATATGCATACAGAATTTCCTTAGAGTTTTTTGATTCCTGCCATATTAAATTAAACAAATATTCAGGATTTTATTTTAAATAAAAATGTATTTTCTATGACAAGTTTATGGACTTTCGTGTTTATCATGCTGAAAGTGTATATTCTTCTTTAATACTAATTTCTCTGTGGTCATATTTTCTGTTGTTTGAAGAAAGTAGTATTCTTGAAGTTATAGTTTCTTCCAAGACATGAGAAATATTTTAGGCCTTCCAGCTGCTTTTATTAGAGAATAAAGCACCCCTCAATTTAACCTGCTATCTATATCTAAATGACCCTCATCATTAGAGAGTAAAGCACCCCGCAACTTAACCTGCTCTCTATATCTAAATGACCTTCATCATTCTTTGCTCTTCTTATTTTAAATGTATTGCCTTTCACTGGAGAGTCCCATTTAACAATGCCAAGTATGTAGTTCGTGCTCACATTAGGCAAGGGGATAACTGATTCCAGTTGAAGACTGATTTGTGTTGTTAAATTTAGGAAAGGTTTTACTTAGCACTCTGGAGTGGAGAAAATTCCATGAATTTAAATCAGTGGCCTGAAGTGATCTGAGAAGAACTAGACTTTTTAATAGTGTGTTGCCATTTCACTGAGGGATATACAGTTGCCTGATGATGTATCTTACCCCAGGACCAAAGAAAAGCATTATTGAGAAATAATAGAAATTCAGTGAATACTAACCAACTACTTAATTTCCGGGTCACATATTTTTATCCATCAATTTTAAGAATCTTCAAATATGGAAATTAAAAATGTGTTTTATTAAAGATTCCACTGCACTGAAGATACACTTTTGAAATTTCGGTAAAGCAACAAAAATTAATCAAACAATTTAATAGACCTCAGGTAAAGTCATGTAGCACAATTCTTTTCAAGCATAGTTTATAACTGTTGGTCAAAAATGAAACAACAGGCAGAGTATTCCATAGTCCTAGGAAAAGATGAATAATCATGACCTAGAACTGAAATGTCGGGGGTTTGTGAATACCCATAGGGAGTATGCTAACATGAAAAGAAGGTAACAGAACAAGGTCTCAGGACAAAGCTTCATCAACAGGATTCAGAAACAGAAGGACAAAGCCATGCTGGGGTGGTGCCCAGTGCACATGAAGCTGGAGTTATAATTCCTTCCTTTTGGAAGATTAAAGAAAAAAAGATAAAGCAACCATTCAGAACTGTGCTCGTGTCTAAAGTCCACACTGAATGTAGCCTCAGCAACAGGAAGATACAGAGCACAGAGAGATCCGTGAAGTATAGAGATGGACTAGAACTGTAGTTAGCTATGGTATTTTGCTGAAGGCCACAGGCCATTTTCAGTGAAAAAAAAAAAACTGAAAAAAACACCTCAGCCCAAGCAACATGGCAGTTATAATGCTGTGAATGTTCCACATTTTAGCTTCCAAATCTACCATGTGCTATGCAGAAACTGAAGGGCAGGATAATATTCTGGAAGATAAATGAATCATAAGAGGAAGTAGTTAGAGATCAGCATCCAAGTTTATAGAGCCAGCAGTTTGAGATCCAAGATATATTTACACTTTTTAAACAATTACAATGAACTTATTTATAAAGAAGGTGTGTTTTTCTATGTTAAGTATGAGAATGCTATTTTTGTTCACTGGTCTCCCTTTAGAAATCTACAGATACATATCTAATTTTATTTTTGGCAGGAAGCTCTTATGGTATTGGTTCTCAACCTGTTACAACTTCTTGATAGTGAGGCGGGGTAGAACAACCATTTCACAGAAATCATATATCGGATACCCTGCATATTAGATATTTACATTATGGTTCATGACAGCAGTGAAATTATAGTTAGGAGCAATGAAAATAATTTTATGGTTGGGGGGGTCACCACAACACGGACAGTATTAAAGGGGCACAGCATCAGGGAGGTTGTGAATCACCATCTGTGGTTTGAGAATGTAAAATAATTTGAGGTTCATTTGTATTACAGTAGTATTTTAAGATGTCATGACTTTCAGTTTCAACCCACTGGGAAAAGAACACACGTGCAGGTCACCAAATAATCGAAGAAAAAGACACAAATAAGCAACCAAGCAAAAATCTGATGTTGTAGACTCAGAGAAATGCAAGGCAGGTCTGGAGACCATTCAGCCTCATTAACTGAGGCTCTGAGCTGTGACCTGCCTTTGGCCTCAAAAGGTTCCCTGCCAGCTGCACTTCTCTGGCACAGAGGGTGGTTTGCCATATACTTGTTCGTTAACTGGGCTGCTAGCCAAAGATGTTTCTTTCCCTTTTCTCATATTTCCAGAATAAGATAGATTTTTTTTCTACATTCTTTTCACATAAGAATGTGGATTGCAGTCCACCCACTGTGAATAAATTTAATTTAGCTGTCTTTATGCCTCTTCTATTTCCATCAACTAGAAGTCTACAATTCAGGGACAGATGTATAAGCTGGGAATTCTTCCAGGTTTCCCTTGTTGTTGTTACTGTTGTTGTTGTTGTTCTACTTCATGTCTAGCCATTCAACATTTAAACAAGGCCTTTGTATTGATAAACATGTCCCTGATACATTGAAGATGGTTCATTATTCACACCATTTTTGAGCCAGGCAAGCCTAACATTTGAATTTTCCCTCAATACCACAGCTTCAGTGGCTGGTCAGGGGAGGCTCCTTTTATTCATTGTGTTTTCTCACACTTGAAATCACGTAACCATGTTATGCCAGGTACCCCAAGCTATGGCAAAACTTCCCACAAATACTGCAGTACAAAGTATTATGTGTACAACTTGATGATAATAGGGTAATTAGCTTTAAGCAATTTTAACAGTACGGGCTCTGATGTCCAAAACTGTGTCCATGTTTTTTTCCCAATTCGCTATTCATGAGGCATAGTTTCTCCTTCTCATAGACTATTCACATCATGTATTCGATGATATGATGAAAGCAGAGATTTCTCTATCACAGGTAGTACACATTCTGAGTTCTTCAATCTAACAGTAACTATTCTTACAGTCTCCCTTAAAACTATACTCTTAGGCCATTGATCTCCATCCAAAATACCTGTCAACGTCACTTGATAGCTTAACTTTTTCTTATTGTTTCTTACAGTATTTTACTCTTATCACTCCACTGCAGAGAAAAACTACTACATATAGTCTAAAGTTTCATTTGACTTAATAGAAATAAAGCAGAGAGAAAGCAGGTTATATCTTGGGGGTTACTACTTTACTCTCTTTCTTTCTTTCTTTCTTTCTTTCTTTCTTTCTTTCTTTCTTTCTTTCTTTCCTTCCTTCTTTCTTTCTTTTTCTTTTTTTTTTCAACCATCTTCAACAATGGCTGACAATGCTGTATTTGATGACAGAAAGATGAAGAGTATATCTTTAGGTTCATCTAAGTGAAACTACGTGGTCTGTTTTCATTCGCTTTTGGATCTCTGTTTCTAATTTATTACCTACATTTTTTTTTTCAACCTGCAGTTGAAACCCGATGAAAGGATCATCAAAACGGACTATGGGCTACTGATTCGAAGTCTGCAGAAGAAGGACTCTGGGATGTATTACTGCAAAGCACAGGAGCACACTTTCATCCACACCGTCGTGAAGCTGACTTTGAATGTCATTGAGAACGAACAGATGGAAAATACCCAGAGGGCAGAATACCAGGAGGGGCAGGTCAAGGATCTGTTGGCTGAGTCACGGTTGAGATACAAAGACTACATCCAAATCCTTAGCAGCCCGAACTTCAGCCTGGACCAGTACTGTGAGCAGATGTGGTACAAGGAAAAGCGGAGACAGCGCAACAAGGGCAGCCCAAAGTGGAAGCACATGCAGGAAATGAAGAAGAAACGAAATCGACGACATCACAGAGAACTGGATGAGCTTCAGAGATCAGTGGCTACATAGTTTTCTATTTAATTTAAAGAGGGAATTATTTACCTGCCTGCACAAATAATGTCTTCTGTTTTGTACATCCTTTATACTAACTCATACATGCTTCCCATGGAGTCTCACTGAGGCACAGGATGCTATGCTGAGTAAGACTATATAGGACATCATCTGAACCAGCTTTCTTAGAACAAAACCTGTATCAGCAAAGTTAAGAATTGTCTTAAAAATAGGGGCCTTACATTTGTAAATGTTTTATAGTTTGAATTTAATGTCATGTAAATAAGCAAGCTAAGTGAACACCAGGTCCACTGAGTAAGGTGCTTTATTCCTGCGCCTGTCCATTAAGCATGGACTTTCCCATGCTGCTGGCTATGTTCTTAGAAGCAGGTTAATCATTCCATTCCAGAACAGGTGATCATGTAGGAACTGGAGAAAAGGCACACATTAAAACAGCTTATGTTAGTAACAGAAACTTTCTCAAGGAGCCAACAGCCCACACTTGGAGTCAGGCATGGGAATTTAGAAAGGTATGTTACTCTTTCTAGCAACAGGCTACATCTAGTGTACTGCAGTAGTGTAGTGAGAGGGTATTAATGATCCTAACCAGGTTTCTTTTGATTGGTCAAGAGAAACAGCATCACAGACAGAACTCAGTGATATGCTCTAGAATACATACTATAGGAACTCAGTACCCAATTCCTGTGCTCTTTGGGAAACATGGTAAAAGATCTTAATATAATAGTAAGGGTGACATGATATACACTGTATCCTAATCTGTAGATGGGAATTATTTGAAGACAGACAAGATAGCTATAAATTCTGGCTCTGAGAAAAACTTATATTGCCATAAAAAAAGGAGAAAGCCACAAAGTAGATAAAATGTAATGGAATTCTTTCCACTGGAGTATAAATATCTGCCAACTTATAATGTTTTGGTTAAAAATCATTTAGAGAGCTGGGCGTGGTGGCACATGCCTTTAATCCCAGCACTTGGGAGGCAGAGGCACGTGGGTTTCTGAGTTCGAGGCCAGCCTGGTCTACAAAGTCAGTTCCAGGACAGCCAGGGCTATACAGAGAAACCCTGTCTTGAACCCACCCCCCCCCCAAAAAAAAACCCTTTAAAAATCATTTAGATTATAGCAAATTGTTAGCAAAAGTACAAGTGAAAGTAAAATTTTTTAAAAATTATGGGATGGCAATATTTTATTTATAACAAATGTATTTCTGTGTTCTCTTTTTTCTAAGTATTTATCATATTCTGTATATTGTTTGAATTTACATCCTTTATTTGATTATATTTTGAGTAAATAGGAGAAAGCAATACATAATACATAGAGATAATTGAGTAGATGACCAAGGTGGGGAGTGGGGCTATATATTTGTTGAATGGATGGGTAAGGGCAAAATTTTGACGACGGGAAGGGTTAAATTAACTCTTCGACATCTTCTCTTTACATAAACTTTCAAGCAGTATTGTTTTCAGCAGTTTCACAAGTAAGTCTTCCACATGTAAAGAAAACACTCACATCATTAGCATAAATACCATTTGTATTTTGCTAACATGTGTCAAATTCGACTTTCTCTTTGAACAGTGTTTTCCTGCCAGTCTCCCAGAAATCACCTTTCCTTCCTGTAGCACAAAGCCCTTAGCCTTCCTCTGTTTTCCCTTTTTCACGCTCTTTATAGTGTGAAATGAACAATTAGTCACTTCCTCACAAAGAATGCAGCTTTTTAGAAAACCAACAGACCTTGCTTGTTTCTCATGCATTCTACATGTCTTGAAAGATTCTGTGAGAAGTCTGTGTGATTAAAGATCAGTTTTACAGAGTCAAACAATCTCTCTGTTCGAAGTAGCGTCAGTATTTTCCATTCATTTAACTTGCATTGGGTACCTATCTCAAGGACATAACATTGATCTGCAAGGGTCTAGTATAATAATGAATATTTGTAGATGTTTCACTCTAGGAAAAAGCAAAAATGAAGGAACAATTTTAATTTGTAGACCAGAATGAATAACATCTCCAGCAGAAATGCATACAAATTCTTGTGTCATGGTTAGACTACTAATCATATATCACACAAGGGTGTTTATCTATTGGCTTACTGAGTCCTGCAAAGTCACAGCAAATTCAAGTCAGTGGGTGCATGCTTCATTAAAAAAATACTTTCAGATAGTTGTGTATCAGAGAGTAATACTCAAATATCAGTAGTATTGAAAAATTGCACAAGGTTCTACTCTTTGTATTGACATCTGAAAATTAATTTTATATAGATAATAATGTCCAAACTATTTTCTAATTACTTATGTAGTTAGAAAGGTAATTTTTTATTAACATTCTGTAGAATATTTTACATCTTAGATTTAAAATTTCGGCTGTTTTGGATATAATGCTACTCATGATGATTAAATATATTATGAGAATTATTAGGAAAATAAGATTCCATAATAAAGGTGGGGCTAAGGTTTATTGTGAAATGCAGACTATAGCTAAGCAACATCCATTCTTATTCAAAAGACTTATAATGAGAAAGCTCAGTTGACATATGCAGTGTGTACTTCCTCACCATTGAGGACGAGCAACTCTGTATAGAAATAGTAAAATGCAAAATATTGCTCAACGTTTAAATATTAAAGGCAGCAGATCCCCCAGAAGCAACTCTGAACTATGTAGTTATTCATTTTTTATCTATTTTTCTGTTTTCAGTACACGTCTCTAGCTTCTGTGAGTGTTTTTGCTGCATTGTATTCTGTCCTTTGTGCTGCTAAATAGTAGTATGCCTGAATGAGTTAACTTACATTTAATTTATTGGGAATTTTAAGAGTTTGTTTAGAAATGGATAATCTAAATGAGCAATTTACGTAAAATCCTTTGTTTTCCTTTCCCAAAAGAGTTCAAAACCACATATCACATGACAGAGTAAACATTTCAGAAGAAACAGTCAAATTACTTAACAAACTGCAAAATCATCATAGAATAAATGAGCAGATTGCAGAATCCACAGCAGCTTTCCGATACACAATCCCAGGATCACTTGTTTAAAGCAAGACTTACTTACAACATGCCTGCAATATTATGATCACACTTTTGGACTTTTCCTTGGTGCTGTACTTTGAATCTTTGCATATATTAATTATCACATGCTATTCCTACTGAATTGGTGATCTTACCTAGAGGCTAACAAGAGTGACTGCTTTTTGGACTCACATAACCAAGAATGAGTTTCCAGGACAACTTGTGTCATTTCATTCACGTGAAAAAATAAAATTAAACAAGACCAGTCAGTAAACATTGATTTTCCTTAAATATATATTAAGATGTATTGCACTTATTTTACTGAAACAGATTAAAGCTAGTGTGGGAATCCCTTCTCTTCATAATACCACCTTGCAGCAGTCAGTGTGTTTCAACTGACAAGCCAATTTGGGGGATGGGTAACTTTTTAAAAATAGAAATATATATTTTCTCATAATAGATGGTCACAATATTTCAATTTACAGTATGTAAGGTTAAAAATACATAAGACTTAAATTTTCCAGACTTGGCAAATTGAAAAATCCATGTTCAGAATAAAGCTCACACTTTGTAACTCTTGCTTAAATCTTTTGTAATGTAAGGTATTTATGAAAATTTGAAGCATACCTTTTTGGGAAAGAAAAATAAAGCCTGTCAGAAGCCACAGTTGGTCTTCACTTCTAGCATTGTCAGTGGTGGGTGGTTATCAATGAATTTCAATAATTTTACTTTTAAAACACTGTAGTCTTGTAGTATATCATAATTAAAATTGTTAAATGTATATTTTGTTTGTATTATAATAAAACACAAGTATCAGTGTTCTATTATTATAAACAGTGTTGTTATGTGTAAAAATTTTCTTTTTCTTAACTTCAAATATGGCAAGCAAATTTTATATAGTAAATTAACTAAATAAAATAAGATAATCCTGAAAGTTTTTGATAGATATTTTTACTGTAGGTATGTAATAATCTTATTCATAAAACAACAACAAAAAGCATTTCTCCTAATTTAGAGCTAAGATGAAAGGATGGACTATCCAGAGACTACCCCATCCGGGAATCTATCCCATCATCAGCCACCAAACACAGATACTAATGCACATGCCAGCAAGATTCTGGTGAAGGGACCCTGATATGGTGGCCTCTTGTGAGGCTATGCCAGTGCCTGGTAAACACAGAAGTGGATGCTCACAGTCAGCTATTGGATGCAACACAGGGCCCCCAATGTAGGAGCTAGAGAAAGTACCCACGGAACTGAAGGGGGATGCAGCCCTGTAGGTAGAACACCAATATGAACTAACCAGTACCCCCTGAGCTCCTGTCTCTAGCTGCATATGTAGCAGAAGAGAGGCCCCTTGGTCTTGTAAACTTTATATGACCCAGCACAGGGGAAGGCCAGGGCCAAGTAGTGGGAGTGGGTGGGTAGGGAAGCAGGGGTGGGGGCGGGTATAGGGAACTTTCGGGATAGCATTTGAAATGTAANTAAAGAAAATAATAATAATAATAAAAATGAAAAAGTAATTTTATTAATTTTATTTATAAAATTAAAAAAAGCATCTCTCCTATTTGATATAATTACATAAGATTTAATTTAATTCAGTGTTTACAATATTCACCTCTGTATGATTGGGATCTATGTTAGTGCAGTTTGTTAAAGAAGTTAAGGTGAGGCTTTATTTGCTTCAGTTGTTTTTTTAACTTGGCATATAAAAAATTATGTTTCATTTTCTTAAAATAGAGATAGTATAATATTCCCACAATAGCATAGAGATAATCTGTGAGAAATTATAAATTTTTGTGATGATCATGTAAAACTTCAAAAATGAGTTAATAGGAACAAAAAATTTATGATATCCTTGATTTAGTCTATATAAAACAGACTTTGGTAAATTAAGTAGCTTGACAGTATAAAACTTATTTTCTTATAGGTCTTGAGTTGGGAAGTCTATGTCATTCAAGGTACTGAATGTAACATACAACTTTGGGAAACTTCTCCATATGGAAGATGGCATATATCTTCAAGAATATTTATTTCTGGAACAAGGATTAAACAATCTAGATGCTTGCATAAAGCAGAATGCATAAATTGACTTTGATGACGTTCAATTTTGTGAGGCTGGCCAGGGTCATTTTTCTTTCCTGTTGTATTCTTATGTGTTGGGAATGGCAAAGAATGAGCTGGGCTAGAAAGATAAAGCACTGGCTAAGTAGCAGGGCTCCCAGGTCCTAGATCAGGCACAGAAGATGGCTGTAAAAAAGATAGAAGATTAATAATTGAGAAAACCCAGTGGTATTTGTTTGAAACATGATGATATTTGATATTCTCTAAAAAGAAAAGAGTGCAATATTTAGTTATGAGAAAGATCTTTCAGACAACCTGCTATTTATATTATTTAACCTTATTCACTGAGAAAACCTTACTCGGGAGAAAGAATTATAAATAAATTATCCTGGTCATTAATACAGAATCTTATGTAGACATATAAGAATATATTCATTTTAAAACACATCACGGAGAATGGAGAAGTAGTATTCACGGAGGAAAAATGCACTTAATCCAAGAATCAAATTTCTGCATGTAATATACAACTATGAGGAACTTCTCTGTAAGGGGGATGGCATATATTTTCAAGAATGTATATTGCAGTAATAAGGCGAAAACAATGTAGATGCTCATGTAAAGGAGAAGGTAAAAGTTGGCTTTCAGTGGACACAGGCATTTAAATACGATGTGCTGTGTGTATCAACAAAAAGACCTCCAAAATAACTTCAAAGGAAAGAAACAAAAACATTTTAGAAATACAAATAGAATTTTACAATATTTATCAAGTTTAAAAAAGCAAATGATGTTGCTTATGAATATTTACATTCATCTGTAAATATTCACATGTAAGTAGTAAACATATAGAAATTTTCTGGTGAAGCTAAGCACTTAATTCAAGCCAGAGTTTCCATAAGATGCAGACCAGAGGATGAGACTATGTGAAGCTATAACATTTTCAGTTACATTCAATATAAATAAAAAGTCTAAATTCAACACAGTAAAATATTGAAGCAACTGCATTGCCTATTAGATTAAAAAAAAAACAAACTATTCTGAACACAATTCTAAGTATTTACAAAGGTTACAATAGAAGTTGAATTATATATGTAATACATAGAAAAACAGACAAATAATAGAGAGGAAATAAAAAGATCAGTAAAAGTTCAAATCTCTTCACAGTTCACTCTAGAATGGTGAAAAAAGGAGAGGAAAAAGGAGAGGAAGTAGAGCATCCAAGCATGCTCGCATTTCAGACACAATTTGTAAACATCTTCATTCAGTTTGAGTTACTCTTCCAGGATAGAATTTTCCTTCAACACCTGGTTATTTTAAAAATGTATCGGTTGAGACTCAGTGGCATCAAGGAACCAAGTTCAAGATAAGGCCTTCCTCTAAGTACCATTCTATTGTTATAGGAATGCTAAGGCATGCACAACACAAGACTACATGTTTTATATGCTGTAAGAATCACAAAGATAAATTGGTGGGTTTGTAAATTCAGGGCTGATGTTGAAATATAAAATCTCTTTTCTCTGGCTCACATTCTCTTTATGTAACTCATAAGGTAAAGAGACATATCTATGTTTTGGTAAATGTCTTTAAATGGTTTCTCAGATCATTATCCTTTTAATGAAAAATTTTTTATTGTTTCCTCCTTCAGATCAAGAGCAAACATTTTATATGTTTGAATAAGCCAAATGTCCTAAAAAAAAATTGTATTTTTCTATTTTTCAGTTTCCACAGATCCTGATGGTGAGAGGCTATCACAGACAAATACATAGTATAAACTCACATATTCCCGACACATTCTATAAAGAATGTAACCTTTGGAAAGAAGAAACTGAAAACAGTTTACCACATGGGAAGTGCTTGTCCAGAATCAGGAAAGCAGTTATTTCCTGGGTACATACTGCTAAGCTTTTAATATATTGAAACAAATTACTACTGGACAATTACCTCCAACTATTAAATTATATTATAATTACAACCCTCTCTTATTGGTTGTTTTTACTATTGAAAAATAAATAAAAATTCTTGACTCCCTCACAGTGATCCGTGATTGCTTTATTCTTACAGACATTCAGTGGCCAGAGGCAAAGTTGTACTTGAGAATAACTACACTTTGTGTGTTGACATTACAGAAAGCCAAGTAATAAGCCAAGTATTTGGTTAAGAGTTTTCTAAGGATATATTTAATTTGACTGTATCGATAAAGACATTTTGATTTTCTTTTAGTACATGACATGAAGTGATTTTATCCATCTGCATAGAGATATATGTACAAAATGGTGAAAGTGAGTTCCTGAGATCCACGTTATGCAACTCAGTGATTCCCCATTTCACTTAAAAATAACAGGAAGAACAGTGGGGAACCTTGTTAGGGACAGGAGGTCATGGACTCTTAAGTCTGTGATGGAAAGAGTGTTGCTCTGAGCATATGATTTATGGGCTTAGTGTTCAGGGGCTTCGAAAGTCTGGATTATTTTGTGGTTATTGGTTTCTAGATAAATGAACAATGTACTAGTGAGTGCACAGAGTAGAAGTAAATAGGCAAAAAAAGCCAGTGAACAAAAGGATGCCGAAATTAGATTGCATCCTTAGATAAGTCACTTGACCTCGACATCCTTAAGGTATCAAAGTACTTAAAATGTGTGTGTGTATATGTGTGTGTGTGTTTTGTTTTTTGTTTGTTTGTTTTATTTTGCTTGCTATTTTGTAACAGAAACAAGTTCTTAAAGAGTACATCTCCATTTTAGCTATCTACTTCAATTTCTAGCAAGAAATGGCAGTGGAACCATGAGATAAAGCAGCAAACGGGTTTATTCAATACTATTAGGATACATAATTTAAAAAAATGAATAAGAAAAAAATCCACCAAATGGAAGCATTTTCTAAAATTTCTCCCTCATGTGCTTCTTTTTAAATTGAATTGGTAAATTGATGAAGGTCTATTTTGATTTGGGGCATACATCTGTTTTAATGAAAACAATTATAAAATCATATTATTTTCTCCTCTGGTTCTCCTCTTTGATTCAGGTAGACCTGGTGCTATAAACTACCTTCAAACTGATAGACAAAAGGTCCCTATAATCTGTAATGGATTTTTCTTTATACATAGGTACTTAAAAGCAGTCTTTGAAGGAAGCTTTGTAGCTTGAAATTTGTGGCACATTCAATTCAGATAGATATTTTTTTTTCTGACAACCCTTGGTTAGTATTTTGAATTGTTTTATTTTTTTTGCCCTAGTATTTTCTGGTTTGATTTACCTTCAAGGGCACATAAGTTTTGAATAGCAAGGATGCTAAGTAGGAAGAAACTGAATGAGAAGGAACCATCGCAGCCATCTGGTTCCCAGGTGCCATTTGGGAATTTCAGTATGCTAGAATGCCACATCGAATGGAGTGATTAGTAACTCCTTTTATAGACACAGAGAGTAGGTACTTCACTTTAATTTCTAGATCGGGAAATAAAAAACTTTTTGCATTTAGAGAAAAATCTTGTTCTTTTTTGAAAAGACCAGTCTAAAGTCAAAAGTTAAAAAGAACCATGCTACTTTTGAGAACAAAACAACACAACACACACACACACACACACACAATGGAGAATGTAACTATCCCCTTAATGAGATTTGTATTTGTATATGTATAATACCCAACCAACCCTGTTTGATTATTTTTTGTTTATTTTTGTTGTTGCTGTTTTGTTTTTCTTTTCTTTCTTTGTTTCTTTGTTTCTTTCCTTCCCTCCTCCTCCTCCTCCTTCTTTTTCTTCTTCTTCTTCTTCTTCTTCTTCTTCTTCTTCTTCTTCTTCTTCTTCTTCTTCTTCTTCTTCTTCTTCTTCTTCTTCTTCTTCTTCTTCTTCGAAATTCCATCTTTTGCCTAAACTACAATTCAAGGAAGAAAATTACACCTTAGCAAACAAACATTCTATGCCATGTCCCAGCTCCTTTCTTCCCTTTAGCAACAGCCAAACTACAACAGCAGCAGCAAGGAACATAAAGATAATCTAAAATATCCTGCAGAGAACAGATAACCTGACTACCCTGTTTGTCAGATGGTTTTCCCCCAAGTTCAGGTCCTGCAGATTACATCATAAATGAAGTTTGTAAAATATTAACTTGCTGACCCGTGTGGAAATTCTCCAAGTTTGCGGTAACTACAATAAAAACCCTGAACTCTTAGACTCAGGGCTATCACTCTGACATGCTGTGACCGAGACCATGAGAGACCTAACTCAAGAGCTCACAATAACACTCTTGTGTGTTTACATCAGAACTGGCTCCTCAGTGGTCTTTTTGGGTCCCTGCTACATAATATATGTTCTGACCCAAATCTCTGCCCCCCAAAGCCTGCAGATATGTGCTGTTGGGCTTGTTAGAATAGCTGAAGAGTTAGAGAATTAGAAAATGAGACAGATTTCAAATGCTACAGTCAAAATGTTCCAAACTGTCTTTTCCTCCATTTTATCCATTGGCTTTGCTTCCTAGATTAAAATGGAGCCTGCACTGGCCTTGCAATAAGTATTAAAAATACACAGCTTGCTCACAGCTCATTGTAAGATTTAAAAATGGAAGCTGGTTCCATGTAAAAACTCAATTGATGATAGTAAATAGAATTAGAGTTTCATTCCCCGCTTAAAGCTAAGGAAGCAGAAAGGTATTAATAAATAAAGGTATTAATTATTCCTACCTTGTTGGGTCTCGCCCGCCTCCCTCTAAGCATTGTATTGTGCCCCTTACAGACATGTTAAGAGTTGCCCCCTGGAATCCTGGATACAGCGTCCTCGGACCGCCCACTGTCAATGCCCACTCGTCACCCGGACCAACCACCAATGTCGTCATGCCTACTCGATTGGACCCGCCTTCTGGACACAACTCCGCTGAGGATTGGACCGCACACCATTGGGACATTGGGACATAGAGACATGCGACATTGAAAGAGACACTCAGCAGAGACAATGGGACAAGCGGGAGAGGGTTGGGTTCTCCCGCATGTAATTAATAAATAATATTCTTTCTTGCAGCTCATCTCTATTTTAGGAAGTTTAGCTCTTCAGTACGAACCCAATCCAAGGTGTTTTCTGCCCACGCAGACAAGGCGCCTGTGCGTGACGCAGAAACATACACTACCTTAGATGAATTTTGGTGTAGAGAAATTTTAAACCAGCAGCTGCTCTGATCACATTCAGAGACCTTCTAGGTCTGTGTGATCTGACTGGAATGCAGATGTACCCTTAGTGCACGTCTTTAATTCCTTGTGGCTGGAATCTTTTAGTACACACCTTTAATCTCAATCAATGACATCTGATTGCAGTACAAGCAAAGTGATGAATCAAATGAAGACTTGACAGAACAAGTGATAGAACACACTCAGCTCTTGGAGAAAAGCTATTTAAGGGCAGTGCATTGAAAGTGAGGGCAGCTCAATCAGTTCAGGTCATCAGTCAGTGAGTTGTGATTGAGTCAGTTGGGAGTCAGTGCCGTGAGTGCGAAGCCATGGGGTTGAGTTCCTTTGTGAGTTCATGTGTTCAGTCCAATTCAGTCAGTTAGCTTGATTGAGTTTATTCAGCTCAGTTCAGAACTAGATGGCAGCCAGATAATGATAAGGAGCCAGGGAGTAGAAATGAAAGTCAGAGTTAGTTTGTGGCCAAGCAGAACAATTTATTGAGAAGCCAAGTGAAGCCAGGTTGAATCAGTCAGTTTGAGGAGAGTTTGTGTTAGAAAAACTGAGTTGAACCAGACAGCCAGAGTTCAGAAAGAATAAGAAAGTGAATTTATTTAGTCTCAGAGGCTAAAACATTCTAGGCCTAGGTTAGCAGATGGATACTAGTACCTGAAGCCTTCAAGGTCCAGGCTTGTGAAGATTCGATTTTATGGAGCCTAAAAGCTTCCAGGCTACCAGCTGTGGTCGCACACGCCTTTAATCCTAGCATTTGGGAGGCAGAGGCAAGCAGATTTCTGAGTTCGAAGCCAGCCTTGTCTACAGAGTGAGTTCCAGGACAGCCAAGGCTACACAGAGAAACCCTGTCTCAAAAAACAAGCAAACAAAACAAACAAACAAACAAACAAACTTCCAGGCCTAGGCATAAGGATAGGTAAATAGAAACACTCTGATCTGAACCCAGGGCATGTATTCGAAAAGCTTGGGTACTGCTTTCAAATCTTCCCTTCATCAGAGTAAATAAAGGCACATTTACTTTTACATTTTGAGATCTATGTCACACAAGCAATTCTTAGGAATCTACCAGGGAAATATAAGCAATGTTACAGTTGTTGTCAGGATGAAAAATTCTGTTTTTTGCATGGGTCCTAAGACATCCAAGAGGACAATTTTGATTTCAATAAACACTAAAAGGAATAAAGGACCTAGATATCCAGTTTTCCCAACTGTGTGAACTTCAATGTGAATCTCTTTGCTTTTATTCCATTAAAGGTATCAATTTCTACCTATTTTATCGTCTTTCCTCTGATACCATTGTCTCAGATAATGTTCAGAATATAAGTCCTCTCTGAATCAGATAAACGGCCCTCAACTTCCCTTCTGTATCTAAAGGAGGCTTTGTGTCTTGGGTTACAGAATTTTCTAGAGATAAATATTAAACTAATCCTTCAAATTCCTGTTCTGAATAAGGGCCAGCTAAAGTTTCTAGAACTATTTCTCACAGTTTTCCTGTATTTATATTGTCTCAAAAACAATTGAATTAGGCATATTATTCATATTTACACATTTTCCAGGTTAAATAGTATTAAAAAGAACATTCCTAGCCATTCATAAATCTTGGTTTGCTTTTACTTTGTAATTCTATAATGGCAAAAACAACCCGCAAAATAATTCAACCTTTTTCATTTAATATTCTTTAAAGCTGTAAACTTACTTACAATGCTCTGTTTTGTATATTGAGTATAAAAGTTAATTAACAAAAATATTCTTATTACAATCCAATAGGTCAAGACTTATTTGTGATTTATAGAATGCTGACATGTACCTAGTAATTCCAAAAAGGAACTCCACACTGCAAAGCTTATTTATCCTTTGTTTCCAAGCTTATCTTACAGAAGAAAATAAATCCTGTACAGAAGTCTATTCTGGCATCTCATGTCAACATAGCAAACTGGATACAGTTCTAGTTTGTCTCTTTCTGTCTACCCAAGGACACTTATTGAGACAATATGAAGGTGATGGTGTAATAGATTATAGGTGACAAAGGAGGTTAAGAGTATTTAATTCTACCTACGCTGGTGAGCAAATGCAGATGTTAGTGAGCTGAGCATATGGACACAGGGATGTGAATACCTAAAGTTGTGTGACTTAAAGATAATGTAAAACTCCAACTAGATCAACAGAAAGTTACTTAACTTAAAAGGGAAAAAAAGAATAAAGGAATTTTATGTTTCAAAATTAAATAAAACAGTGATATTTATAACCAACAAATATAAAACTTAGACTCATCCAATAAAAAACGTGAAGAATTCTTTGTTTGCTGGTTTGGTCTCTGGGAGCTCTGGGGGTACTGGTTGTTTAATATTGTTGTTCCTCCTATGGGGCTGCAAACCCCTTCAGCTCTTTGGGTCCTTTCTCTAGCTTATCCATTGGGGACCCTGTGCTCAGTCCAATGGTTGACTGAGAACATCCACCTCTGTATTTGTCAGGTACTGGTAGAGCCTCTCAAAGACAGCTATATCAGGATTCTGTCTGCAAGCACTTGTTGGCATCTACAGTAGCGTCTGGATTTGGTGACTGTATGCAGGATAGATCCGCAGGTAGGGCAGTGTCTGGATGGCCTTTCTTTCAGTCTCTGCTCCCCATTTTGTCTCTGTAACTCCTTCCATGGGTATTTTGTTCCCCCTTGTAAGAAGGACTGAACTATCTGAACTTTGGTCTTCCTTCTTATTGAGCTTCATGTGGTCTGTGAATTGTATCTTGGGTATTCCAGTCTCCTCGGCTAATATCCACATTTCAGTGAGGGCATACCATTTGTGTTCTTTTGTGATTGGGTTATCTCACTCAGGATGATATTTTCTAGTTCCATCCATTTGCCTAAGAATTTCATGAATTCATTGTTTTCAATAGCTGAGTAGTACTCCATTGTGTAAATGTACCACATTTTCTGTATCCTTCCCTCAACAGAGGGACATCTGGGTTCTTTCCACCTTCTGGCTATTATAGATAAGGCTGCTGTGAACATAGTGGAGCATGTGTCTTTACTACATGTTGGAGCATCTTCTGGGTATATGCTAAGACTGGTATAGCTGGGTCCTTAAGGAGTACTAGGTCCAATTTTCTGAGGAACCCCAAGACTGATTTCCAGAGTGGTTGTACCAGCTTGCAATCCCACCAGCAATGGAGGAGTATTCCTCTCTCCACATCCGAGCGTCTGCTGTCTCTTCCTTAAGGTTTTGACCTTAGCCATTCTGGATGGTCTGTGGTGGAATCTCAGAGTCGTTTTGATTTTCATTTCCCTGATAACTATGGATGTTTAACATTTCTTTAGATGCTTCTTGGCTATTCAAGATTCCCCAGTTGAGAATTCTTTGTTTATCTCCATACCTCATTTTTGAAATACAGTAATTTGTTTCTCTGGAGTCTAACTTCTTGAGTTCTTTGTATTTGTTGGATATTAGCCCTCTATCAGATGTAGGATTGGTAAAGATCTTTCCCCAATCAGTAAGTTGCTGTTTTGTCCTATTGACAGTGTCCTTTGCCTTACAGAAGCTTTGCAATTTTATGAGGTCCCATTTGTCAATTCTTGGTCTTAGAGCATAAACTATTGGTGTTCTGATCAGGAAATTTTCCCCTATGCCCATGTGCTTGAGGCTGTTACCCACTTTCCTTTCTATTAGTTTCAGTGTATCCAGTTTTATGTGGAGGTCCTTGATCCTTTAGAACTTGAAAGACAGCACTTTCAACAAATGGTGCTGGTTCAACTGGTGGTTAGCATATAGAAGAATGCAAATCGATCCATTCTTATCTCCTTGTACAAAGCTCAAGTCCAAGTAGTCAAAAAAATAAATTATGAGAACAATATTAATAATTCTATGTAATTGACCTAATCAAAGGTATATATGAATATTTTGATGAGACAGAACAATTTTTACTAAACATTATTGAAGAAAATTTAAGCACATAAAAAATCTGAGAATAAAAATGAAAAAATAAGTATAGTTAACAAAATAATGCTTGTGAAAATTCCACAAATAGTATAATAATTTAAATAATATTCTGATACAATTCAAAACATCCAACACTGTGGATACAACTTAAATTTCCATCAACTAATGAATGGATAAAGTAAATGTAGTTCTTATAGTGTATTGGCCAAACTTTTGTAGAGAATGAAATGCCTACTAAGGTGAATGTATATAATACATTTGTTATTATATTTGTTATACATAATTGTATGTGTATTTTGATTTATTAAATCATTTTCCTTCAAAAGAGCAACAATTGCTAAGTTATTCCTGTGAAGCTGAAAACCTGGATTCTTGCTCAGCCCTTGAGGCTGTGTGCTTTTGCATTGAGAAGAGGCCCTCTGAGGTGGCTGTCATACACTAGAGAGGCCATGAATTCAGTATTCTCTCATCGGTTTTTGGATTTCTTAGTGTTCCAAATTTCATATCCAAAAACCTGCTCTTTTTCCTTTCTTTCTTTCTTTCTTTCTTTCTTTTTTTTGATATCCATAATTTTCAGTCAGCTATGAAAGCCTAGAAACAGTGTTTCTCACATCAGCAACCTAATCATTATCATCAACAGCGTTATTGTCATTACCATCACCAACATTCTCATCATCTCTACCAGCACCATCATCCTCCACCCTCACCACCATCCTCATCACCATCCATAGCAGCAGCAAACAAAAGGACAGATTAACTGAAAGACACAAGAGAAACCAGGCCAGGAAAAAGCAAACCAAACCAAACAAACAACTGGGTTGCTACGAGAAACTGCAGTCCATATTTTCTGTGGATCATCCCATACCAGTCAAGGCACTCAGAGTAATTCCTCTGTTGAGGCTACCTACTGAAGCAATTCTAGTATATGAGGAATTGACATTAAAATCAACCAGTGTTTTTATAAGTTTCAACTTATATTTATGGCTGGATTTTTATTATTGAAAACATTTTTTAAACTTAGTATTAAAAACTTGCATATTATGGAAATCTCAAAATTAACTAGACACAAAATCTATATCAGTGAAGGTCTAGTTTGGAGAACAGTTCTAAAGCTGAAGTGTTCACATTAGATTAGAATCTTAAAGTGTGGTTTGATTTATAAATGCCTAATTAGACTGTATGAAAAAAACACATTTGGACGCACAACTTGAAAAGAGTGTAGCTGAGTAGTGAATAACTTGATAGGCAGTGTTATCTAAATGTTGACTTGCAGATGTTTGCTTTATGATAAATGAAGTTTCTGATTCATTTCCTTCCAAGAAATGGGCTATTTGCTCTTTCATTTTTCTTGTTTCACTAAAGAAGTTTTCACAAAGCTTGAAAATAACAACAAAACAAAACAAATGAACAAAAGTCACATACATGCAGTATTCAGCAATAGATGGAGTTCTATTACTTTCAGCAACATAAATGTAAGTGGAGATCATTATGTATGTGAAATAGGCCAGTCATTGAACCATAAACCTTAGAGTGTGTGCAATGTGAAGTTGATCTCATCTGAGCTGGGAGTAGCAAAATGTTTGCAAAATAGACAATCTGGAGAGGGAGGAAGGCATAAGGTAGAGTTGATCAATCTGTGTTTAGTTACAATTAGAGAGTAAAAGGCTCTATTGTGGCATTGCACAGGAGGGTGGCAAAGACCCAAAAATATATTGAGAGCCTGAATCTAGGAGAAAATATTTTAGATTTTATTCTTGGATTTTTTAAAAACTTACATTCCAAGTGTTTTCCCCTTTCCAGGTCCCCCCTTCAGAAATCCCCTATCCCATCTTCTCTCCCCCTGCCTCTATGAGGGTGCTCTTCCACCCATCCTCTCCCATCCTCCCACCCTGCCATTTCTCTACACTTGGGCATTGAACACCCCTAGGCCCAAGGATTTCTCCTCCCACTGATGTCCAACAAGGCCATCCTCTGACACATATGTAGCCAGAGCCATGGGTCACTCCACGTGTATTCTTTGGTTGGTGGTGCAGTCCCTGGAACCTCAGGGGGATCCGGCATATTGACACTCTTGTTCCCTCCATGGGGCTACAAACACCCTCAACTCCTTCAGGCCCTTATCCATCTCCTCAATCTGGACCCCTGAGCTCAGACTGAGCCAATGGTTGGCTGTGAGCTTCCTCCTCTGTATTTATCACAGGCTCTGGCACAGCCTCTCAGGAGACAATCATATCAGGTTTCTATCAGCAAGCACTTCCCAGCATCCACAATAATATTTGAGTTTGGTGGCTGTATATGGGATGTATCCTCAGGTGTGGCAGTCTCTGGATGGCCTTTCCTTCAGTCTCTGATCCCCACTTTGTCTCTATATTTCGTCCTGTGAGTATTTTGTTCACCCTTAAAAATCACTGAAACATCCATATTTTGTTCTACCTTCTTCTTAGGCTTCATATGGTCTGTGAATTGAATTTTGGGTATCATAAACTTTTGGGCTAATATCCACTTAACAGTAAATATGTTTGTTCCTTCATGACTGAGTCACCTCACTCAGGATGATATTCTCAATTTCCATCCAATGCTACAAATTTCATGAAGTCATTGTTTTAATGCCTGAGTAATATTCCATTGTGTAAATGTACCACATTTTCTGTATCCATTCCTCTGATGAGAGACATCTGGGTTCTTTCCAGCTTCTGGCTATTATAAATAGGGCAGCTATGAACATAGGGGAGCATGTGTCCTTATTACATGTTGGAACATCTACTGGATATATGCCAGGAGTTGTATATGTAGGTCCTCAGGCAGTATGTTGTCCAATTTCTGAGGAGCCATGAGACTAATTTCCAGAGTGGTTGTACCAGCTTGCAATCCCACCATCAATGGAGGAGTGTTTGTCTTTCTCCACATTCCTACCAGCATCTGCTGTCTCCTGAGTTTTTCATCTTAGCCATTCTGACTGGTGTGAGGTAGAATCTCTGGGTTGTTTTGATTTGCAGTTCCCTGATGACTAGGATGATGAACGTTTCTTTAGGTGCTTCTGAGCCCTTTGAGTTTCCTAAGTTGAGAATTCTCTGTTTAGCTCTGTTTCCCTTTTTTAATAGGGATATTTGCTTCTCAGGAGTCTAACTTCTTGAGATTTTTAGGATGGAGGACTGCTAAAGATCTTTCATAAGGTGTTGATTGCAATTTTGTTTTATTGACACTGTCCTTTGCCTTACAGAAGCTTTGCAAATTTATGAGGTCCCATTTGCCAATTCTTGATCTTAGAGCATAAGCCATTGGTGTTTTATTCAGGACCTTGTCCCCTGTGCCTATGTGTTCGAGAATTTTCCCCACTTTCTCTTCTATTATCAGTGTATCTCATTTTATATGGAGGTCCTTGATTCACTTGGACTTGAGCTTTGTACAGGGAAATAAGAATAGGTCAATTTGTATTCTTCTTCCTGTTGAGTGCCAGTTGAACCAGTACTATTTGTTGAAAATGCTGTCTTTTTTTCCACTGGTCTCTTTTAGCTCCATTGTGAAGCTCCATCAAGTGACCATAGGTATGTGGGTTCATTTCTGGGTTTTCAGATCTATTCCATTGATCTACCTTCCTGTTATTGTACCAATACCATGTTTTGTTTGTTTGTTTGTTTGTTTTGTTTTTCATCACTATTGCTCAATAGTACAGCTTGAGGTCAGGGATGGTGATTCTGCCAGCAGTTCTTTTATTATAGAAATGTTTTCACTATCCGGGTTTTTTTTTTGCTATTCCTGATGAATTCGAGAATTGCTCTTTTAAATATATGATAAATAGTAGGAATTTTGATGGTGATTGCATTGAATCTGTAGATTGCTTTAAGCAATGTGGCCATTTATACTATTTTAATCCTGCCAATCTATGAGCATGGGAGATCTTTCCATCTTCTGAGGTCATTTTCAATTTCTTTCTTCAGAGACTTGAAGTTCTTATCATACAGATCTTTCACTTGTTTGGTTAAAGTCACACCAAGAAACTTTATATTGATTGTGATTATTATGAAAGGTATCATTTCCATAATTTCTTTCTCATCCTGTTCATCCTTTGAGTATAGGAAGGCAACTAATTTCTTTGAGTTAATTTTATGTCTGGCCACTTTGCTGAATTTGTTTATGAGGTATAGGAGTTCTCTAGTGGAGTTTTGGGGGTCACTTAATTATAATATCATATCATCTTCAAATAGTGATATTTTGACTTATTCCTTTCCAATTTGTGTCCGTTTGACCTCCTTTTGTTGTCTAATTGCTATATCTAGAAATTCAAATACTCTATTGAATAGATAGGAGGAGAATAGGTAACCTTGTCTAATTCCTTATTTTAGTGGGATTGCTTTAAATTTCTCTCCATTTAGTTTGATGTTGGCTACTGGTATGCTGTATATTTCTTTCACTGTGTTTAGGTATGGGCCTTGAATTCCAGATCTTTCTAAGACTTTTAACATGAAGGGATATTGATTTTGTCAAATGCTTTCTCAGTGTCTAATGAAATATAATGTGTTTTTTTTTCCTTTGAGTTTGTTTATGTAGTAGATTACATTGATGGATTTCCGTATATTGAAGCATCCCTACATCCCTGGGATGAAGCCTACTTGATATTGGTGAATGATCATTTTGATGTGTTCTTGGATTTGGTTGGCAAGAATTTTATTGAGTATTTCTACATTAATATTCATAAGGGAAATTGATCTGATGTTCTCTTTCGTTGTTGCTTCTTTGTGGAGTTTTGGAATCAGCGAAATTGTGGGTTCATAGAATGAAATGGGTAGGGTTCCTCCTGTTTCTATTTCGTGGAATAGTGTGAAAAGTACTGGTATAAGGTCTTCTTTGAAGGTCTGATAGAATTCTGCATTAAATCTCTGTTGAGGTATGTTTTGTGAGCGATTATATTTTCAGTTTTGGAAAATGTTCCATGAGGTGCTGAGAAGGTTTTGATTTAGTGTGAAATGTTCTATAGGTATCTGTTAAATCCATTTGGTCCTTAACTTCTGTTAGTTTCACTGGGTCTCTGTTTAGTTTTGTTTCCCTGATCTGTTCATTGATGAGAGTGGGGTGTTAAAGTCCCCCACTATTATTGTGTGAGGTGCAAAGTGTGCTTTGAGCTTTAGTCAATTTTCTTTTATGAACATGGGTGCCTTTGCATTTGGAGCATAGATGTTCAGAATTGATAGTTCTTCTTGGTAGATTTTTCTCTTAGTGGGTGTGAAGTGTCCTTCCTTAACTTTTTTGATGACTTTTGGTTGGAAGTTGATTCTATCCAATATTAGAATTGCTACTCCAGTAATTTCTTGGAACCATTTGAGTGGAAAATTGTTTTCCAGCCCTTTACTCTGAGGTAGTGCTTGTCTTTGACACTGAGGTGCACATCCTGTATGTAGCAAAATGCTGGGTCCTGTTTATATAACCTATTAGTCTTTCTTTTTATTGGGGAAATGAGTCCATCAGCCACCAAACCCAGACACTATTGCACATGCCAGCAAAATTTTGCTGAAGGGACCCTGATATAATGGTCTCTTGTGAGGCTATGCCAGTGCCTGGCAAACACAGAAGTGGATGCTCATAGTCAGCTACTGAATGGAACACAGGGCCCCCAATGGAGGAGCTAGAGAAAATACCCAAGGAGCTGAAAAGGTCTGCAACCCTATAGGTGGAACAACAATATGAACTAACCAGTACACCCTGAGCTCGTGTCTCTAGCTGCATATATAAGAGAAGATGGTCTAGTCAGCCATCATTGGGAAGAGAGGCCCTTTGGTCTTGCAAACTTTATGTGACCCAGTACAGGGGAATGCCTGGGCCAAGAAGTGGGAGTGGGTGGATAGGGGAGCAGGGCAGGGGGAGGGTATAGGGAACTTTCGTGATAGCAGTTGAAATGTAAATAAAGAAAATATCTAATAAAAAAAGAGATATTAAGGAATAGTGAATGCTGCTTCCTGTTTTTTTAATGTTATTTTCATGTTTGTGTGTTTATTATCATTTGGGTTTGTTGAAAGAAGATTACTTTCTTGCTTTATCTCAAGTGTAATTTCCCTCCTTATGTTGGTGTTTTCCAATTATTATCCTTTGTAGGGCTGGATTTGTGGAAAGATATTGTGTAAATTTTGATTTTGTCATGGAATATCTTGATTTTCCATCTATGATAATTGAGAGTTTTGTTGGGTATAGTAGTCTGTGCTGGCATTTATGGTCTCTTATGGTCTTTACGAGATCTGCCCAGGATCTTCTATCTTTCATAGTCNCTGGTGAGAAGTCTGGTGTAATTCTGATAGGTCTGCTTTATATGTTACTTGACCTTTTTCCCTTACTGCTTTTAATATTCTTTCTTTGTTTTGTGTGCTTGGTGTTTTTGACTATTATCTGATGGGAGGAATTTCTTTTCTGTCCCAATCTATATGGAGTTCTGTAGGCTTTTTGTATATTTGTGGGCATCTTTTTCTTTAGGGAATTAAAGACAGAAATCTAGAGGCAGGTACTAAAACAGAAGCCATAGAGGAAAGTTCCTCAGGTGCTTGTTTCTTCTGGTGTTCTCAGTATGTTTTTGTCTCCATCCCAGGACGAACTACCCTGGAAGGGCAACATGCACAATGGCCTAGATATTCAGGCATCAATAGTGACTCAAGAAATGATTGCCTATTGGCCAGTCCTATGAAGGCATTTTCTCAATTGAAGTTCCCTCTGCTCTTATTACTCTAGCTTATAACCAATTGACAAAAACAAAAATACAACCAAAACAACAACAAAAACAAAACTGACCAACACACAGAGATACATATACAAATATGTATGTACATACATACGTATGTATGTATGTGGCCTTAGATAGTATCTCCTGTCTCATCTTCCCATAACTCTGTGATGACACAAATTGTCTATGCACATGTTATCTAATGAGTTTCTGTACCATTGCATTCCCATGATTTAGAACACAAAACATGGAGTTAAGAACATATGGCACCAGATAAAATATCTATAATACATTCTGTTAATATTCAAATCAATTTTTCATTTACCTCTGTGAAGTTGCAGTCATTCTCTTAAACATTCAGTTGCTATTGTTTCACCATTACTTTTTACAAGTAAGATCAGTTATGGTATCCAGGGTGAATATCAAGTAAATGTCAAGTAAAGGCCCCTAGTCAAATCTGAGAGGGGTCTTTGCTTAAAGTTAGTGCTCTTGCGACAGGAATTAAGGCATAAGAGTAGAATAGTACCTAGAAGCTAAATGAATTGTGATTGTATGTAAGAGGCATATTATATAGAACAACTTGCTGGAGGCTTGGAAAACTTAATTTCAATCTCAGTCTAGGCATAGATCACTTTCTGTTCAGGAAGCCAAATTCTAATCAGGATGCTTGTCAGCAATGCCATCAGTGAGAGTAGGTTGTGTATTTCTCAAGAAAAAATATGCACATACTCATATATGTATGCCTGTCTAACTGAGGAACATTTAATTGATTACACATAGAAAAGTAGATTTTATAGGAAACTGGCAGGCATTCATATAATGGATATTTTTTTTAAACAATGAACTTGAGAGTATGCCTTCTACTGAGACTTCCACTTATTAAAGCAAAACTGGGAAAGAAATCATATAAGGATGGTGACTAATCATGTTATAAATGATGAGTCTCTAGTAGGGTATGACATGTAGCAATTTTTCACCATTATTGTATGTTTTATTCCAAAGTGTCTTCATCTTTTTTTGTTTAATAAGAATGTATTGTGTGTATGCATTTTTAATTGATATGTTCTTTACAATCACACAATATTAGAAAACTGAGCAAGCAACAGACAAGTCTATTAAACTGTCTCCACTTTCGCCTTGAACCTCTCTAAGGGAAAGTTCCCACATTCTGTAAAGTGGAGGCATCCCAACTACAATGGGATTAGACCTATTTCCCACAGGACATCAATGTGTTAGGAAGCAGACTCTCAAACTCTTTAAGGGGCGTGTGTACAGGGGTATGTGAGAGTATTTACAGAAAAGGTTTGTTCACCATTCTGACCTCTCTGCTTTGTGTGTATATGAGGCAACCAATGAATCTGAACAGGCAAAGGGATCAGAAATTGCTTCTTTGTGCAGATCCAAGTTTAAAAAGAGTTTGACAGTGTTCTTCCTCTAGCCTTTCATGATATCATTTTTCTGTGTAATTTATATTCTCTCTACACAGTATCTTTTCTGTTCAATAAGATGTTCATTGGGTTTGTTTGTCTTGTCTTATTTCATTGGTACCTTCATTATAAGATTCTATGGACTCTGTCACTAATAAGCAGTATACAGAGCACTTTCACACTACTGGAGAATGAAAAATCCCAAGTTGAAAGTGCCAGCAAACATGTTGATTAGTAGAGGTAGGTGTCCATGTTTATAGACCCTAATCCTCTCCTGTGACTAAGCATGATACAGGCAAGGGAGCTCTCAAGCCCCTGAATAAAAGCATTAGTCCCGTTCATGAAGGCTATATTCTCATGATCTTCATCACATCCCTAAAATTCCAAACCTAAATATCTCATAATGGAAACTAGGTTTCAGTCTATGAATTTGAAAGGAACACAGACATTAATTCTCTTAAGTTCATGACTTTCTAAGTTGAACATGGTTATATATCTACTGTACAAAATCAGTTACATGAATTGCTGTCCACCATATTATCTAATAGTTGTTGTAAATATTAACTATAGCCAGAATTCTAGTAGAATACAAGACTAGTGAGTAGAGACAGGGGACTAGGAAAGCAAAATGAATTGTTGAAGCCAAGAGTTTACATTTACACAATCAATAGAGATGGAAGAGAAGTCAGGCTAAAGGCAAGAAACAAAGACCAAGTTCAGTGCTCAAGTCCTTAGGCTGATGTGGCATATTATAAACATGAAAATCTACTACTATAGACGGTAACATGGAAAATTATGTTAATTTTTATTGATCTAGAATGAATTGAGCTTTAACTTTGCAAGTATGTTTAACTTTTGGCCTAAGGGCTTCAAAGAAAATAACCATAAATATGGCCAAATGCAAATTTGTAAACTTACTTAAACTATTATGAGATGTTAACATTTGTTCTGTGTAATCAATTGATGAAGTAGGTAAGTGATGATGTGTTCATGTCACAACATCAAAATTTTGGACATGTCTGCTAGAAAAAGAAATAGCCCAGTGCTAGAAGAAAAAATGAGAAATAAGTAAAGCTAACATGAGTCAGATGAGTGACCGTAAAATGCTCATGCTAGGGCCTGGGGGTTGTGTTGAGTCTAAGAAAGAGAGTAAAGAAGTCTACAGCCATGGTGACCAGTAAAAGACAGTCATGCTTTCTTCCTTTATCACTGTTAGATGAGCACTTGTTTATCATTCCTCAAAGAATTAGGTCAAGGCCTAAAAATGTATAACCTGTGAATGATATGTCCATCCACATTTCTCTTGAGTTCAGTTCTTTATAACAAGGGGAAGATTTCTGACTAGGATCAAATGCTGAAGATTGCTTTGGTTTAGATTTACAGTTGTGCTTCTTTGGACAGTAAATGGTGCCACTAATGCTTCACAGTGTTTTAGTTTAGGAGAAAGGGCCTTAACAATGTTCCACTCAGTCACCAATACTGCACTCCGATAATACCAAATCAGATATTGCTAATGAGTGCTGGCCTGGGTCCTCTAGAAAAGCAGTAAGTACCCTGAACATCTGACCAATCTCTCTGGCTCCCTTCTTTGTTTTGATTTTACTAACTTATTCTATTATAGGTTACATCCCTACTGCAGCTCCACCCTCCCTTCTCCCACCCTGCCACCTCCTCCCTCTCTATCTACTCCTCCATTTCACTTCAGAAAATGACAGGCCTCCCAGGGATATCAACCAAACACAGCATTCCAACTTTCATTAAGATTTGACACCTCTTCTCATATAGAGAATGGAAAAGGTAACCCAGTTGCAGCAAGTGGGGGCTGACTAATCAGGCAAAAACATGAGAAACAGCTCCTGTTCACTGTGTTAAGAGTTTCCCAGAAATACCATGTTCCACAGCAACAACATACATGCAAAGGGCCTAGATTAGACCCATGCAGGCTCCATGACTGTAAGTTCAGCCACAGGGAGACCAGATTTATTGAGTCTGTGGATTTTCTAGTGGTGCCCTTGACCCCTCTGGCTTCTAACATCTTTCCTGTCCCACTTCAGAAGTACTCAGAATACTCCACCTAAAGTTTGGCTGAGTCTCTGAATCTGTTCCATTAGTTGCTGGATGAAGCCCCTCTAATGACAGATATTCTGTGTTCCTATCTATGAGGGTAGCATAGTTTTACTAATCAAGTTTGGTTCTCTCTTAAGTTCCTATCCCATCAGTCTTCTAATTTCTGGTCCTCAAGCCAGTGTCAAGGATAGGACCTCTTTTATAGAAATGGGTCTTAAGATGGATCAGTCATTAGTTAGTCACTTCCACAATTTCTGTGCCACTGTTATAGCAGCACAGCATGCTGGCAGAACAGATTTTAGGTCTAAGGTTATGTGGTTGGTTGGTTTGATGTCCCAGTTTTAATCTGATCATAGGAGATGTCCACTTCAAACTCTGTATCCTACATTACTAGGAGTCTTGGCTAGAGACACTGCAATAGATTTTTGAGAGTTTCTATTGTACTAGGTTTCTAGTTTGTCTCCTAATTCCCCCCTTCCCCATTTTATTATCTCCCCCAGTTCTCAGTCCCTCCATCTGCTCCCCATTTGATCCCTCCTATTTCTGTCATCACCTACCCCCAGTCCACCTGCACTATCTCTTTATTCTATTGCCTATTCTCAGGGAGATCCTTCATGCCACCTTGAGCCCTCTTAATTACTTGACTTCTCATGGTTGTAACAGTTTGCATGAGTCTTTACAGTTAGCCTCTACTTATAAGTCAGTAATATTATGTGTTTCCTTCAGAGTCTGGGTTACAGGATGATTTTTTTCTGGTTTCATTCATTTGCTTGCAAATTTCATGATGCCATTGTGTTTGCTAGCTAAATAATACTCAATTGTATAAATGTACCATGTTTACTTTCTCATTTTTTTTTTTTGAGGAACATCTAGGTTTTTTCCATTTTCTCACTATAAGTAAAGTTCTTATGAATGTAGTTGATCTAGTGTCTTTGTGGTAGGATGGTAAGATGGTATAGCTAGGTTTTGAGGTAAATCAATTCCCAGTTTTCTTAGAAACTGTCATATTGATTTCCAAAGTGGATGAACACTGTTGCAATCCTAGCTCCAATGGAGGAGTGTTCCCTATTGAGGTCTGCCCCCACCCCAGTATACCTGTAGCCATTTTGTTCCATACCAGACAATTATTTGATATTGTTGCTGTAATATGCCTGCCAGTCATTGACAGAAAAAAATTAACTTGATGCAGAGCAAGATCATGCTAATCACATATCATATTTTGTTCTGCATGAAGTTTGTAAATCTTAAGAAATTCCACAAAGCTTTATATAAAGACCCATCAAATTAAAGGTCAATATAAACTGTTATGTATAAAATGGCTTGAGTCAGTGCCCACCACCAGGGAGCACTTCATGCATCTGTGTATGAGCTTATTGTGATATTGTTGTTTTTTTCCCTTTATATTCTGACAGAGAAAGGTGTTCTTGAATTAAGTTTGCAAGTATTTTATTCAGTATTTTCGTGTCAACTTCCATAACAGAAATTGGTCTGTAATTCTCTCTTTGTTGAATCTTTGTGTGGTTAATGCATTAGTATGACTGTTGCCTCATTAATTTAGCAATGTTTCCTCTGTTCCTATTTTGTGGAATAACTTGAGGAATATTGATATAAGCTCTTCTTGGAAAGCTTGGTAAAATTCTTGTGCAATAATCTGGCCCTGGGCTTTTCGTTTTAGTTGGAAGACTTCTTCTTTTTTTTTTTTTTTTTTTAACTTCCTGAATGATGCCTCCTTTCAGTTTCAGGATCCTCCCTTATTCCCCTCTCCTTTGATCTTTGTTTGGTGTCTCAGTCTCTGAGAACACCCAGGGGTTCAGTTCAGTTAAAACTCTTGGTCTTCCTGTGGGGTTCCCATCACCTTCAGGGCCTTCAATCCTTCCCTAACTCTTCCATAAAGTTACCCAACCGTTGTCCAATGTTTGGCTGTGAGTATTTGCATCTGTTTGGTCAGCTGCTGTGTGAAGCCTCTCAGAGGACAGTTATGCTATGTTCCTGCCTATAAACATAACAGAGTATCATGTATCATAAAAGTGTCAGGTATTGATGCTTGTCCATGTGATGCATCTCAAGTTGATCCAACCAGTTAGCCATTTCTTCAGCCTCTGTTCCATCTTTTGTCCTTGCATTTCTTGTAGACAGGACAAGTTTTGAGTCTAATGTATTTTGGATGGGTTGGTATCCACTGGGATCTCTGACTGGCTATAGGAAATACCTGCATTGAATCCTGGGAACCTTCCCCCATCTCCAGTCTCAAAAACTGCCTCTCTATCCTGACAACGGAAGGGTTCCATTCATTCTCCTAGCCCAATGTGTCTCTCTCTTCCATCTCTTCCTATACCTGATCCTGTTCCTCTACTGTTTTCTCTCTTCCCTCTCCCTTCCAGATCTCTGCCTCACTCTGCTCCCCATGACTATTTTGTTACATCTTCTATGTGGAATTCAAGCATCCTCGCCTGTGCCTTCCTTCTTGTTTAATTTCTTTGTATTCATGGGGGTGCATCATGGGTATTCTGTACTTTATGGCTAATATTCACTCATCAGTGATTACATATCAAACATGTTCTTTTAGGTCTGGGTTGCCTCACTCAGGATGATATTTTCTAGTTCCATCCATTTGCCCTCAAAATTCATGATGACCTTGCTTTTCGTATCTGAAAAGTATTCCATTGTGTGAGTTTTCCACGGAGGAAAACTGGCTTGTTTTTAGTTTCTAGCTATTACAAATAGGCTGTTATGATAATAATGAAGCACATGTCTTGAGGTATGGTGGAACATCCTTTGGGGTATATGCCCAGGAGCTGTATCAAAGATGTCTTCAGATAGGACTATTTCCAATTTTTTTTTTTAAAAAAATGCCAGATTGATTCCAGAGTGGTGTGTATGTTTGCAGTCCTACCAGCAATGGAAAACTGTTCCTCTTTCTCCACCTATGCTGTTGCTTGAGATTTTGATCTTAGCCATTCTGATTGTTGTAAAATGGATTCTGAGGGTAATTTTGATTTGTATTTCCCTGATGACTAAGAACATTGACTATTTCTTTAAATATTTCTTGACCATTCTAGATTTCTTTGTTGAGAATTTTTAGCTCTGTACCCCAGGTTTTAACTGGGTTATTTGGGTTGCTGGTGTCTAACTTCTTGAGTTCTTTATAAATTTTGGATATTTGCCCTCTGTTAGATGTAGGGTTGGTAAACATCCTTTCCCTATTTATAGGTTGCCATTTTGCCCTATTGACAGTGTCCTTTGTCTTGCAGAAGTTTTCAGTTTTATGAGGTCCCATTTGTTGATTGTTGATCTTAGAGTCTGAGCCATTGATGTTTTGTTCAGGAAACTGTTTCCTCTATCAATATGTTTAAGGCAATTTACCACTTTCATCTATGAGATTTAAGATATCTTGTTTTATGTTGATGCCCTTGATCAATGTGGATTTAATTATTATGCAGGGTAATAAATATGGATATATTTGCATTCTTCTACATGCATACATTTATTTGTTGAAGCTTCTTTCCTTTTTCCATTTTATGATTTTTGCCTTCTTTGTTGCAATTCACTCCATTGAATTTGATGTTGGCTATTAGCTTGCTGTACATTGCTTTGATTTTATTTAGATATATGTATTAACTGATTGCTCCAAAACTTTTAACATGCACAGGTGTTAGAATTTGTCAAAGGATCTTTCTGTGTCCAATGAGATAAATTGTCAGAGAACCCCAGCCTCCGGCCAGAGGAGGTGGAGCAAAGACGATACATATGCCAAGGCAGGGTTTGAGCAGCTTCCACAGCTTCCCACTGCAGCTTCCTTTATTCTCTTTCAGCTTCTGCCCTATTATCCCTTAGCTTCTGCTTCAGCTCTATTCCCTATTCTCTAGATTCTGCTGCACACCATATTCCCTATTCCCTAGCTTCTGCTGCACACCCGCACACACGGTTCTAGGGGATAGCCTAATTTATCCCCTTCTACCCTCTACACTCCTCTCTCATCACTCTTCCATCATCCAATCATCATTCAGCACACGAGCCATGCATGCAGACAGGGTGCACATTGATAGGCCAGTGACTCAATACCATGCTGTATGACGCTATGTGTCAGGCGGACAGCGCGTGATCACTCAGGTGTGCAGCATGTGGTCATTCTGGTGCGCAGTGCATGGATCATTCAGGTGTGTGTGATCATTTAGGTGCACATGATCATTCAGGTGCACATAATCGGGTTTTTGGTAAGCAAGCAGGGACTCACGGGGCTTGGCAGTGAGCCAGGATGCCATCTTTGCTCAAGAGGCTGCAGCGGCGGCCATACCCACTTCCCACAATAAATGCTTTTTTTCTTTCATTTTGCTTATATAGTGGATTACATTGATTTTTTTTTTCATATATTGATCCATTGCTGCATCCCAGGAATGAATCCTACTGGATTGTGGTGAATAATGTTTTTGACATGCTCCTGGATTCAGTTTGCAAGAATTTTATTGAGTTTTTTTGCATAGATATTCATGGGGAAAATTGTTCTGAAGTTCTCTTTCTTTGTTTAGTCTTTGTGTGGTTTAAGTGTCAGGGTAACTGTGGCCTCATAGAATGAATTAGGTAGTGTTCCTTCTATTTCTATTTAGTGTAATAATTTGAAGAGTATTGGTATTAGCTTTTCTTTGAAAATCTGGTAGAGTTCTGCACTAAAATCATCTGTTTCTGGGCTTTTGTTCGTTAGGAGGCTTTTAATGACTGTTTCTACTTTCTTAAGGGTTATGGATGTGTTGGGATAACTTGTCTTCTCTTGATTTATCTTTTGTAAGTGGTATCTGCCTAGAAAGTCTTCCATTTCTTTAGCTTTTCCAGGTTTGTGGAATACAGGCTTTTAAAGTAAGACCCAATACTTTTTTTTTAATTTCCTCAGTTTCTGTTGTTATGTCTACCTTTTCATTTCTGATTTTGTTAATTTGGATACTGTCTCCGAGCCTTTAATTAGATTGGCTAAGCTTCTGTCTACTTGTCAATTTTCTCAAAGGACTAGCTCTTGGTTCTCTTGATTCTTTGTATTGTTCTCTTTGTTTCTAATCAATTGATTTCAGCCCTGATTTTGACCCTTTCCTGCTGTCTATTACTCTTAGGTTTGTTTGCTTCTTTTAGTTCTAGAAGTTTTAGGTGTGAGGTTAAGCTGCTACTATGAGGTATCTCCAATTTCTTTATAATTTCCAATTTCTGATATAAATTTTCTTCTAAGCACTGCTTTCATTCTGTCACATAAGCTTGGGTATGTTGTGTATTTCTTTCATTGAATTCTAGAAAGTCTGTAATTTCATTATTCTTCCTTGACCAATTGATCATTGAGTAGAGAGTTGGTAATTTTTCCATGAGTATGTGGGCTTTCTGTGGTTTCTCTTTTTGTCCAAGTCCAACATTAATCCATGGTGATATGATAAGATGCAAGGGATTATTTCAATCATTTTGTGTCTGGTAAGACTTGTTTTGTGACAGATTATATGGTCAATTTTAGAGAAGGTATCTTGAGATGCTAAGAAGAAAGTATATTCCTTTTGGTTTGGAATAAAATGTTCTGCAGATATTTGTTAAATCCATTTGGTTCATAACATGTTACTTTCATTATTTCATTGTTTAGTTTCTGTTTCAATTACCTGTGGTGAGAAGAAGATGTTGAAGTCTCCCGTTACTATTGTGTGGGGTTCAGTGTGTGTTTTAAGCTATAATTAGTAACTCTTCTTTTACAAATCTGGGTCTTCTAATATTTGGAGTACAGATGTTCAGAACTGACATGTCATCTTGGTGGATTTTTCTTTTATTGAGTATGGAATGTCTTTCCCCATCTATTTTATCTCATTTTTATTACTTTTGGTTGAAAGTCTATTTTATTTCATGTTAGAATGGCTACTCTGGCTTTTTCTTGGGTCTATTTGTATGGAAAACCTTTTGGTTGGCTGAGTATCTGCATCTTTCTTGGTCATTTGCTGGCAGAGCCTCTCAGAGGACAGTTATTCCAGGCTCCTGTTTGCAAGCACATCTTGGTATCAGCAATAGTGTTGAGGTTTGGTATCTGTGGACAGGATGGGTTGCACAGTGAGGCAGTCTTTGGATGGCATTTACTTCAGTCTCTGCTGCATTTTTGTCCCTGCATTTCCTTTAGACATGGGTGATTCTGGGGCAAGAATTTTTAGATGTGTGGGTGGCCCCATCCCTACTCAGGAGCTCATGTCTAACTACTGCAGATGGTCTCTTCAGGTTCTTTCTCCCTGCTCTTGGGTATTTTGGCTATAAGTCTGCCTTTATATTTTGCTTGCTGTTTTATTTGTTTTCTTGAGGCTTTGAGTGTTTTTTTTTCTTTTTCTTAAATTTTTAGTGTTTTAATTATTATGTGGCAAGGGGAAATCCTCTTCTCTTGTTCTGTAAACTTCTTACACATTTATAGTCATCTCCTCCTTTTGGTTAGGAAAATTTTCATCAATATTTTGCCGATAATATTTTCTTTCTTTTTTATCATTATTTATTATTATTTTCTTTATTTACATTTCAAATGCTATCCCGAAAGTTCCTTATACCCT